>NW_006408586.1:2279391-2296154 GCF_000296735.1 Chrysochloris asiatica
AACAACAACAAGATATACTTAAAATTTTAATGCACCCTTTGATGTTTATAAAGTCTTGAGAGTATTGTTTGTATGTGTGTATTCTTTGTTCATACCAGAAATTTCAAAAAGTCTACTTGGGTTCTAAAATATGAGTTAACATTTTGAAACGTATTTAACTTAGAAAACAGTGATTTACAATTCCAGTCAAAATTAACATTACTTAAAATAATTTATTGCACCAAAGTTCCAGGATAGAGAAAAATCCATTTAAAGCAATCAATTTTCTATTTTTAAGAGTGTGCAGCAAAATATAGTGATAGGCCTTGATTATGCAATTTTAAGTAAAATGTTAAAACTACTGTGACATATGTGGGTGACTATCTAAATTTCTTTCCTCATATTACCTCTGAAGTAATTTTCAAATATTAATGCTAGAAATGGAATCTTCTTCATAGACATTCAAATGTGGGCGAAAGATTGATAGTAACATCTTAAAAATATATATCTAAAAAGTGCAAAAACTGCCAAATACCTGAACAAAAAGAGGTGCAGAAAAGAGAAGAGACGATTAATAGAATTCATAGAGTCTGAGAGGAGGCATAAATTATATAAGCAGATCTATCATATTTCCCATAAATGAGTGAGATAGTTGAATTAGCTTTCTTTGTAAATGAGTCAGGAATTGGCCAGGAACACTACTCATTTGTCTCTATTTCACAAACATATTTGTATTCTTTCATCCTACATCAAATGAATGATCAATATGATGTAGTTATGAAGATATTGACTTGGTTCTCCTAATATTTAGGTCAGATATAATTCTTACTTAAAATAATACTACTAAAGATAATAATCTGTCATACCATTTCAAGAACATGACCATGTTATTAAGAACAGATTTAATGAGACTTGCCATTTCTCTAAAATATCAATATGCACTCCTAAGTTATTAAACCTCATTGTGCAAGAAAACAATAATTTTCTTGTTCAGATCATCATTAAATAATCAAAGCACTCTATTTGTTATACTATGCTCAAAATTAAAGAGAAGAAGTGAACTGGCATAATATATACCAAATATCTTTTCTGCAACCATGTACACTTTCAGGTCTGTAGAGAATATACCTCTTCCCTTCCTATTCTTTTTAATATATATTTAAAAATATTATTTACACATTTATTGTGCTTTTCAAAAGAGCATGTAGTGGATCTTCAGCATCTAAAATGTCTTTTTGTTGTTGTTGTTTGTTTGTTTTGCTTTTTATTGTGATGTGAATGAAATTTACAGAGCAAACCCGTTTTCCATTCAACAATTCATACACATTTAGTATCATGGCATTGATTGCAATAGCCACAATATAACTGCTTTCTTACCATTTCCTTCCTGTGTTTATGATTTTTATTTGTTCTTTCCTGTCCATTCTTGCCTTCTGAATTATCTCTGTCAGATCAGTAAATCTGATTTTTTTTTAGTTTTATTCCACATTTTTCTTTTACTCTATGTAGGACCCTCTATTGTGACCTCTTTCAGAGCAGTCAACAGTGGTAGCTGGGTACCATCTAGTTCTTCTGGTCTCAGAATGATGCAAGTTGAGGTTTTTGTGATCCATTAGTCCTTTGGACTAATTGTTTCCATGCATCTTTAATTTTCTTCATTCTTCTTTTTGCTGGATGGGGAGAATATAAGATTTCTTTGGAATAAAGGAGTTCTGAATTAGTGTGGACTTGATCTTTTGTCTTGCTTGGTATTAGGATTTATCTCATGTCAATTAATGGAAGGGCAACTGCAGGATGCAGTTAGAAATCCTTTGTGAAATTCAGCAATCTATTGGAAAATCTGTGGTACAGTATTTTAACAAGATGCTTTACCTACCATGATCATAGGGTTTATTATGGAAGTGAACTGGGTACAATCCAGGATCAAAAATTTCATAACACAGCATTTCTCCATTCAGGAATGTCTCTTGTTTGTCGATTGCAGGCACACCTCACTTTTGTCTTTGGCCACTTAGCCACGTGGACCCTTGGACTCTACCCTGCTTGGGCAAGTTTTACAAAGCTCTTTTGGCAAGTCCATGAATATCCATAGGCACTTCAGCGCTTTACACAATCCTTGGGTCTAGAATCTGAAGCTGCTCTGTCTCTCCCCATTGTTGTTTCTCAAGCTTCAGTCTTCTGGATGATCCTGGTTCCCTTCCTTCATGTCTTCTCTCTTAATAACTTCCTCTTTTCTTGCTTTTAAAAACAATACATGAAAAAAAAAATTAGTTGAAAAGTAATTTTGTTTTTGGAGAAGGGCAATCATCTGGGGTAAAATTCAATCAAAGAATTATCAACCAAGAAAAGATCCAAATGATATGGAAAATCTGGGGTCAAGAAGTATTTCTGCTCATTTTTATCTAACCCTTTTCATTTCATCTTTATACATCTTTAGGACCTATCACCATGATTTGTGAATGGTAAGACTTTTTTTTTTCTTATCTATTTATCCAAAATTTATTTATTATTTAGAAAATATGACCATAGGAATAATAACATCTAAAATTTACTGATGTGCTCTTGTGATACCTTGAATGTACTTGATAAGGCTTTCTATCCAATGTCTTCTTAATTCCCACCAAGTGATTGGTTGTTACAAGCTGTAGAGTTAGCTGTGACTCACAGTGACTTATTCACAACAGAACATGACACTGTCTGGTACTATGCCTTCCTCACAATTGTCATTATGCTTGAGTTTAGTGCTGCTGCCACTCTGCCAATCCATCTTGTTGTGGGTCTTTTTTATTGACCCTCTACTTTACCAAGTATAATGTCCTTCTCCAGAGACTGGTGCATCCTGATAGTATGTTCAAAGTATGAGAGATAAAGTCTCACCATCCTGGTTTCTAAAGAGTATTCTGGCTGTAATTTTTCCAATACCAATTGCTCGTCCTTTTGGCATTCCAGGGTACATTCAATATTCTTCTCCAACACAACTCAAATGCATCAATTCTTTTATGGTTTTTCTTATTCATTGTCTAAATTTCACATGTATATGAAGCTTTTGAAAATACCATGGCTTGTGTCAGGTGTACTTTAAGTCTTTAAACCAATATCTTTGCTCTTAAATACTTTAAAGATGTCTTGTTCAGCATATTTCCCTAACGCAAGTTCTAGCACCCCTTTTAGGTATTCCCATCAATTTTAGGCTGAAGGAGGGCTTGCAAACTTTCCATAATCATGTTTCCAGATAATCCTTTCTATCCCTCCTCAAGTGTCTATCTTACAATAGTAGGCAAGGGAAACAAATATTCATAAGACAGTCAAGCATCTTAACATTATTTCCCCTCTTTTACCCATTCAGACTATGTCTCAATCTCTGTATCAGAGTCCTATTTTTCCAAGGTTGAGCATACATCACTATTTACCTCTGTCCCATTTTGCTCATGCAAGCCTGCCTAAGTGTTCTCCTATCTACCTTGTTCTTCTTTCCCCCCTCCCCTTTCTTGTGTATTGCCCACCCCAACAACCCAACTGTGATGTGTCTATCCCCTACCCTGTGCTCTACCATCCCCTCCACCCCTCCCCTCAGTAACCAACAAATATTTTTTTTCCTTTTTCTTCCTTTTAGTGTGGGTATCTTTTTTAAACTTTTATAATAATGGTCTTTGCAATATGTCTCCTTTAGTGACTGACTAATTTCACTCAGCATAATGCCCTAAAGGCTCATCCATGTTATGTGGTGACTTACAGCTTCCTTGTTATTCTTCAAGGTAGCATAATATTCTATTGTGTGTATATACCACAGTTTGTTTATCTGTAAATGGGTAGACTTTCATAAACACTGGCTTTACCTTGTTTCAGAACAAACTGCTGTGCATGGAAAGATTAAGAAAACATGTTTTGGCAAGCTGAAATTTCATTTTCCCAGAGTATCCTTTATTTATTTTATGTCTTTATTCATAAATAGTAGTACATGCACTTTCTTAATGAATTTCTAATTTCAGGCAATGTTAAAGCGTTCTCGGGTAAGATTGTCCTGTTATCACATATGAACCTCACCTTGTCCTAATATCTCACATGGAATTATCAATCATTCAAAATCAAAAGGGCGATATTTACCCAAGGACAAATATGAGAAGGGACTGGCAAGTGAGTAGAATGGAAATAGAAAACACAGGGAGGAAATTGGGTAACTTATTTCACAGAGGGTTTGGAATCATTGTGATAAACCAATTGTTAGTTTTTAAGTACCATCAGGTTGGTTCCAACTCAAAGTGAACTTGTTTAGGGGTTTCAGAAGAACAACTGGTGAGTTTGAACTGCTGGCCTTGTAGTTCACATTCCAGTGTTGATCCTATAGCACCATACCAGGAACAATAAAAAGCTTAAAAGAAGGAACAACAACAAAAAAAGAGCCATGTCCATGCCAAAACAGCAACCAAAACTGATCTGTGAGAAAGCAAGGTTTCAGACAGAGTTACTGTTTCTTAGGTCATTCCTCCTTTTATGCCAAACTAAATTTGGGGACAATAAGGAGCTCTGGTAGCGTAGTGGTTACGAATCGGGCTGCGAACCGGAAGGTCAGCAGTTCGAAACTATCAGCTGCTCCGCGGGAGAAAGATGAGGCGATCTGCTCCCGTAAAGATTTACAGCCTCGGAAACCCTATTCAGGGTCGCTATGGGTCGAAACCGACTCGACAGCACTTAACAACAACAACAACAACAACAAGGATGCCAATATTCTAGAATCTTTACCTAGGTCACTTCCTCACATATATACATTGTAGTTCCAAAGTCTTGATTGATCCTGTTGTCAAATATTGTTAAGTCACCTTTGGCTCATAGCGACACTTTATAAGGTTTCTGAGGAGTGTCTGGTGGGTTTGAACCACAAAATGTGGTTAGCATTTCAGTGCTTATCCTACAGCAACACACCAGGACTCCTTGAACAGACCTAGAATCTGCCTGATGAACTTCAATATTGGCAGTCAGTCTGTATTATCTATGTGCAAATTAACATAGTCCTGTCAACCTGAACTATATTATTCCCTTCTTATAAAAAAAAATTAGTTTTTTCCACTGAGTTTAATTTTGAATTTATACATAATCCCTAATAGCACTTCAAGACTACCTTAAAGAAACAGAGACCTTGACTTATACTATTAAACTTACTTATCTGTCAGTTTGAGTACTGTGGTGGCTTGTGTATTGCTGTGATTCTGGAAACTATGCCACCAATATTTTAAACAGGAGTGGAGGCACGCAATCATCTATGCCAAGAAATTTGGAGCACAGCTACCTAGCCAACTGATTGGAAGAGATCCATATTTGTGTCTGTTTCAAAGAGAGGTGACCCAACAGAATGTGGAAATCATTAGACAATATCATTAATAACATGCAAGGAAAACTTTGCTGAAGGTATTTAAAAAATGGTTGCAAAAGTACATTGACAGGTAAACTTCCAGAGGCTCAAGCAGGATTCAGACAAGCACTCAGAATGAGGGATATCGTTGCTAATGTCATATGGAATCTTGGTTGTAAGCAGAGAATACTAGAAAAATATTTACCTGTGCTTTATTGACTACACAAAGGGTTACAATTGTGTGAATTATGACAGACTATGGATAACATTGAGGAGAATGAGTATTCTAGAACACTTAATTATACTCATGAGGAATAGGCAATTGTTAGAATGGAACAAGGAGATACTGAACAGTTTAAAATTAGGAAATATGCATGTCAGGGTTGTATTACTTCACCATACTTATTCAATCTGTATGCTGAGCAAATAATCCAAGAAACCAGATTATATGAAGAAGACTCTGTGGCATAACATTGAAGGAAGGATTATTAACAACCTGTGTTAATGAGATGATACAACCTTGATTTCTGAAAGGGAAGGACTTAAAATACTTATGGATGAAGATCAAGGACCACAGTCTTTGGTATGGTTTATACATCAATGTAAAGAAAAGAAAATCCTTGCCACTGGATCAATAAATAGCACCAAGATAAAAGGTGAAAATATTGAAGTTGTCAAAGACTTCAGTTTGCTCATATCAACCATGAAAACTCATGGAAACTGTAGTCAAGAAATTGATGACAGTACTGCATTAGGCAAATCTGTTGAGTAATACTTCTTTAAAATATTCAGGATCAAAGATATCAGTTTGAATACTAAGGTACGCCTCATATACATGCAGAAGTTGGACAATGAATAAGGAAGACTGTAGAAGAATTGGTGCATTCAGAATATTAAAAGTACCACAGACTATTAGAACAAACAAATCTTTGTAGGAAAAAGCACAGCTAGAATGTTCTTTAGAAGCCAAAATGACCCATCCCTGGAGAACGACATCATTCTTCAAAAAGTTGAGAGTCAGCAAAAAAGAGAAAGACTCCCAATGAGATGGATTTTCACAGTAGCAGCAGCAATGGATTGAAGCATAGCAAAAATTAAGACATTTACACAGTACCAAGCAGGTTCATTCTGTTGTGCATACAGTTGCTACAAGTCAGTACTTACTCAAAAGCACCTGACAACAGCCTTAAACTTAACAACTGTTGTTGTTTTTGCAAGAGCCATTGAGTCAGTTTTGACTCATAGAGATCCTGTATAGGGTTTCTGATGCTATAAATCTTAACAGGAGAAAAAAAATCTCATCATTCTCCTGAAATTTAACTAGTAATGTTTAGAACTGTCAGTACTTTAGATTTTGAAGAAAAAATGGTCTTAAAAAGGAGCTTGACTGAGATTTGATAGCATTCCATTCTGATTAAACTATTTATCTAACTGATGACAACACTATTATAGAACAAAACCCTAATTTAGGGAGATTAGAAATGTGTTTTAGAAGCAGTAGAAGCTAAATGATGATTGTTTGTTATGAAAACAATTAAATGTATTAAAAACTGGGTAGTAAGTGTTGGGAAGTGGCTTGCCTTTCATTATCATATTATAACTTTTCTGTTTGTACTACAATCATGTATACCACTAAACAATATATATTTATATTAAATAAAATGCTAAACCTTTTTTAAAGTTTCAAAATCATCTTCTGTTATAGAAACCATGTTCCATTTAATTGTACACAAAATATAGAATGCCATTATTAAATAATTTTGCTTAGCTACATTTAGCTGGAGTTCCCAAACCATTTCAAAGAGCAAATGGAAGTTGTAGAATTAAAACTTACAATCCATAGATTCAAAAATTCTTCTGGAGTGAGGGAGAAATGAAGAAAACATGGCTTTTTATCTCAAGAGAAAAGTAATGATCTTACCTTTCTCATCCACAAGCACCAAAAGGAACTGTGTGGTGAGAGGCCTTGAACAGACAGAGAAGATTGTTGTACACAACCTGATTTCATAGGCAAACGGATTAAATTACTAATGATAGAAACAAACATAAACTACATAAAGACAAAGAAGGACAAAAAGACTCTAAGAACATCAATGAAAAAAAAAAAAAGCTTAAATGTTGAAGACAAAACAAAAATACATCTTTTGAGATAAAAGGAAGTATGTATTTTAATGGCGTAAACCTATATTTTTAGAAAATAAGGTTCAGAACTTCTGGTGGACCAGAAGTCACACTAGGACTCCTAATTTGTCACACGCTGGGCTGTTAACTGCAATAATAGTTGTTCAAGTCCCCCAACCACTCCATGGGAGAAAGATGAGATTTTCTACTCCCATAAAGCTTTACAACCTCAGAAACCTTATACAGGGTCGTCATTAGTCAGAGCTGACTCAATGACATACAACCACCACCATTACTAGGAATCAAAGTACTTGAGTTTGAATCTAGCTTCTATCACTGACCTTGCAGTTGCAGTTCAAACTGACTCTGAAGTCCAATGCATTATCCTACACCATTTGGAATAAAATAAAAGTAAAATAAAAATATATGGATGTATATGCGTGTACGGAATCCTAAATAGCTGGACTGCAAAGTCGCTTTGAACCACAAGGCCCGTGGTTCTAGCTTACCAGTTGCTCCTCGGAAACCCTACACAGGTTTGAAATGGGTCAGAATCAACTCAACGGCAACATATGTATGTATGTAAAGAGATGGATGGATGGATGGATAGACAGATAGACTGCAGAGCAGTTAACTACTTGATCTGTTTGTTTTAGCCATAGTGATAAGATAGCCAGAAGAATAAACATAGAAGTACAGATAAATAAACATAGAAGCCAGAATGTTCCTTAGAAGTGAGAATGGCAAGACTTTGTGACATATACTTTGTATACATTAGGCAGGACCAGTCACTAGAGAAGGATATTTGAAAAAGTAGAAGGTTAGTGAAAAAGAGGATGCTACCAATGAGATGGAGTGACATAGTGGCAGCAACAATTGTTGTTGTTGTGCCATCGAGTCACCTCTGACCCATAGTGACCCTGTATAGGGTTTCAGAGGAGTGGCTGGTGAGCTTGAACCACCAACCTTGCAGTTCAAACAGCTTTGCAGTCTGGTGCATTAGCCCACAGTGCCACACCAGGAGTCCGGCAGCTACAACAGGCACCTCCATAACAACATTTGTGAGCATGGCACAGGCCTGTGCAATGTTATTTTCTTTTGTGCATAGGATTGCTATGGGTCAGAACAAACTGTAATATACTTAACAACATAACAACAACAACAGCACCCATAATCTTTATCCCTCCCACCAAATGACTGTTTCCTGATGATTGTGGGTAAGAGAAAGTGGGAGAAGATGCTATTTGCATTATGTTATTCAGTTGTGAGTGGTTGTTAATAAGGTTAATTGTTATTGTAGAAACTTGAACATTTAAACAGGAACTTGGTCAGTTTTGCCATCTTGTTGAGTATAAAATGAGTCTTTATGCTGACATGAGTGGTGGTGCATTCCTTTGCTTAACTAACCAAGCTCACCTCTGCCTGAACTCTAATTTGGGGGATTTGAATTAGCAGTCTGACGTGACTCACCAGTTGCTATACTGGTGAGTCAGTAGTCTACCTTAGCATAAGTGAGGACAATCTTTTAGACTGATGTCTGAACTGTTGCTTTGGGACTTACCAGTCTCCATAACTTTGTGAGCCATTTCTTTGATGATTCATGAGTTCTGTGAGAAGTTGCAGCAAATTGTAGAACCCTAGAATAATGACGACAATGTTAAGGGGAAGGGTAATGGTTGATATCAGGGATTATACATATATAGAATGCTTTCAAATAAGTACTGGACTGTGAACTACAAGATTGTTGGTTCAAACCCACCAGCTGCTCCTAGGAAACCCTGTACAGGGTAGCTATGAGATGGAATTGACTCAAAAGAACTTAACAACAGCAACAAAGCATTTCAGAAAAGTTGGACATCTGGGATATCTTTAACCTCCGCCTCATAGAGACCAGACTTAAGCTGATCCTTCTTAAAGAAATTGTTCTTGCAGAGATATATAGCAATATATGTTGTTGTTATTAAGTGACGTCAAGTAGGTTACAACACATAGCATCCCTGTATAGGGTTTCTAAGGAGTGGCTGGTGAGTTTGAACAGCTAAACTTGCAATTCAAAAGACTTGCAGTTCAGTGTTTATCCTACAGCGCCATCCAGGACTCATAATGATATATAGAACTAGATATATCATCAAACAGTGTACCAGGAAAGGAAAAAAATTACAGAGTCATAATCATTTTAACACTTGCAGACTTTTATAAGTACCCCATCAAATTCCAGTCTTCTTATTTGGAATTAATATGTAGAAATAAACAAATAAAGTTGGGCATTCCTTAGTTTTTAAGATTCACTGCTTATATTACCATTTCAAATTAAAGTCCATTTAACAAACTTCTTGTTACCTAAACACAATTAAAACTCATAATCACTGATCAAAAATTAGCATAGTTTGCTCAGAACATCACACACCACATCAGACCACTCTAGGAGCATCACCTGCGGAGCTGTTAATGAACAGACAGCTGAGAAAATGTCTTGACCTTGTTTCTCTAGCTAGAGGGGAAAGAGTACAACACAAAGAGGACAGAAGAAAAGCTAGCCAAGCCAGGCTAGATTTCAGAAAAGTATTATATAAATACAACTTTCCAGGAAACAATGGATGATGCAGTAACCATATCATGGAAGTCTTGTTTATCACTAAAATTGTCAGCCTAAGAAGCATTAAGAATTCTAGCATAGAAGCAATGGCAACCTGGTAATGTGTGTTTCCCCATGCCCTGAGATTGTTATTTCTTATAGCTGTAGGTAAGCTAGTTTAAACTGAGAAATACAAACTTCTAAAACTCTGCTCCTAGTGTTTTCAAGAGAACAAGATTTCTGAGTGTGTTGTTAGCCCAAATTCTAAATACCCAAACTTTTTTTATCCATTCACAGTAGACCATGCCACTTTTTCTCATGTATTTAAAATATATTAATCTGTATTAGAGAAATTGTAAGTGAGAAAGTAAGTGTTTTAATTTAAGAAATGAAAGAAATGCAAATAGCCACAACAGGATCTACTGACATATGCTAAAAGAATGTAAGTTTTATTTACTAATGGTCTCTCCCGATGAGGAGCAAAGTAGAATGGAGAAAATTAAAGACTCATGGAAATAATTAGTTCAAATTGACTGATGATGCATATCTTAGGCTGAGTTCTCTAGAGAAGTAAAACCAGTGAATTGTGTATTATATGTACACATAAAGCAAGGTTTATATCAAGGAAATGCCTCACACAGTTGCAGAGGTGTTTAGTCCCAAGTCCTTAGATCAGATGTCAAGGTGGAGGTTTTTGAGTCACTCAGCTGTTGGGCTAATGAACCAAGATCAGCAAGTCAGATGCCAGGAAGATAAGTCCAGTAGGTAAGAAGGCAAATTGCTAAAAACTACAGGGTATGCATGTAATAGAGAAAGCCACTGGTTCAAGTCCAAAGAACCAGAGGTTGGAAGACAAGCCATATGCAAGATTCAGACATATATGTATATATACAGCAGAGGGCAAGCAAGACTTGCTTGAATGTCCAATATGTTGAAAACAGGCCACACCTCCATTAAAGGATTCTTTCAGTTTATTGGCTGTTCATAGCAGACTTCATTATAGAGTTGACTACATTGTATTACATCTCATGGGGGGTGGGGAGGTGGGATAACTACATCTCAACTGCTGTGAGATCCTAGTCCACTCAAGTTGATACAAAATTATAACTGTCACAGATCATGAGAAACTGTCTCCACCACTCTGAGACCAGAAGAACTAGAGAGTATTTAACTACCACTAATGACTGCTCTAAAAGGGATCACAGTAAAGGGTTCTAGATTAAATGGGAAAAATGTGCAACTACCCCCCACAAAAAAAACACACACACACACACACACACACACACACAAAAATCCTCAAAATCATAAGATATGACCAGGCTAACTGGTTGGATAAAAGATGGTTTAACCCCCAAGAGTATGGACCGTAATCTTCCTTCAGATCTGGAAATGAATTCATCCACAAGCCTCAAATTTCAGCCAAGCAATAGAGAGGTCTTTATTGTGAACATAACATTAGAGAGGTACAATGACACTAGAATAATTAACCATTTGAAATAAAAAAGGCAGCATTTATCCAAGGACAAAGTTCAGAAGGCAGGAAAGAATAAGAAAGGAGAAATGGAAAGGGGGAACACAAAGAGTAAATGGGATTGAAAAATTAAAATAAAATAAAATAAAGCAAGTTTTACATAACCAGGTGTCAGTGGATAGACCCAGTTTCCAGGACAACATTTTTGTTTAATGAAAGAACTATTCTTGGTATATGTAATGTTAAAGCATTTCTTCTTAATCATGTTCACCTGATATAAATTACCATCATCTTAGTACAGAAAATTCTGCCTTTGAATAAACTATGGATTTTCCGCTTCTTTATGTTCAGTGAATACTAATGATAGTAGACAAAGAAATTTATGCCATATGTTTCTGTTAATTAAACTCCCTTGCTTGTAAGCCATTTCAAGAATCTAAGAGAAATCTCAATTTTAAAGTCTCCAGATATTATTAACGCTTGGTTAAGTCATTTATATTACTACAATAAATATGATTTTTAATTTGCAAGACCTCTCTTTTTAAAAGAAATTGTTAACACATACAATAGATTATCCCTTGACACTGATACCCAAACTAAGGCATGGAGAATTTTGCCAAAATTACATGTAATATTTTTAGCAGGCTTGGATCTAAATACTATTATCCCAGTTTATAAGAAGGCATATAATTAAATGTCATTATTGTTAGGTATTTTCATATGTTGGAAAGGGACTCAATTATTGGAATTCTGAGTTCTACTGATTTCTAACTTTATTACATTTCTTTGGTTGAAAACTGAGCACTCTTGGATATGTACATTGAACAAAGAGCTACTCTTGGCTCTTACTTCCTTCATGTCAGTGGGGTTCTTGGTCAACACTGTGAGTTTCAGTTAATTTATAACACATTTAAAAGTTTCTTGCTACTTCCATTATGATCCAACTTAATCTGAAATAACTGTAAGGGAAACTCAGCTCCTGGATGGTCAGAGTGAAGCTGTTGTTACATGCCTTTGAGTTGGCTCTGACCCATAGTGGCCCGTGCATGGGGTTTCTGAGGCTATATATCTTTACTAGAGCAAGAAACCTCATCTTTCTCTCATGGAAGGGCTGGTAGATTTGAACTTCTGACTTTACCATTAACAGTTAAACTTGTATTGTGATATTTGATTATCTGGATATTTATTCTATTTACTCAAGAGTATTGTCTTCTCTGGACCATGCTGAGTATTCTATTCATAATGCTTTCATGTCAGAAATTAATGACAAGTTGTGGATTCCACCAGGATCACACATATTAGCAAATATCTGAAAAACTAAATATTAGATTTTACTTGGATTTCAAGTAGTTAGAACAGAGGTGAATGGAAGGAAATTTCATTCAGGAGAGCCAGTATTACTTGGTGGGTAATGAATTTTCGGATCAGACACTCTGCATGAACACCCTGACATTGCCATATATCCTTGTACTTGTTATGTGCAGTCAAGTCTGTTCATTCCTACTCAATACTACCCTGTATAGGGTTTCCTAGGAGCAACTGATGAGTTTGAACCACCAGTCTTGCAGTTCAAATCAACTTAGTAGTCCAGTGCTTGTCCTAGAGAGCCACACAAGGACCCCTGTCACATATTTGTTGTTGTTAGATGCTATCAAATTGGTACTGACTCATAGTGACCCTATGCACAACAGAATGAAACACTGACCAATCCTGGGCTACCTCACAATTGTTGCCAAACTTGAGCCCAATGATGCTGTCACTTTGCATCATTGCAAAAAACTAGGGGTCTTCCTCTTTTTCTCTAACCATCCACCTTACCAAACATGACATCCTTCTCCAGTGACTGTTCCCTCCTGACAATATGTCTGAAATATGAGAGACAAAGTGTGGCCATCCTGGCCTCCAAGGAGCACTCTGGCTGTACTTCTTCCAACACAGATCTGTTGGATCTTTTGGCAGCCCATAGCACTTTCAATATTCTCCTCCAACACCATAACTCAAAAGCATCAATTCTTCTACAGTCTTCCTTATTCACTGTTCAGCTTTCACATGCAGGTTATTGAGGTTATATGAGGTTATTGAGAATACCATGGCTTGGGTCAGATGCACTTTAGTCCTCAAGCTGATATCTTTGCTTTTCAACACTTTAAAAAGGTCTTGTGCAGCAGATTTGCCTAATGAAATATGTCATTTGATTTCTTGACTGCTGTTTCCATGAGTGTTGATAGTTGATCCAAGAAGAATGAAGTCCTTGACAAATTAGTCTTTTCTCAATTGATAGAATGTTGTTTATTGGTCCAGTGGTGAGGATTTTTGTTTTCTTTATGTTAAGATGCAGTCCATACTAAGGGCTGTGCTCTTTGATCTTTACCAGAAATTACTTTAAGTCTTCTTCACTTTCAGCAAACAAGGTTGTATCATCTGCATATCGCAGGTTGTTAATGGGTCTTCCTCCAAATCTGATGCCATGTTTTTCTTCATAGAATCCAGCTTCTCTGATTATTTGCTCAGCATACAGTTTCAATAAGTATAGTTAAAGAATACAATCCTGTTGCACACCTGTCTTAATTTTAAACCATTCAGTGTTCCCATGTTCTGTTTGAACAACTGCCTCTTGGTCCATGTACAAATTCCTCATGAGCAAAATTAAGTGTTCTGGAATACTCATACTTCCCAATAATGTCCATAGCTTGTCCTGATCAACACAATTGAATGCCTTTGTGTAGTCAATAAAGCACAGGTAAACATCTTTCCGATATTCTCTGTTTTCAGCCAAGATCCTTTGGACATCAGAAATGATATCCATTGTTCTACAACCTCGTCTGAATCTAGCTTGAACCTCTGTAAGTTCTCTGTCAATGTATGCTTGTAGCTGTTTCTGTATTGCCTTTAGTCAAACTTAACTCATATGGGATATCAAAGAGATTGTCTGATGATTTCTTCATCCCATTGGGTCACCTCTCTTTGGAATGGGCACAAATCTGTATCTCTTCCAATCAGTCATCTAGATAGTTGTCTTCCACATTTTTTGGCATAGGTGAGTGTGTGCCTTCTGTGTCACCTCAGTTTTTTGAAAGATTCCAATTATTATTCCCTATATAGTCTTGGGTAATTAACTTATTTTCTCTCCAAATATATCTTTTCTATGAAGAAAAATAAAAGTACAGTCTATAATAAATGTAAGAAATTATTTTGATACCATATTTGAAATGCTTAACACTAGGGTCAATAAAACCCTAATGGTGCTATTAGGGTAAGTAGTGGACTACTAACTGCAAGATCAGCAGTTCAAATCTACCAGCTGCTCAGTAGGGCCACATGAGGCTTTTTTCCTGTAAAGATTTACAACCTCTAAAACTGTGTACAGGTTGGCTATGAATCAGGATCAACTCATGTTAGTGGGTTTATTTAGCACTAGCAAACCTTAAGGCCAGCAGTTCGAAACTACCAGCTGCTCCACAGGAGAAAGGTGAGACATTCTGCTCCTGTAAAGATTTTCAGCCTCGGAAACCCTGTACAGGGTCGCTATGGGTCAGAACTGACTCAACAGCACTTAACCACCACCACCACCAGGGATTATACTAGTTGCTGTAGTTAGGCAGGAGTCCAGGTGTTGCAATGTAGGATAAGCACTAGATCACAAGGTCGGTTTGAACAAAAAGGTCAGCAGTTCAAAATCACCAGTTGCTCCTTGGAAACCCTATATAGGTTCACTAATAGTAAGAAATGATTCACTGACACTTAACAACAACAACATATTTAGGTGGGTGAAGAAGCATGTAGGATGAAGTAATTTAGCATATGCAGAGGATCAAGAAGAAAAGATACCTGGAAATGGATAGATTATGATTATAAACATGTTGTTGTTAGTTGCCTTAGATTACATTCCTGCTCATAGTGACCATATGTATAACAAAAAGACACATTAACAACCCTGCTCCATCTCTTAGTCATTGGTATGCTTGAGCTCATTGTCAGAGCTATTCTTTAAATGCTTAGTATAAAAATTGTTTATACATTCTTCATCACACTGTACTCTGAATTTACTGTCTACCTCTTCAAACATCTTCTCAAGCCATCTCAACAACATTTATTTAAATTCAGCTACTTTAACATTTTTTCTCTAGAATATTCTAATACCCTCTCTATCTTCATCTTTCACCTTTCTAAATACTGTTCAGTTTTCGATTTTTAGCTTAATGTCGTTTCTTCAGGAAAGTCTTCACTGTAGCATACATTAACTCTAGTTACACTAGTTCTGACACATTTAAAATCATATTGGAAAAATCATAATTGATAGTTAATCTACTGAACTGTGAATTCTGTGAGAACAGTAACTATATCTACCCTACACACCAATATAGCACCAGCTTGAATGAATCCTAACTTAGAATAAAAATTGAGTGATCATTGCTGATATGTGAATGAGTGAATTAAATGATTATGCAATACATCTTTAATCTTTATAGGAAGTATTAGGAAACTGATTTAGATGAAGAAAGTGTTTATGTGATAATATAATATCAGTTAAGTTTGATGAAGTCAGTTTATGAAGCGATATTGTAATTCAATTAAATTGTTTTCAATAAGAAAGAAGTATGATTTCATATTTTTTATTTGAGTTTTGTGTGTTTGTTTTAAATATATAGAGACAGATGAGTTGCAGTGATGATATTGCTTAGAATTCTAAAAGTCTTGCTTCTCAATATGTAGCTTTGTTTCAACAGCACCAATACCTGCAGATTATTCAAAAAGAGCATTCAGACCCACTCCAGAGCTGCTGAAATAAAATCTGCATGTTAGAAATATCTACAGATCAACTGAATGCAAAGTTGAATATGAGAAACATTACTCTAAGTTTCTTAGTCTGGCCATGATGGATGCTATCCAAAACTAGGCTAGTACCATATGAAATCATGAGTAAGCATCACCTAAAACACATCTAAGATGGCATATCGGTTGATGTGCAGTGAGGAACTTCGTCACCAACAACACAGAATACAGGAACAAGCAGGCTCAGGGGAGATTGCCAGAACTCTGAACCACATATAAAAGAATATTTAGAAGCTTGGAAGGCTTACAGCTCAGGGAATTTGTAGCAAAATCAAGAAATCCATTGCTTTCTAATTCAAGATACTCAACTATTCCCGAAACCGCCATCTTGGGAGAGACCAAGTGGAGGAAGGATCAGAACAGCCAAGAATGCCTGACAGAACTGTGGAGATACAGGTGTGGACATTCTTTTTTATGGTATCTGTTCATTGGTCTCT
>NW_006408586.1:2297529-2314843 GCF_000296735.1 Chrysochloris asiatica
CATTCATTGTCAAATAGAACATATCCAGATCAGTCATGAGGTACGATGCTGTCTGTGATAAGATAATATCCATGCACCTACAGGGAAGCCCAGTTAATACTACTATTATTCAAATTTATGCACCAACCACTAAAGCCAGGGAGGATGAAATAGAAGAATTCTACAACTTCTTCAATCTGAAATTGATCGAACATGCAATCAAGATGTATTGATCATTACTGGCGATTGGAATGCAAAGGTTGGGAGCAAAGAGGAAGGATCAGTAGCTGGAAACTATAGCCTTGGTGATAGATATGATGCTGGAGAATGCATGATAGAATTCTGCAAAACCAATGATTTGTTCATTTCAAATACCTTCTTTAGACAGACAGCATAAGAGAAGACTATACACATGGACCTTACCAGATGAAATAAATAGAAATCAAATTGACTACACCTGCAGAAAGAGACAATGGAAAAGCACCATATCATCAATGAAAACAAGGCCAGGGGCAGACTGAGGAACAGACCATCAATTATTCATAGGCAAATTCAAACTGAAGCTGAAGAAAATGAAAATAAGTCCATGAGAGCCAAAATATGACCTTGAATATATCCCACCTAAATTTAGAGATAATCTGAAGAATAGATTTGATACATTAAACAATAAAGACTGAAGACCAGAAGAGTTGTGGGATGACATCAAAAAAATCATACATGAAGAAAGCAAAAAGTCATTAAGAAGACAAGAAAGAAGGAAAAGGTCAAAATGGATGTCAGAAGACACACTGAAACTTCCTCTCCAGTGTAGAGATGCTAAAGCAAATGGAAGAAATCAGGAGGTGCAAGGGCTGACCAGAAAATTTCAAAGATCAGCTCGAGAAGATAAAGCCAAATATTACAACCAAATGTGCAAAGATCTGGAATCAGAAAAACAAAAAGTAAGAACACGCTCAGTATTTCTCAAGCTATAAGAACTGAAGAAAAAATTCAAGCCTCGATTTTCGTTATTGAAAGATTCTCTGGGCAAATTACTGAATGAGGGAGAATGCATCAAGAGTAGATGGAAGGAATACACAGAGTTACTGTCCCAAAAGGAAATAATTAATGTTCAACAGTTTCAAGAGGTAGCATATGATCCAGAGCCAATGATACTGAAGGAGGAAGACCAAGGTCATTGAAGAATTTGGCAAAGAACAAGGCACCAGGAATTGATGGAATACACTTGAAATTTTTCCAAGAAAGTGAAGCCACACAGGAGGCACTCACTCATCTCTGCCAAGATACTTAGAAGACAGCTATCTGGCCGACTGATTGGAAGACATCTATATTTGTGCCCATTCCAAAGAGAGGTGATCCAACAGAATGTGGAAATCATTGGACAATCTCTTTGATATCCCATGCGAGTAAAGTTTACTAAAGGTAATACAGAAACGGCTACAATCATATATTGACAGAGAACTTCCAGAGGTTCAAGCCAGATTCAGAAGAGGCTGTGGAATGAGGGATAGTATTTCTGATGTCCGAAGGATCTTGGCTGAAAGCAGAGCATATAAGAAAACTGTTTACCTGTGCTTTATTGACTACGCAAAGGATTTTGATTGTGTGGATCATTACAAGACACCATTGTGAAGTATGAGTATTCCGGAACACTTAATAGTGCTCATGAGGAATCTGTACCTGGACCAAGAGGCAGTTGTTCGAACAGAACATCAGAAGGCTGAATGCCTTAAAATTAAGAAAGGTGTGTGACAAGTTTGTGTTCTTTCACCATACTTACTCAACCTGTATCCTGAGCAAATAATATGAGAAGCTGGGTTGTATGAAGAAAAACGTGGTATCAGGAAGACTTATTAACAACCTGTGAAATGCAGATGATACTACTTTGCTTGCTGAAAGTGAAGAGGACTTAAATCATTTACTGATGAAGATCAAAGAGCACAGCATTTGGTATGGATTATATCTCAACATAAAGAAAAAAATAAAATAAAATCCTCACCACTGGACCAATAAACAACATTCTTATCAATGGAGAAAAGATTGAAGTTTTCAAGGACTTCATTTCCTGAATCAACTATCAACACTCACAGAAGCAGCAGTCAAGAAATCAAATGACATATTGCATAAGGCAAATCTGTTGCACAAGAACTTTTTAAAGTGTTGAAGAGCAAAGATGTCAGCTTGAGGACTAAGGTGTGCCTGACCCAAGCCATGTCATTTTCAATAACCTCATATGCACATGAAATCCCAACAGTGAATAAGGAAGACCATAGAAGAATTGATGCCTTTGTGTTATGATGTTGAAGGAGAATATTGAATGCACCATGGGCTGCCAAAAGAACCAATAGATCTGTTTTGAAGAAGTGCAGCCAGAGTGCTACTTAGAATCCAAGATGGCCAAACTTCGTCTCTCATACTTTGGACGTATTGTCGTGAGGGACCTGTCGCTGGAGAAGGATGTCATGTTTGGAAAGCTGGAGGGTCAGAGAAAAAGAGGAAGACCCCCAACGAGAAGGATTGACCAAGTTGCAGCATCAATGGACTCAAGCGTGGCAATGGTAGTGAGGTTGGCCCAGGATCAGGCAGTGTTTCTTGTTCTGCTGTGCATAAAATCGCTATGGGTCCAACCAACTTGATGGCATCTAACAACAAGAATGAAAGAGAAAAATTGATGAATCCTGGACACTAACTGCATTTAGAGATGAGGTAAAGAGAAGCAGCACTGATGATTTTAACAATTCAATATAAAGAGGTGATGCAATGACAGAGCATTTTTTAAAAATCAAACAAAAAAGAAAATAGAAAAAATAAGATACACTTTGGACTGCAACATATCCATACAAAGATATCCTTTGTGAATTTTAAGCTGTTTTTGTAATGACATATCGGTTAAATATGTAAATTCCAATACAGAAATAAAATGACATTATTTTAATTGCAAGATCAATTATTGCTTTTCTGTATTTGATCTATCTTATGTATTTAATGAAATTTTTCAGGTTATAAAACATCCTGCTACATTTTGAAAGGTGGCATTACTATTTTCCAATTAAACAGTTACCAAATAGTTATGATACTAAGTACTGAAATTAGAGTACTAAATTAATCTCAGTTTTCTCTAAGTATTATTTCTTTGTCAAGGTTGAATACAAAGCTATCTATTCAATTTGTAGCTGCTCTGATTCAAGACTGTCTTCATAACATATTTATACCTTATCACATAAAATAATTTTATTACTTTAAACCATAATGCTATGCTAGTTATTTTAAATGTTCCTCTTTGTTTTTCACACTTCTATGTCATTTCTGCTGTATCTGCTCTGTCTTGGCTCATATTAAACAAACATTGTCAGTATACAGTGCACACAAGGGTGGTCATTAGAGATAAAAAGAATAGAAACTAATGGTATCATTCCTTAATATGTTCACAGGTTTATAACATCAAACTGGAAGAAAGCAAAAGGTCATTAAAAAGAAAGAAAAGACAAAAATGGCTGTCAAAAGAGATTTTGAAACTTGCTCTTGAATGGAGAGGATCTATAGTAAAGAGAAGAAATGAGGAAGCAAAAGAACTTAAACAGAAAATGTCAAAGGTCAGATTGAGGAGATGAAAGAGAAACTTGAGTATTATAATGACCTTGCAGAATACAAACTGGAAGTGCTCATGAATCTTTGCTGAGAAATCTGGAAGACAGATTATCTATCCAACCAATTGGAAAAGATCCATATTTGTGCCCGTTTCAAAGAAAAGGTGACCCAACAGAATGTGGGAATCATCAAAAAGTATCATTAATATTATATGCAAGTAAAAGTTTGCTAAATTTAATTTTAAAATGACTACAGTAATATAGAGACAAGGAACTTCCTGAAATTGAATGCCAGATTCAGAAAGAGGATGTCATTTCTGACAACAGATGGATCTTGAATGAAAACAGCGAATACCTGAAAGAGGTTTATTTGTGCTTTACTGACTATGCAAAGGCTTTCAGCTGTGTAATTCTTGACAAACCCTGGAAAACATTATGAAGAATGGGTATTACAGACACTTAATTGTGTTTATTAGGAAGACCAAGATGCAGTCATTAGAATAGAGCAAGGGAAGACTGAATTGTTTAAATTCAGGAAAGTTGTGTGCCGGGGCTGTATCCTTTCACCCTACTTATTCAATCTGTATGCTGACCACATTGTCTGAGAAGCTGGATAATATGAAGAAGAACATGGCATCAGGATTGGAGGAAGACTCGATAACAATCTTTGATATGCATATGACACTACTTTACTTACTCCAGGCAAACAGGGCTTAAAATATTTACTGATGAAGATAAAGGACTTCAGGCTTAAGTGTGGTTTGCATACTGAAATTAAAAATCCTCACTTCTAAACCAATAAATGTGGTTGTTGTTAAGTATCGTTGAGTCCTTTCTGACTTGTAGTGAATCTGTACAATGTTTCCAAACTGTGGTTGGCGAATTTGAACAACTTCCTTGTGCTTCCAATGGAAGTTAAGGTCTAGTGCTTTATCCCACAGTGCCACACCTAAATGAAATCATGAAAAATAGAGAAAAGATTGAAGTTGTATAAGACTTCAATTTGCTTGAATCCACAATCAAAACTCATGGTAGAAGCAGTCAAGAAATCAAACGACATAACTTTCCACAAATTAAGGATAAAAAAATACTGATTTGAAGACGAAGATGTGTTTGACCCAAAACATGGTATTTTCAATCACCTCACAGCACATAGAAGTTGGACAATGAATAAGGAAGACCAGAGAAAGATTGATGCGTTTGAATTTATGGTGTTGGAGAAGATTATTCAAAGTACTATGGACTGCCAAAAGAACAAACAAATCTGTGTTGAAAATAGTACAGTGAGAATGTTCCTTAGGTAATGTATGAGACAGAAGTGACTCGACAGCATTTAATGACAATAACAACATATTTGTTGTTCCTTAAGATGGCAAGACTACTTCTATCATACTTCAGACATGTTATCAGGAGGGACTAGTCCCTAGAGAAGGACATAAGACTTGATAAAACGAAAGGTCAAAAAAAAACCCACCAAGAACTCCAATGAGCTGGGTTGAAACAGTGGGAGTAGTAATGGACTGAAACGTAATAACAACTATGATACTAGGACAAAACAGGCAGTGCTTTGTGGGAAATGACTCCAGGGCACCTAACAGTCACAACAACAAGAAGTGTTTTTAGGAAAAGAAGATTACAAGTATTTTGAGGATATTAATAATTGTTTTTTCTAAATTTTCCTTTTTCCTCTATACTCAAATACTTTTTATCACTGTTTTATTTTTTTTGCTTTCTTAATAATACATCAATAAGTTGAAATAGACTCAACAGCAGTGTGTTTATGTAATATGTTGTTGTTTGTAAGTCAGTTCTGACTTATAGCAACCGCATATAGGGTTGCTAAGAAGTAGCTGGTGGGTTTGACCAGTGGACCATTTGGCTCACCATTCAGTGCTGATCCTACAGCACCACACCAAGAGTCTTTATGTAATATGTTGTTAAATGTCGATGAGTTGATTAGACTCATAGTAACCTTGTAAATGGTTTCCAAGGAGCACCTGCTAAGTTTGAATCACCAACCTCATGGTTCAAAGCAACCTTGCGGTCCAGTGCTTTACCCTACACTAATTTATTTTTGTTGTTAAGTGCCATGAGTTGGTTCCGACTCATAGTCACCCTGTATAGTGTTTCCAAGGAGCAGCTAGTGAGTTTATATTATAGTACACATTAAATATGTTGTTGTTGTTAAATGTGTCAAGTGGGTTTTGACTAATAGCAGCCCTAAACAGGGTTTACAAGGACTTTTAAAGTAACTAACAACCAAACCACAAAAACAAAATTAGTAAGATTCTTTACTTAAGGAAGATAATTTGCAAAATTGAAGCTATGCTTTAAAAATTTTACCTTTATTTGCTCTGTTAACTAGGAATCCATAAAGTGGAGAATAAAATTGTTGTTCTTAGATGTGGTTGAGTTGCTTTGAAGTCATAGTCACCTTACAAACAATAGAATGAAACAATGCCTAATTCTGCACTAACCTCACAATCAATTGTTGCTACCACTGGGCTAATCTATGTGACTGAACTTTATCTTACTTCAAGTATTGATCTTCTTTTTTGCTGACCCTCCACTTTACCAAAGTGGACTGATTCCTCCACATAATAAGTCCAAGTGAAATCTGTTCATCCTGGCTTCTAAGAAGCATTCTACTGTACTTCTTCCAGCATAGATCTGTTTGTTCTTTTAGCAGTCCAAGGTATTTTAATATTTGTCTCCAACACCGTAACTCAGATTCATCAATTCTTCTACAGTCCTCCTTGTTCACTGTCCAAGTTTCACTTGCATATGAGGCTGCTGAAAATACAATGATTTTGATCAGGCACACCTTAGTCTTCAAACTGGCATCTTTATTCTTTGAAAAAGTCTTGTGCAGTAGATTTGCCTAATGCAATATGTCCCTTGATTTTTTTGCCTGATGTTTTCATGAGTGTTGATTGTGGATACAAGGAAAATGAAGTCTTTGATAACTTCATTCTTTTCTCCATTTATCATGAGGATATTTATTCATCTAGATGTGAGTATTTTTGTTTTCTTTATATTGAGTTGCATTCTGAAGGCTTTCATCTTAGACTCAAACAGGACTATTTAATGTCATATTTTTTACAGCATTGAAATAGCTGCATAAAAATGTTCTATATTATATTATTTAAAGCAAATAGCCTACTATAATATTACTCTATTGGCAGCTTTTTTTTTTTTTTTTTGTAGTTTTTAGCACTATATTTTTAAGTCAATGCCTTTGACTTTAAATTCTTTAAGTTGAATTTTGAATAGTTTAGAATAAAGAGAATCTGATTAAACACACAACAGCTGAGCAAAAACATAACCTTTCCAAAATGCTACAATCTGCATGTAGGCAGAATAGAGAATTTAAGAATGGTCTGTCTACTTAAACGTGAGTTTGGCAAGACTTTTGCTTTCTTACTTTCCATACATCATCTTGGAAGACCAATCACTAGGGACATCATGTTTGGCAAAATATGTCCTCAGTGAGATGGATTGATACAACAGACAAACAATGAAATCAAATAATGAAAACTGTCAGGACCAGATAACATTTAGATCTGCTATACATTAGAAATTGAAAGCAATTCAACAGCAATTAACAAGAGCTAAGACCACTCATTCAGGAATTGTTCTTTGTACATCTGAACTCAAATAGGAAATCCTTTACTTTTCCCTATTTCTGGAAATTTTCAGCTCCACTCCCTCAACTACCTCAGATTCTTTTTTGGCACTGAAAATATCCCCTACAAAACCACTGCTATCCAGTCAATTCTTTCTCATGGCAACCTTATAAGGCAGAATAGAAATGCCTCATAGGGTTTCCAAGTCTATAAAACTTTGAAGAAGTCTTTTTCTTCCAGAGGATCTGGTGATTTAGAAAAGCCAATATTTTGATTAGCAGTTGAATGCTTTAACACTGATTCACCAAAGCTCCTTTATTTAAATATGTTGTTATTGTTGTCAAATGCTGTTGAGTCTCTTCTGACTCATAGCAATGCTGTATAGGGTTTTGAAGGGGTGGCTGATGAGTTTGAACCACCAACCTGCAGTTATCAGTCCAGTGTTTATTCTACAGTGCTACACTTTTCATTAAACCCTTGCCCCAGAGTGAGGGGCAACCCAATGGTATTTGAAGTGATGATATTGAGGATAAAATTAGCATACTGAAAGCAAGAATCATTTTTACCCCTTGCCCTGCAGCACTTACCTTCATGGACTATTTATATACATCCTATGTTGCTTTCCCAAGCTTGTTATTGAAATCAAAATTAGAAACAGAGCAAAAGAAGAAAAACCTATTCAAGATATTTATCAAACATCTTAGTTCCTCAGATTCAAACTTTACAACCTGAAGTGTGTCATGGTGTTTCATTTTGCCAATAAGTACAGATACTAAAGATATAATTCAAATTATTTTATCATGAACTGATTCAGAACATCCATGCCACTTGGAGATACATTGATTAATGAGTTCTATGACCATAAGCAACTCCACAGGATAATAATTTCAATGGAAACTAAGTAGTACCTATTTTTCTCTATTTAAATCTGTCAACTACTCTAACCATATTGTTTTTGTTTAGTGCTGTGGAGTAATTCTGACTCATAGCAACCATGTGTAGGCTTTCTGAGGAGCAACTGGTGTGTTTGAATTGCTGACCTTTTTGTTAGCAATCCAGTGCTTGTACAAAGCATGACTCCCTATAACAGTACAGGTGTATCTTATGCAAAAGTTAGTGGGGTCCTAAAGTATGTCTGTATTTTAAGCTACCGTATTGAATATGGTCATGAAAGCTTACCAGTTCATGTATTTGAGCAAACATTAAAATCAATTCAGGAACTATGTTTTAGAGAAATAAATGTATATCACAAACTCTTTTTCTCCTTTTTGTTGAGTAATTATTTTCCTAGATTTTGGATTTACAATGGTAAAAATTTGTGAATTTCTGTTTCTGCATTTTGGTTTCTACTCCTGTATCTAGAATTTTATTTTGCTTTTAAGTTTTTATATTTATTATTGAACATATAGTTTTGGTGTTTACTGGAAATACTTTTAGGTAATCCTTTATATCCTAATCATATTATGAGTTTCTTCCTCTAGGAAGTCTTTAATGACTATCATAAATGTTAGTGGCCTCCCTATGGCAATGGTAGTTTTATTGGATTTAAGGATGATGGACCAAGGTCAATTTTAAATGAATCCCTTACTTTTGCCCCAAGAGTGTCCTGGGTGTTTTCCCCTGAAACACTGTGGATAAGGATGCAGTAGGATCAAAGGCATTTTTCAGACAGAGAGCCATGTGTATTTGAAGTGTTACTTTAGTCAAAATACATAGTAATTACTGTTTCTCCACAAAGCAACTATCTACAGGTTCATATATGGCACACAATATCAATCCTTTTCTTCAGCATTCTATAGGATGGGAGCCAATGTTTGTTTGAGACACACAATTTACAGTTGCAGATTAAGAATTATTTTCCTAAGTTTTGCATTAAGCAAGGTTTATGCTGGAACCAAGACATCTGTTTCCATCTAAGACATAGAATTAGGTCCAGACAGAGACACATGAGCTAGGGATACTTTAAGAAAGGCTCCAATTTCATATGCAGATTTAATAATTAATGACAAAAGTTTCTGAATTAGGTCAGTGTGATTAAGTGAACTGCTTTATATTGGTCTTCTACCCCTAGCCTTTGTAACTTCCACCAAACAACTATTTTTCCTTATAGATCTATTAAAAAGAAGGTAGGAGATGGTGCTGATAGAATGATGTAATGCAGTTGTGAATGATTATTAACAGAGCCAATTGTGATTGTAAAAACTTGGATCTCTAATGAGGGAATTGGTCAGTTTTGCCCTCCTTCTGGCTTTAAAATGAGACATCTCAGATGCAGTTGGGGAGAATCTTCCTACCAACAAGGAAGAAGAGCCAGGAGTGAAGCATGTTCTTTGGACCTGAGATCCCTATACATTAAACCTCCTCAACCCAGGAAAGAGAGTTGTGACACTAGAAAAGCATCAGAGGAGTGGCAGAAAAGTAGTAACAGTAAAACCAAGACTGTTTCCCAGCCCAAGGAGCAAGTGAAGTCATTGGGTAGTTGTATAGTAGATAGCTTCAGGCACTTAATTGGGGGAACTAGGTTTACAGAACCATGAAGCTAAAATTAAGTGCCTTTGGGTTGAAGCTTATTATGGAGTGGAATGTCTTTTGGGCATTTACCAACAACCTTATAAGTGCTTTATAACACTTTCTGAACAAAGTAGAGGTCAGGCTAAGGGTTCAAGGATTATTTTTTGCAATACATTAAAATTATGAGGTTGAGTAAAAAATTTTCCACAGTCTGACTATAGAATTTATTTTAATCAACTTTTAGAAAAGACAAATACATCATTTTTCAACATAATATCCTTGCTTTTCAATGTATTTTATCCATCTTGCAACAAAAATTCATATTCTATTAAAAAAAATTTAGCTTGAGCTGTGAGCTCATCAGAAGTGAATCTTGATCCTCAAAGGACGGCTTTCAGGGGACCAACAAGTGAAAGTCCAAAGGAGCAAGATCAGGACTATAAGGAGGATGCTTTAACATCTCAAAACAAACTTTTTACAAAGTGTCAACAATGTGGGCAGAGGTGTGTGGACGTGCATTGTCACGCAAGATCACAAAGTAAGTCTTTGCTTTTAATCTGAAGTTTAGGCTTCAGCTCTTCAATGAGCATCTCACAGCACTATTGATTGTTGACATTTTTCCTGGTAGTGTTCCAATACTGGCTCTTGAGAATCCCAAAAAACTGTAAGCATCAATTTTCCAGATTATGGCTAACTTTTGAACTTTCCCTTGTTTGGCAATTGAGGATTTTTCTATTCCATACTTTGTAGCTTACTCTCAGACTTGTAATGAGGGATCCATGTCTGCTCACCAGTAACAATTTTTTAAATGGGATTTTTACCTTCCATCAAGTATTGGTCCAAATGTTGTTTGCAGATGTCAGATGTCGAAACACTTCTGTTTATACTCTTCCATGAGTTGTTTTTGTAACAAACTTTTCAAAACCAAAGTCTGTCATGGATTATTTCATAGGCAGAGCCATGGCTGATTTGCAAATGATTTACCACATAATCCACTGTCACTCGTCTATTTGACAGAATCATTTCACATGCATTCTCAATGTTGTCATGAGTTCTGGACATTTATGGGCATTTTAATATAACTGGAATAAGGAAAATTTTTGACTTACTCTCATAATTACATCATATGTATCTATTATTTTAATACAATTACATTTAATTCTATGTAATATATATGAGGGGATTACAAACATTTCATGGATAAATTGCATTATCTTTTAATTCATAGATATGAATGAGTTCTTATATGCATGTGTGCATATATGAATAAGCATATCTATAGTACTACTTAATGTATTTGAAAATATATTTCTTTAAAAATATATAACTACATTGAACTTCATAAAATTATTTCTCACAAAATTTATATATGTAGACATGAAACTCAGAAATTAGAATTTCAAGTTTTCAAGAATTCCCTCAGCCAGAGGAAAAGATTCTTTTCATGACTCAAGAAATACAAATACTTTTAGACAAATGTGTACCAGAGACTATAATCCACTTTCCTTTCCTATCATTGCACCAACAGCATTATGAACCAGAAAATTGTTTGAGCAGCCACATATAAGGAATTACAAATCTGGAGGTTCAGGAGTCAAACAAAACAGATGTAAGTTTAATTTCCATGGTTTAGTTGCCTCCCAGGTTTTTTTCAATATATTTCAAAGACTTGAAATGCTAAAAAACTGATAGCAAATAAAAAGGTTTCTATAGGCTGCAGGATTTCTTGCTGACTCGGCTGTCTGAAGGCAAAGCCAATTACTATGGCTTGCATTTCCTTGTGCAGAAACCAGAACATATTCATTGTTAAATAGAGCCATTAAATATTTAGGGTAGGGAGAAAAGTTTTATGAATTGAGATGATAACAGTGAAAAACTACCTATGGATATTTTCCTCTTAACAAGAAAACACTTTTCTAATACGAACTTGAAAATCTCAAGCATGAAATATGATTTGCTTTAATTTCAATTCAATAGTCTTTTTAAATGTTGATTTTTAGGCTGGTATGCAAGGGGGAAAATAAAAAAATAAACTCTGGTTTAAAGCTAAATTTTATCCTCAGAGTAATAAAAGAACCAATATGGTCTCCTGAACAAAGAACTAACCGAAGAATTGGGATTCTATTTTTGGCCTCACCAGTGACTTGCTCAGTGACCTTGGACATATCACTTAAATGGCTTTGTGCCTTGAGGTTCCCAGCTGTAATATAGAGATTATAATGCCTGGCCCTATTTCATGGAGCTGTACAACTATTTTGGTTGCATTTGTTAAAACCCCAAAAGCTTTTCAAATAACCAGATATCACTGTTAAATTAAAACAGAGTGGTATTTTATTAATTTCTTTTTACTGTTTGATTTGTTTTTCTTGTTGTGTTTTATAATCCTTTTCCAACAAAAATAAATATCTGGGATAAAATTAATGGGTAGCGATTTCTATTGAATATTAAGGAAACATTGAAATAAAATTATAATAAACTTCTGAGAAAAATATATTTAGTTTTATTCATCTATATATTTATAACTCCTGATTCAAAAGAACATTGTACTATGATTATGTAGTTTAGAACTTATCACTAAATCTGAAATAAACTATTTTCATCTTATACATTTCCTCCTTACAATTCCTATGATGTCTTTCAATTGAGACTTCTTCATGTCTCCACATCTTCACTTCATTGATAATCCCTCATCAGCTCTTCAAATCCAGAGAACCTACCCAAGCTTCTCTTAAATGGCATGTCTTTCCTAGGTCCTTCCCTTTGTAAAATGATATTTTGTCCTCCAGTAAGGAGGACTTAAGTAAAAGAAACACCAGCATTTTGCTTTTTTGGCATTTTGTTTCTTTTAAATTTTAAATCATGTACAATCATTATCTGGTAAAAATTAACTACATCTTATGTTTCAATGAATTATTCTTAAACTCCTAACTATAAAATTCTACTTCAACTACAGCTGTATCTTTTTATCTCCTTCATAACAGTATTTCTTAGAGTCTTGGATTTTCAAAGTATGTAGTAACACCATGAAGTGAAAGTACACTCAACATTTCTCACCTACAAATTAGAATTGCCTCATAGCTAATTAAATGGCCTCCTGTCATATCCTTTCACTATATTCTCCAGAGTGTTTCCAGAGAGAACTTTATATAATAGATAATTCTCTTCTTAAAATAATTTCATGGTATCTCATTTACTATTGGATACAAATTTTCACATAGCATAGTAGCTATTAGTGAGCTTGCCCTTTCCTATATTTCACATCTTTTGCAGAAAGCTACATATACTATTCTCATTTCTATTTTCATGCCTTTATATAGAATATTCTCTCTGCCTAGTTTAACTCCCTTGTATACACATCTGCACTGCATAGAAAATGTCTACTTCAAACTCAACTAAAGAACATTTATTACTCTGAAGCCTTCTCTGGAATGGTACATTTGTTGCTATTGTTAAGTGTCATCAAGTCAATAACTACTCATAGTGATCCTATGCACAACAGAACAAAACACTGACCAATCCCGGGCAACAATCACAATTGTTGCTAGGTTTGAGCCCATTGATTCTGCCACTGTGCCAAACCATCTCTCGCTGGGGGTCATCTTCTTTTTCTCTGACCCTCCACTTTACCAAACATGATAGCCTCCTCTAGTGACAGATTTCCTCCTGACAATATGTCATAAGTATGAAAGATGAAGTCTGGCCAGCCTGGCCTCCAAGGAGTACACTGGTTGTACTTTTTCTAAAACAGATCTATGTGTTCTTTTGGAAGTCCATGGTACTTTCAATATTCTCCTCCAACACCAACACCAATATAACTCAAATACATTATTCCTCTACAGTCTTCCTTATTCAATGTCCAACTTTCTCGTGCATATGAGGTTATGGAAAATAGCATGGCTTGGGTCATACAGATCTTAGTCCTCAAAATGTTACATAAATAAATAATATTCATCACTTTAGCACATATCATGTGTTCGTTATTAGAATTCAATACTTAGGGGAGAAAAAAGGTGACCAATAAAACTGCAATTGCATACAAAAAGAAATCTAAACACAGAAATGAGATGATTTTCCCAAGTCACCCAGCTAGCAAATTCTGGAGGTGAAAAGAAAACTTAATTCTCCATTCTTACCCACAGAGATATAGTATTTATTACATACCTCTTTGTACCACAATTGTGGTTTTGTTATGTTTTAATCATGCATATTGCATATATATGAGTTACTGATATGTTTATTGATAAGCACTATGAAGTCAGTTCTGATTTATAGTGACCCTGTATAGGGTTTCTGAGGAGCAACTGCTTGGTTTAAATCCTAGATGTGGTAACCCAGTATTTATTTTACAGGGTCACATCAGCACACCAATATGTTTATATATGTATTTTATTTGTGTCCTAACTTGCTTTTAGTTATTATTAATATCAGAATAATAACACATTTCTTTTATATATTTCTAACCACTGGTTTGTAAATTTTTTGTACTGTGATGTCTTGTATGTTGCTATAATGCTGGAAGCTATGCCACTGGTATTTTGAATTCCAACAGGGCCACCCGTTGGAGAGAGGTTGTAGTGGAACTTCCAGACTAAGATGGAACAGGAAGAAGGAGAGGCACATTACTGAATGTTTAACCACAGAAAACCTTATGAATAGCAGTGGAACATTACCAGATGTAGTGGCAGAATATGAAAACATTTTGAATGGCAACAGAATATTGTCAACAAAAGTGTTGGAAGATGTGCCCTCGGTTGGAGGACATTCAAAATATGGCCAGGGAAGAATTGACTTCTCAAAATCAAGCTGATTGTGATGGTGTGAATGGAGCAAAACTTTGGGGACTTTTAGTTGTTGCTGATGGCGCAGAACTCAAAATTAAGAGAAACATCTATTAATAATCAGAACATGGACCATATGAAGTATATAATATGAAAATTGGAACTTGTCGGTGGATTGGTTATGGCCATCTTAAATCTGACAATCATTTCATTTATAATGCCAGGGATGACAAATTCAAGATGAATAGCATAATATTCATCATAAAAAAGAACATTTCAGGATCTATCTTGATATATAATGCTATATATAAGAGGATAACATTCATATGTCTAAAAGGAAGACCAATTAGTACCATTATTATTCAAGTGTATATACCAGCCACTGAAGTCAATAGTGAATTCTACCAACTTCTTCCGTCTGAAATTGTCCAACTATGCAACCCAGATGTATTGATGACTACTGGTGATTAAAATGCCAAGGTTGGACACAACTGCATTAGTAGTTGGAAAATATGGCCTTAGTGATAGAAACGATGCTGGAGATTACATGGTAGAATTTTACAAGATCAATGATTTATTAATTTCAAATACCTTTAAAAACAACATAAAAGGGGACTATATAAATAACCAACCGATCTGTGTTGGAAGAAGTGCAGCCAGAGTGCTCCTTGGAGGCCAGGATGGCCAAACTTTGTCTCTCATACTTCGGACACATTGTCAGGAGGGACCAGTCACTGGAGAAAGATATCATGTTTGGTAGGGTGGACAGTCACTATGAGTTGGAACTGACTCCATGACACATAATAACAACAACAAACAACAATATAAAGGGAAGTTTATATCAAGGAAATGACTCACATTTGTATAGTCCAGAGTCCCCAGTGTAAAAGACAGTAAGTTTTTTCCTGTGTGTAAATTATATTGGGAGCAGACCACACCCCCTCCCCAAGAAGACACCCTTTCAATTGTTTGGCTTCTTATAGCCAATTATCATAGGGTTAACTATGCCTGTATTGCATTTCACCATGGGGGTAACCACATTTCAACTACCAAACTATTGGGAATCCTGGCCCAGTCAAGTTGACACAAAACTGTAACTATCATACCAAATGAACTTAGAAACCATCTCAAGAACCAATTTGATGCATTAGACAGTAATGAACAAAGACCAGAAGAGCTGTGGGATGACATTAAGGACACCACACAGGAAGAAACAAAAGGTCACTGAAAAGACAGGAAAGAATGAAAACACCAAAATGGAGGTAAGAAGAGACTCTGAAACTTGCTCTGCACCATAGAGATGCTAAAGGGAATGGAGGAAATAGGAAAGAAAAAGATTTGAACAGAAAATTTCACAGCACAGCTAGAGAAGGCAAAGTGAAGAATTATAATGAAATGTACAACGATCTGGAGTTAGAAAACCAAATGGAAGAGCTGAATTAGAAATTTAAGCCTTGACTAGAAATATTGAAGGATTCCACGGGAAAATATTGAATGATGCAGAAAACATAAGAAGAACGTGAAGGTATACCCAGAGTACCAAAAAGAAATGGTCAACTATCACTCATTTCAATAGGGAGCAAATAATCAAGATGCAAAGGCAAAAATGTCAGTTTGAGGGCTAAGATGTGCCTGAACCAACCCATAGTATTTGAAAATTGCCTCATATGCATGTGAAAGTTGGAAAATAAATAAAATAAGTCGTAGAACAATTGATGCATTTGAGCTATAGTGTTGGAGAAGAATATTAAAAGTTCATGGAATACCTGAAGAATACACAAACCTGTGTTGTAAGTAAGAAGTGCAGCCAGAATTCTCCTTAGCAGCCAGGAAAGCCAGTCTCCATCTCTTATACTTCTGACATATTACCAGTAGGATCCAGTCCCTGTAGAAAGATATTATACTTGGTTAAGTGGAGGGTCTTCAAAAATAAGTAAACCCTCAATGAAATGACTTGGCACAGTGGCAGCAGCATTGAGCTCAATCATAAAAATTGTGGGCTTGTCATTGGACCAGGCAGCTTTTCTCTCTGATGTAAAGTGTCCTATGAGTTGTAACCCACTCCATGCCATCTAACAAGAATTAAGGTAATTTCCGTGACAAACAAAAACTCACCAATTGAAATATCAACTTCAGATCCACTAAAATACTTAGCATATAATATTAAATTAAATTAAATTAAAAGCCTACTCCAACATTAACCCCAATATTTCATGCAAGCATATATCTCTGTGTCCTTTACCTTTTCAATCTTTCTCCATAATTCTGTGTTCTCTTTTCTTCTTTTGATATAAAGAGGGTAAAATAGTGGTTGTGAATTGGGCTGCTAATCTCATGGTCAACAGTTCGAAACTACCAGCTGTTCTTCAGGAAAAAAATGAGGCTTTCTGCTCCCATAAAGATTTACAGCCTCAGAAACCCTATGCAAGATTGCTACGAGTCAAAACCAACTCGATGGCACATAAAAACAACAACAATGGCTTAATTACTTGACAGTTACTATAATCCAGTTATTATAATCCATAGCCACATGGAATACATAAAAATCAAATTGACTCCATCTGCAGAAAGAGACGATGGAAAAAGTCCATATCATCAATGAAAACAAGGCCAGGGGCACACTGTGGAACAGACCATCAATTACTCTTATGCAAATTCAAACTAAAGCTGAAGAAAATGAAAACAAATCTGCAAGAGCCAAAAGATGATCTTGAATATATCCCACCTGAATTTGGAGATCATCTGAAGAACAGATTTGATACATTAAACACTAAAGACCGAAGACCAGAAGAGTTGTGGGATGACATCAAGAACATCATACATAAAGAAAGCA
>NW_006408586.1:2316193-2351877 GCF_000296735.1 Chrysochloris asiatica
AGCAAGTCAGGAGATTAAATGACATATTGCATTAGACAAATCTGCTGCACAAGAACTTTTTAAAGTATTAAACACAGATGTCAGCATGAGACCTAAGGTGTGCCTGATCCAAGCCATAGTATTTTCTATAATCTCATATGCATGCAAAAACTAGACAATGAATAAGGAAGACCGTAGAAGAATTGATGTTTTTTAGTTATGGTGTTGGAGGACAATATTGAAAGTGCCATGGGCTTCCAAAATAACCAATAGATCTGTTTTGGAAGAAGTGAAACCAGGGTGCTCCTTAGAGGCCAAGATGGCCAAACTTCATCTCTCATACTTGGGACATATTGTCAGGAGGTAACTAGTCCCTGGAGAAGGATATCATGTTTAGTAAGGTGAAGGGTCAGAGAAAAAGAGGAAGACCCCCCAATGAAATGGATTGGCCAAGTGGCAGCATCGATGGACTCAAGCATGGCAATAGTATTGAAGTTGGTCCAGGGTTGGACAATGTTTCGTTCTACTGTGCATAAGGTTGCTATTAGTCGGTACCGACTAGATGGCACCTAACAACAACAACAATAATCCATTTTTACTTATTTCTTTTGGTAAGTCTTATTGTTGTTGTTAAGTGCCATTGAGTCTATTCTGACTCATACCAATATTGTTTGTGAGGTTAGAATAGCCAACCTTTCGGTTAACAATGCAGTCCTTTTCTTACAGCGCCACACTATGTCAGCTCTGCAGCAGACTTCTAAATGCTGAGTTTTTACGAATCAAAACCTGCACTCTCACATGATTTTTATATCAATGCATAAGTAAGCTAATGAATGTTTTCCTCAATAGCTGCAATGTATTTTTCCTTTAATTATGCTCTTCTTTCTATCTGGAATATATTTTCTTCTAGTATATATCTTTTGGATAGCTACCATGTTAAGTTCAAACTCATCAATTACTCCTTGGGAATCCTGTAGAGTATCACTATGAATTGGAACCGATTCAACAACACTTAACAACAACAACAGCAACCATGGTAATCGTCAGTGCTATTCACTGCTTTTTGGTTCTCTTCTTTCTGGGAAAATGGTAGGAATATACTTTTCTATACTTGAAGCCATTATATGAAGCCATTCATATCTTGAGTTTTTGTTGTTGTTGTTAAGTGCCATCGAGTTGGTTCCAACCCACAGCGACCCTGTATAGGGTTTCCAAGGAGCAGCTGGTGAGCTTGAACCACCGATCTCGTAGTTCAAATGACTTTGCAGTCTGATGCATTAGACCACAGAGCCACACCAGGTATAGTAGCAACCCTTAAAAACAGCACTTAAGCTTTTCACTGCCACAGCAACATGTATGTTTGTAGATAGTGGAGGCTACGTCAAATTACATCTCTTGAGCAAAATCAATGTGGAGAAGAGAACATACTCATGATATCAAATTGAAGCATTGCCTTAAAATGAATTATGAGTCATTGGCTTATGAATTCAGCAGAAAGTAAAGAGACTTTATCAGAAGCTGTAAAGATGACAGTTGCATATTATATATTAGTGAAACATTTGAGAAAGTTGTTGCTTGAAATAACTTAGAAAGATTATCACAGGAATGTTTAGAACTAGAGAAGAATCTATTAGAAAACTGTATCTGTAGTGTATTTTGATTGCTGGTGATTTATGTAAGAAAGGTAATAAAAGAAGACAAGCTAAGAAAGGACGTTATCTAGCTTGCTAGCAGATATAAAGGATAAAAATAAAGAAACATCAGAAATTAAGGGCTTTGTAATATTGAAAAATTAACTTAATTAAAACCCTGATAGGAAGAGACAAATTTGATAAAGTCTTCTTTTCCACAGGCAGATTAATACTCAGCCTTAAAATAATTTGAATATGTCAATGTGATGTCACCAAACATGAAGTTGAGAAAAGACTCACATAATTTACTCTCACAAGTCAACCCACTCTTTCTCATCTCCCAGCAGACTATTCTGGTCATGTTCTCATAAAAAGGGCATGAATCCAAAAAATCAACCAGAAGTATTCAATACCACTTGAAGCCTAAATTCAGAACTGACATAGTGTCATTTTCTTTGCATTGTATTGGCCAAAGCATGTCACAGGATAGTCTAGATACAGAAATTCAGAAGGAGATCACAAAAAAAAGAAATGTGTTGCTACCAAGTTCCATTGTAATGAGAATACATTTGCTTTAATGTACATTGCTTATCACCACAAATAAAGAATAGGATTTAGAAATATATATTATTAAGTGTTTATACTAGGTGGCACAAACAGTCAAATATTCAACTAGGGCTTCTGGTGTGGCACTGTGGAATAATGCACTGGACTGTAAGGTCAGTTTAAACTGCAAGGTTAATGGTTCCAATTCACCAGCTACTCCTTGGAAATCCTATAGAGTGTTGCTATGAATTGGAATCAACTCAACGGCACTTAGCAACAACAAATGAATCAAAAGGTTAGTGGTTTCAATCCAGTCAGGGTGCCTTGGAAGGCAGGCCTAGAAGTCTGTTTCCAAGTGGTAACAGCCTTTAAATCCTATGGAGAAATTCCACTCTGGACAAATAGGGTCTCCGTGGGTTAGAACTGAAGTTACAATAACCAACAACAATGTCAATAACATTACATTCTATTTCTAACTTAGTAGTTCACCATATAATAATATCTGTCCCATTGAAGCAATTAGAGATGAGAGAATTTGCACATTCTCATTCCTCCTTTCAACCATCTGACAGTTATTAAAAATTAGTTTTGTATTTTTATGTCTTTACATTTCTAAAGACTGTATTTGATAACTATACTATGATAATAAAGAGCCTTCAAAATTCAGTAGCTTAAAATATTACTTGTCAGAAGCTATATGTTTACAGCTGTTTCTCTGTTCCATGTGTCTATCTGTTTCTGATTGTGGCTAGAGGAGCAACCTCTATTTCATGCATATTTGCTATTACTAGAGGGACAAAGCAGAATAACTGAAGGAAAATTGGGATTATTTTTATTATCCTTTTTACAATTCAAAGGACCAAAACACAACATATGCTGCTGATGTATGCTATTGAGTAGGTTCTGACTAATAGTGACCATGTATAGGGTGTACATCTTTACGGAAGCAGAAAGCCTCATCTTTCTCCCATGGAGTGGGGGGTGAATTCAAACTACTGAACTTGAAGTTAGCAGCCCAACACATAAACCACTACACTGGCAGGGCTCCTAACACATATCTAAAGTTAATATAGAGTTGATGTATAATTTTCTGACAGTGAGCATGCCACTAGAGTTCAGGTGGCAGTGATATATATTTCTCTCTTGTAGAGGGCAGATAATTGGGCACAATGGTGAAAAATACCACAGTCTGTCTGTCTTCTTGATCACTCTTGACCACAGTCCCCTTGATACACCTCCAAAGAAACATACTCTCAAAGTCTCATTCAATCACTGTATCTAACTTGAATTCTAGAATCTCAATATCCACTTGTGATCTGATTACTGTTCATATCATCTGTAAACCTATCATCTGAAATAACAAACGTGAATAAAAATAACAATATTAAAATAAAAAGCTACTTCCCATATACCAAAATACAATGAACATGCATAGGATAGAAAAACTAAATGCTTATTTTAAGTAAGGAGAAAAGTGACTAGCCAACAGTAGTCATGGATTCACAGAAATTCTGAAAACTTTATGAATTTTATAGAAATTATAAAAACTACATGAGGAGAATATTTGAATTTGAAGATCAGAAATCTTAAGAAAATAATTTTGTTCTTCTTTGAAATAGCCATAAATTTGTTGTTATCCCTCAGCCTTTGACTTCACATTACAGAAAATTCTTACTTTTCTAATTCATTTATGTTGTTATTGTTAGGTGCCATTGAGTTGGTTCTGACAAACAGTGACCTTATGCAAAATAGAATAAAAAATTGCCCAGTCCTGTGCCAACTTCAGAATCATAGTTACCCCTGAGTCCATTGTTGCTACAACTGTGCCAATCCATCTCATCGGGAGTCTTCCTCTTTTTTACTGATCCTTCACTTTTTGTTATTGTCCTTAGGTGCCATTGGTTCAGTACCGACTCATAGAAACCCTATGTACAACAGACCAAAACACTACACTGTCCTGCATGAACTTCACAAATGTTGCTATGTTTGAACCCATTGCTGCTACCACTGTGCCAATCCATCTCGTTGGGGGTCTTCTTCTTTTTCTCAGACCCTTCACTTTACCAAACATGGTATCTTTCTCCAGGGACTGGTCCCTTCTGATAATATATATGAAGTATGAGAGACAAAGTCTGGTGATCCTGATTTCCAAGGAGTACCCTGGCTGTACCTTTTACGACACCAACTTGTTTCTTCTTTAGGCAGTCCATGGTAATTTTAATATTCTCCTCCAACACAATAACTCAAATGCAGCAGTTTTTCTACAGTCTTCCTTATTCACCGTTCAACTTGCACATGCATATGAGATTATTGAAAATACCAAGGTTTGAGTCAGGGGCACCTTAGTCCTCAAACTGACATCTTTGCTTTTGAACATTTTAAAGAGGTATTGTGCAATACGTTTGCCTAATACAATATGTTGTTTGATTTTGTGACTGCTGCTTCCAAGTCAAAGATTTAATTTTTTCTTCAGTTCTTTCAGCTTCAGAAATGCTGAGCAGATTCTTTCCATTTGGTTTTCTAACTCTGGGTCTTTGATGATTTCATTATAATATTTGACTTTTTCTTAATGAGTGGACCTTAGAAATTTTTTATTCAAGTCTTTTACCTCCTCATTTCTTCTATTTGTTTTAGCATCTCTATGGATATAAGCAAGTTTCAGAGTCTCTTCTGACATCCATTTTGGTCTGTCTTTTTTCTTGTCTTCTTCATGTCCTTTTGCTTTCTTCCCACATGGTGTTCTTAGTTTCATTCCCACACTTCTGATCTTCAGTCATAGGTGTATAATTCCTCAAACTTGAGATGATCTCTACATTCAGGTGGGATATGTTCACATTTGATTCTCATGAATTCATTTTAATTTTCTTCAAATTCAGTCTGAACTTGCATATGAGCAATTGATTATCTATTCCAGTCTGCCCTTGGTCTTGTTTTGGCTAATGATACGGAATTTTTCCACTGTCAATTTCCACAGATTTACTCAATTTGATTTCTGTATATTCCATCTGGTTAGGTTCATGTGTATAGTTGTCCTTTTGTTTAAAAATGGTATTTGCAATGAAGAAATCATTGGTTTTGCAAAATTCTTTTATGCAATCTCCAGCTTCATTTCTATCACAAAGGCCATATTTTCCAACTCTTGATCTTTCCAACTTTTGCATTCTAATTACTAGTAATTTTCAATACATCTTGAATGAATGTTTAATCAATTTCAGACAGAAGAAGTTGATAGGAATATTCAATGTCATCATCACTATCTTTAGTGGTTGGTGTGTATATTTGAATAATAGCTGTATTAAATGGTCGTCGTTAGGTGTACTGATATTATCCTGTTACAGACAGCCTTGTACTTCAAGACAGATGTTTATATGTTCTTTTTGATGACAATATGTTTGCATTCCTCTTCAACTTGTCACTCCTGACATAGTAAGCTATGTGACTGTCAGATTCAAAATGGCCAATACCAGTCCATTTCAGCATATTAATGCCTAGGAAACCAATGCTTATGCATTCCATTTCATTTAGACAATTCCAATTTTCCTAGACTCATACTTTGTACACCCCATTTTTTTTTTTTTTAATGAATGCATGCTTACAGCTCTTTCTCTTCATTTTAAGTAGAGCACCATCAGCAAATGAAGGTCCTGAAAGCTTTACTCTATTCTCATCATCATGGTCAGCTCTACTTTGAGGTGGTAGCTCTTCCACTGTTGTATTTTGAGTTAATTTTAACCTGAGGGACTAATCTTCAGGCACTATATCTCAAAGTATTCTCATGCTCTTCATCATATTTCAGTATTCAATGTTCTGGTGCTATCTGGCAGGGTTCCACTGATATTTATAAGGTTTTCAGTTGCTAAATATTCAGAAATAGTCTGTCTTTTCTTGGTCCTTGTCTGCCTTAATTTGTAAACTTGGCTGAAACTTGTCGACCATGAATGACCCTGATGATGTTAAAAATATCAGTGACATCATTTCCAGAATCACAGCAACAGACAAGCCACCACAGTACCACAAGCTGACAGCTGAGTGGTGGCATTAACATCATAGAGGTTAGAATTTACAACACTGAAGATAATTACATCAGATTACACAGAAAGAATAATTACATAACAATGATAATCATGGTCTAGCCTAGTTGACACATATTTTTTCGGGGGGAGTTGAGGAAAACAATTCAATATATAACATCATCTAACTAAAATATTTATTCAAAAGAAATTATATATATATATATGTCTGTGTGTATATATATATACATATATGTGAGTGTATATGTATTTATTTAGATAGATAGATAGATAGATAGATAGAGATATATATAAATTCCATATAAAGACTTGTACACAAATGTTTATAGCAGCTTTAATTGTAATATCTTAAAACTTGGAACAAATAAAATGTTTACAAACAGGTGAATGGATGAACAAACAGTAGATCCTCACATTGGAATAACATTCAGCCCTGCAAAAAGAAAATTAAAGAAAGAAAAAAATTTACTGAACTACGCAATAACATAGATGCATCTCAACGTAAGTATGTTCTATGAAACAAGCAAGACAATACATATACACACTATTGTTGTTGTTGTTGTGTGCTGTCGAGTCAGTTCCAACCCATAGCAACCATGTATAGGGTTTCCAAGGAGAAGCTGGTGAGCTTGACCTGCTGACCTTGCAGTTCAAACAATTTTGCGGTCTGGCATATTAACCCACAGCTCCACACTAGGACTCCATATACACTACATGACATCATTTATAGTAATTTCCAGAAAACATATGCTGAGTCATGTTGACAGAAGTAAGATCAATTGTTGCAAGGCAAGGGGTGAGGTGTAGAAAAGTATGAGCACCAAGCAAAGAATGAAATAATTTCCTGTTAAAAATGTGCTCCTTATTTTGATTGTGGTGATTATTTCACAAAGATGTATACATTGACAAAATATATTAAATTGTACACTTTAAACAAATTCACTTTATATGTCTCTTGTGTGGCACTACAGGATAAGCACTGGACTGCTAACTGCAAGATCAGTGGTTCAAACCCACCAACCACTCTGGAAATCCTATGAGGGTCACTGTAAGTTGGATCTTACTCAATGACATTTTACAATAACTCCTCAACAAAAAGCAAAAACTGCATAAAATTAATCTGGAAACCTTAGATATATTTTCAATGATTAATACAGAAAATAAAATGATCTTTTAAAATAAGACATATGTGCTTTCTTTAACTAGAATTCCCATGTGAAAAATTCTAGAGAGGTGAGCATTTATAGACATTATGTTAGGAAGTGAAGTTTTAAAAAAGTAAAGTGTTAGTCTGTTCCTATTGTATACACAGTTTTTTTGTTAGGAAACTTGAAGTCACAAAGGAAGCAACACATACAGCACATGTTCTCAAAAATCCAACCACATATTTTGTGAAAGATACGTGCCACTGTATGTCTACTAATTGTTGAAGAAAAGATTAGAAGAAGTCATCATCACAGTAGGTCAATTGTGATATAGTAAATTATCTAATGTCTCTTCTAGTCATAGTCTGTAACTTCCACCAAACAATGTTTCTTCTTTACTGGGTCTAGGTAAGAGAAGATGCTGATAGTATAACATGATTCAGCTGTGAATGTTAGCAGAGTTTATTGTGATTGTGAAAACATGAAAGTTTAACATGGGTATAGAGTGTACCATCTGAGAAACAGAAGGTGGGATCTCACTATGATCAAAGAAGAAGAGTCACTAGTGGAGCACATACTTTGGCCTCAAGATTCCTTTGCATTGAACTTCATTCCCCAGTATCAGAAAGCTGTGGCACTAGAGTTATGGGAGAGGAGCAGCAACAGTAGCAGCAGAATCAAAACCAGAGCACACAAAAGAATTGTGGACTTCACAACCCACAGAGCAAATAAAGTTAAGTTACTTTGTTCAGGAAATTTGCTTGTAGAGTGAGGTGCTTCCATGCACTTAAATGTGGAAGACAGGTTTATGGATCCACTGAGCTAGAGCTGAGTGCCTTTAGGCTGAGGTTTATGGTGAAGTGCTGCGTCCTGTAGGAATTTTCAGCAACTGATTGGAACAAACTACCCTGAGCATCTTCTGATCCTGTACTGTAACCTGTTAACTTCCTTAATGAACACAATTACTGTGGCTTCTGTGTATAGTCTCTGGTTTCTGTATGACAATTACAATGAATAATCGAACCCAGTTGAGCAAAGAATGCTATGGAAATATTGGTTGATGCCACATACTCATTACATCAACCATACTTTTGGGACAAGCTGCATCTTCAGTTTCTTTTTAAATATAAAAAAGTTCAATGGGCATAAAATCCCTTAGATTAATGTTTCTCTTTTATTTTTAGCTCATTATTGCTTTTTTAAATGTAAATAGCTCACACCTTTGCCACCAAATTACTTTAAATGCAGCTTCTTCTACTCTACTGAGATACACCAATATATGAATATTTCATAGGTCACTAACCAGAAGCCAACACTTATGGGTGGTTTGGTGGTTATGTGCTGTGGAGTCAATTTCAATTCATAGTAACCATACATAGGTTTTACAGGAGCAGAAAGTCTCACTTTTTTCCCAAAAAACTGCTGGTAGTTTCGAAGTGCCGACCTTGAGATTAGCAGCCTGATTTATAATCACTATGCTACCAGAGCACCTTCCAAAACTAATTATCACTTTAATTTTTATAGTTTGATTTATAAATTCCATATTTCATTTTTTGTTGATGTTCATGTTGTGGTTAAGTCAATTATAACTAATGGTGACCCCATGTGTACAGAGTAGAACTGTTCCAGAAGGTTTTCAAGGCTATGGTTTCTCAGAAACAGAACACTTTCTTTCTGTCCTTCAAGGTACCTCTTGTTGTCATTGTTAAGTGCCATCGAGTCGGTTCTGACCCATAGTGACCCTGTGTAGGGTTTCCAAGGAGCAGCTGGTGAGCTTGAACTACCGACCTTGCAGTTCAAAGGGCTTTGCAGTCTAGTGCATTAACCACAGCGCCACACCAGGACACAAGGTACCTCTGGGTGGGTTCAATGACCATTCTTTCAACTAGTAGTCAAGCACTTACCTGAAAGTCAATTATATTATAATAGCATATGTGCTATTCAAACTACATCTCTCAGATTCTATAAGTTTGAGAGGAGTGAAAGTATTTCCTAGTTTTTAAAATTACTTTGCTGTCAGGTATTCAAAAGTTATTAATTAATTAAGGAATGTAGTTATTTCCATGCCTGTATCTTTAATCATACCAACATATATTCCTATATTGTAGGTTTCTGTCTAAATCTAAATATTCATCTAATCTTAAGACTAGATGAAGATTTAAATTTGGATAGATTCGTTATATGTGTAGTGTGGAAAGTGATGAGAACATAGATTTTATATACTTGTCTCAAGCTCTGACTCTATAGGTTGTTGTTAAGTGCCATTGAGTTGATGCTGACTCATAGCAACTCTATATAGCATTTCTGAGGAGCTGCTGGTGAGTTTAAACCACTGACCTTGAAATTAGTTGTCTAGTGCTTATCCAACAGTACCACACCAGGATTCTATATGTTGTCATTGTTGTTAAGTGTCAAGTCAGTTTCAACTCATAACAACTTTATCTAGAATTTTAAGGGGGTGACTGGTGGTTTTGAACCACCAGCCTTGTGGTTAGCAGTCCAGTGCTTATACTACATCACCACACAAGGAATTATTTATAAGCTTGGCTTTTTCTCATTTTAACATGTTAGTTGTTTAAACAAGTTCAGTTTGTTTTAACCTGAGAAATTTAGCAATCATCACAGAGGCATTAAGGCTATCGTCATCACATTCTAAATAGTGTGGATATAAAATATTTTCCTTATGCTACCAATTTGTAAAACTCTTTCCCATGCCCTGTTATTCACTAATGCTATTATAGTAAAATTGGAATCTTGCTGGTGACAATCGCACCACATGAAATGTTTCTTCCTAATTACGATACTAGAAGAGGATATGTTATGAAAACTGTTAGTTTGAGTAGTTAAAACTTGTAAAATGTGGGATTTTGTTGCATTAGTGAAAGATTTTGGGCAAAAGAAAGTGTCCTTTGGTATTAAAATAAATTTTTATTTTCTAACTCAAATTAAGTATCAAAACTGAAATGTATGCATTACCCTTATGAATGCTTTACCTATGACATCTTTTTCTTATTTTGCCATTAAACAGGAAACAAAGAGAAAGAAAATTTCTTTTATTTTGTTTTTTCACAATCCTGTATGTATTTTTACAATAGTCTCTCATTTCATCTATTTGAAAGTAAATTGTTTTTCTTACTTCAGACTTTTATTTTGGCTTTATAAAGAAACATTACTTAGACATTCAGCAGCGCTTTGGCTACTTAGAAAATATCCTGCCAAGTGGGCAAAATCATGAGTAGCTCTTTATTCTTCTAAAACATTTTTTAAACATTAGAGTTCCATGCAGTGAATTACAATGCAGAGTGGTCTTTCAGTCATCATTAATGCTCTTATATTCCTGGTTGTTTTTCCCTTTATTTGTTGCTTCATTTAGAGATGCTCCATAGATTTTGTCTATTTAATATTAGTATACTTTTCCATCCTTGCATATACTCATTCCAATAAATATATAAATAAACAAAACAGGCAGTCAAATGGAAACAAGAAATAAGTAAAATAATATTGATATTTGTAAAAAGCATACCTTTCTCATACTAAAATTTGACATTACATGAGAAATCAAATTCATATTTGCTATATATTTGTGAAATGGAATTGACTTTTAAATAAAAGTTTTCTATCATCTCTAGTCATTTCATGTCCGAGCTGCATTACTTGAGCTGTGCCTTGTACAGAAAGGATTTATATGCAAGTAGTTATTTGGCAGCTCACACCAGGTAGCATTAGTAAGAGAGTGGAGAAATGTGACAAGAAAGCAAATGAAACACATAGAAAGTATAGATATAAGTAGTTCACTGTCATGGGCAAGTGGATCTCAATCCTCACAGTAACCTCTAGGATATAGTGTAGAAAAGGATCAGCAAACTATGGCCCTGGGAAAAATATCAAGAACACTACCTGTCTTGTTCCCCTGTGAACACTGCTTTAGTCTAGCACTGTAAGTATTGGACACCAAGACAAAAAGCTCTCTTTTCTCCTGTTTCTCCCTCTGTTCTCAGCACCTGCCTTGCCATGCAGTGATCATACTTCACTGCCACATAGGGTCCAGGCAGGTTGCCACTTTCACATTGGAGACTTCTATTGGCAACTTCCAGGCACCTATCATTGAATCTCAGTCCAGGAAACAGAGTCAGAAAGTCACCTTATTTCCATTAAGCTGCCTAACTGAGTTTGCCAAACTCCTCAGGAAAAGAGAATAGAGCATTTGGGTTTTCCTGATACTCAGAATGAAATTTACCTAAGAGGTGGGAAGCAGCTAACCCTGCCTACTATTTCCATCAGTCCCTGTACTTCCCACTTGAGCCAGTGTAAAAATCATGTAGGAGCCATGTCTGACTCCCTCTGGCTTTAGAAAGGAGAAAGAGAATTCAATTCAAAATCAGTCCAAGACCAATTCCTATGAAGCAGGGGTCAGACATGCCTCCATCCTACAACATTCATTAGCCTATTCTGACATCAACCATCCCTCCCACCATACTCTCTGCTTAATATCTGAGTTTGACAATCCTTTACAATGGCCACACAGAACTCATAAGAAAATTCACAGTTATGGAGTTTATTAGGTAAGTGAACAGGTTACAAATTAGAATCAAAAGCAACTCAGGATGCAGCAGTATTCCAATCAGGAATGCCTTTTCTCTGCCATACTATAGACATGCCTTGCTCTTCTTGTCTTCCACTTCTCAGACATGTGGACCCTTGGACTCTGTCCTACTTGGGCAAGTGTTATAAAGCTCTTTTAGCTGGTCTGTGAATGCCCAAAGGGCATATTCTGCAAGTCAGACTCCTACCTGTTGGCATTCAGCTTTACTTAGTCCATGGGCTTAAAGCCCTCAGCTGCTCTGTCTCTCCATGACACTGCCTCTGCCACTGCCTTTGTATCACTTTTCTAGATAGGGATCTCATGCTCCACTAATGCTCAAATTTCTTGATGATCTTGGAATTTGTCTGTTCCTGCTTCTGAGATGGCTCCTTTTAGAGTCCTATATACTTTATTTGCATGATCTCACTCAATCACTTGGTGGAAATTAAGAAGACATTGGATAGAAAGCCTATAAAGTAAATTCAAGCCAGTTTCTCTTATCTGGTGAATTTCTCCAGCTCACTTTAAGTGACTCTAGCACCTGGCATGAGGTAGAGCAGGAGTTTTCACTCTTGTCTTGCAACTTTTGATTTTGCTCATTGGCATGCAAAACTTAAAACATTTGCTATTTGGTCTGTGGTAGATTGATGCCCTTGTCCTAATACCCCAAATCAGTTAATATGTTGTTATCTTACATGACAAAAAGGGTTTTATGAACACAAGTAAATTAATGATTTTCATATGGAGAGATTATCCTAGATTATCAGAGCAGGTCCAGGGTAATCACTTGTGTTCCTTTACAAGGGGAACACAAGAGGATCAGACAGACGAATACAGTATAAGAACAGGAACACAGTCAGTGAATGAGAGGTGAAAATGCTATGAAATTGTGTTTAAAGATGGGAGATAGGGCCACAAACCAAGAAACAAAGGCAGTTTCTAGAAGCTGACAAAGAAAAACTATCAGATTCTCAACAAAGACACCTAAACAATAGCAGTCCTGCTACCCAAGACTTTATCTTAATGAGAACCATTTTGAACTTTTGACTATAAAGTATAAGATAATAAATTTGTGTTGTTTTAAGGCACAAGGTTGTGGTAATTTACTATAATAACCATAGGAAACAAATACATGACTCGTTACAGAAAACAAGTGCTAAACCCTGGTATAAAACAATGCTTTTTATATAAGTCATCTGAATATCTAGTTAAAATGCAGTTTCTAAAGCTTGTTCTCTGTAGAAGCTGATTCACAAGGTCTAGAATGGGTCCTAGAACTTCTAACAAGCTCCCAGTTGGTGGTGGTGCTTTCAGTGTGTGAACCATATTTTAAGTAGCACTCACATGTAGGGCACAATGAATATAAATCAACTGGAGTAGACAATGGTTTTTGAAAAAGAATGTATATCAGAATTACCCATCAAAGGACAACATAGCTGAGGCTGTTATTTTCCTGTACCATCTTTCACTGGATGAGGACTGCTCCTTAAACCATCCACTCACCCAGTATATCTACCCTGCTTCCCAGCTTAATGCTTGTTGTACTAAGTTAGACAATCACCATTGTTTTTGTTAGCAAGAATTCTGACTCCATGGAATGTTGAATTTAAATGTTATATGTGAACCAAGGTACTTTTATGTCTGTAATATATCTGCAATATATCAATTGTTACATTACACATATGTGGTTGTTTTTGTTGTTGTTAGGTGCCATCGAGTCAGTACCAATCCATAGCGACCTTATGCACAGCAGAACGAAACACTGTCCGATTCTGGGCCAACCTCATTACTGTTGCCACACTTGAGTCCATCGATGCTGACACTTGACCAATCCATATCGTTTAGGGTCTTGCTCTTTTACTCTGACCCTCCACCTTACCAAACATGATATCCTTCTCCAGTGACTGGTCCATCCTGACAATATGTCCGAAGTATGAGAGACGAAGTTTGGCCATCTTGGCCTCCAAGGAGCACTCTTGCTGCACTTCTTCCAACACAGATCTGTTGGTTCTTTTAGCAGCCCATGGCACTTTCAATATTCTCCTCCAACATCATAACTCAAATGTGTCAATTCTTCTCTGGTCTTCCTTATTCACCGTGCAGCTCTCAAATCCATATGAAGTTATTGAAAATACCATGGCTTGGGTCAGGCGCACTGTAGTCCTCAGGCTGACATCTTTGCTCTTCAACACTTTAAAAAGTTTTTGTGCAGCAGATTTGCCTAACGCAATACACCATTTGATTTCTTGATTGCTGCCTCCGTGAGTGTTGATAGCTATTCCAAGAAGAATGAAGGAAGTCCGTGACAATTTCAATCTTTTCTCCATTGATAAGAATGCTGTTTATTGGTCCGGTGGTGAGGATTTTTTTTTTTTTTTTTTTTCCTTTTTACATTAAGATGCAATCCATACCGAAGGCTTTGTTCTTTGATCTTCATCAGTAAATGTTTTAAGTCCTCTTCACTTTCAGCAAGCAAGGTTGTATCATCTGCATATCGCAGGTTGTTAAAGAGTATAGAATGCTAAATTTCTCTATCTGAAACATGCGCTTCATAAAATATGTTTTGAATCTATATATTTTGATATGATAGAATGTTTACAGTTCTATTTTGAATACCTTTATTAGATATTTCTCTTGTAAATGAGGAACTTAGATTTTCTGAGTTCTGTTTTAAATTTTTCTTCTAGATTATTTTAAATGTCAATAGATTTGTTTTAAACACCTTTTATGTTTTGACTGCCCTGATGCCACTTTACACACTATTATAAATCTATAGGAAGGAATCCTGGTGTAACACTGTAGGATAAACACTGGAACACAAGGTTGGTGGTTCAAACTCATCAGCCACTCCTCAAAAACCCTGTTCAGGCATGTTATGAGTCAGGACTGGCTTGAAGGCACTTAACAACAGAAAAAGTAAATCTATAATGAATAAATTTTTTTTTCCCTGAATCTTTTTCTAATTATTTTTCCATTTTTACTTATTTATTAATAAGTTAAATAAGTCACTATTATTTAATTTTCCCGTATTGAGTTGGTTCTGACACATAGCAACCGTGCATAGGATTTGTGAAGAGCAGCTGGTGGGTTTGAACTGCTGACCTTGCAGATCACAGTCCAGTGCTGATCCTACAGCACCACTCCAGTAGTCCATATAATGTATATAGATGCATTGTTGTTATTAAATGCATTCTAATCAGTTCCGACCCATAGTAACCCTTTATAGGGTTTCCAAGGAACAGCTGGTGAACTTGAACTGCTGACCTTGTAATTCAAACTGACTTTGCAGTCCAATGTATTAGACCACAGAGCCACACCATACATATATATATGGACTTGCATATGAGCATATATATAGATATATAGATATATGCCTTGTTAGCAATATATTACAAATTAGGAAATAATTTTAAAAGGTTCTTATAATAAAATCAACTATGATTATGCTACAGGGAGGAAAAATAACTTTTGCCAATAAACAAAAACAGAAAGTAAAAAAATGTTACAGACATTTGGCATTAGATAAAATGATGTACAAGCATTGAACCCTACAGCTGAACTAGCAGAAAAAAAGCAATAAGTTTTAATAATAGTAATATTAGACAGTAGACTACACTGGGGGAAAAAAAGTGTTGTATATTGGATGTTAAGCATTCTCAAAGACTAAGAAGAGATTATCAACAACTGTTATGCAAATGAAAGTTGTTGCTGTTGTTATTGTTCTTAGGTGCCATTGAGTGCACACTAACTCACCAAGACTCTGTGCACAACATAACAAAATACTGCCTGATCTTGGGCCAACCTCACAATCATTGCTATGTGGACTTATTTTAATTTACTTCAGCTTAAGTCTGGACTTGCTTATGAGTAATTGGTGGTCTCTTCCACTGTTGGTCCCTGGCTTTGTTTTGGCTGATGTTGTCAAGGACTTCATTCTTTTTGGATCAACTATCAACACTCATGGAAGCAGCAGTCAAGAAATCAAATGACATATTGCATTAGGCAAATCTGCTGCACAAGACCTTTTTAAAGTGTTGAAGAGCAAAGATGTCAGCTTGAGGACTAAGGTGGGCCTGACCCAAGCCATGGTATTTTCAATAACCTCATATGCATGTGAAAGCTGGACAGTGAAATAGGAAGACCGTAGAAGAATAGATGCTTTTGAGTTATGGTGTTGGAAGAGAATATTGAAAGTGCTATGGATTTCCAAATAAACCAATAGATCTGCTTTGGAAGAAGTGCAGCCAGAGTGCTCCTTAGAGGCCAAGATGGCCAAACTTCATTTCTCATACATCGAACATATTGTCAGGAGGGACCAGTCACTGGAGAAGGATATCATGTTTGGTAAGGTAGAGGGTCAGAGAAAAAAGGGAAGACCCCAAACGATATGGATTGGTCAAGTGTCAGCATCGATGGACTCAAGTGTGGCCACAGTAGTGAGGTTGGCCCAGGATCAGGCAGTGTTTCATTCTGTTGCGCATAAGGTCACTATGGGTGGGTCGGTACCAACTCCATGACACCTAACAACAACAAATGGAGCTTTTGTACCATATCTTTCCGTAGATGTAGCCAATTTGATTTCTGTGTATTCCACGTGATGAGGTCCATGTGTATAGTTATCTTTTATGTTGTTTAAAAAGGGTATTTGTAATGAAGAAGTCATTGGTCTTACAAAATTCTATCGTGCCATATTGTTTCTATCACAAAGGCCATATTTTCCAACTACTGATCTTTTCTCTTTGTTTCCAATCTTTGCATTCCAATCACCAATAATTGTCAATACATCCATCTTGATTGCATGTTTGTTGAATTCCAGATTGAAGGAGTTGGTGGAATTCTTTAAATTCATTATCGCAGTTTTTTTGTGGTTGGTGCATAAATTTGAATTACAGTGATTTTAACTGGTGTTACTTGTTGTTGTTGTTAAGTACCTTGGAGTTGGATCTGACTCATAGTGACCCTGCACAAGGTTTTAAAGGCTGTGAATCTTTATGGGAGCAGAACGCCTCATCTTTCTCCCGCAGAACCGTTGGGAGTTTCTAACTGCTGACCTTGAGGTTGGCAACCGGACTCTTAACCACTATGCTACCAGAGCTCCTTTTGTTGTCAATTAGGTGGCATGAAAAAATTACTAATATTCTCCTTTGATTTTTAAATTTCATTTTAGGTTATTGTTTCTTGATTTTACTGTGTCTCATAAATGTCTTTCCTGGGTTTATATGATGTTTGACTTTGAGGTTTAGTCTTTTTTTTTTTTTTTTTTTCAATGTTTTTATTCCATTGGAGATAGAGACATCCGATTGTGATTTCAATTTTATTTTCCATGGTTACTACAGTAGTTGAATAACTTGTTAAGTTTTTATCCATAACAAGGATAACCTCTTTTTTGATGCATCTGTACAAAATGTTTGCCCTTTTTCCTTTTGGGCTGTCTGACTTTTATCTCAACAAATTGTAGCAGCACATTGTTGAATACATAGATTACAAAATATTTTCCCACTTTGTGGGCTTGAATTTTCTCTCTGGTAATGATGTCTTTTAATGACATTGCTAATTTTAATGAAGCTTAATTTATTTAGATTTTCCTTATGTTTAATATTTTATGTGTCTTGTTTAAAAATGTTTGCATATCCAAAATGTTTTGAATATATCTTTGGCGTATTTAATTCTAGTGTTTTACATTTCACATTTAGACCTAAAGTCCATCTGGAATTAATTTGTGTATGGTAGCTGGTTAAAAACTCAAATTTTTAAATATAGATATTCAGTAGGCCCAATACCATTTATTAAAACTTTTATTTTCATCTTTGGACTTTTTTCATAAATCAAATGATTGTATAAATTTGGGTGTTTCCATATTTGTCTTTCCATGTACCAATTCTATACAATCTTAAACACCATGACTTGATAATAACTCTTGATAGATGATAGCTTATGCCTCCAATTTTATTGTTCTTTCTTAAAAAAATATCTTGTCTATACATGTTCCTTTGGTTTTCTAAATAAAATATAACTTGTCAATTTCCTTTCAATCTTATGCCCTCTTCAACAGAAAAATAGAAAAATATTATATTTAATTAAAATAGCACTACATTAAGAGATAAATTTGTAGAGAATTGGTATCTATTGAAAATTAAATATTTCAATCCATAAATGTGATATATCCTCTCAACTTATTTATGTCTTCTTTGATGTTTTCCATTAAATTATGCAAGTTTTCTGAAATACTAAATTCTTGTGTATCATTTATCAGAGTATATATTTATTAATTGATATTCTTGCTGCTACTGAGAATAGCATCATTTGAAATTTTTATTTCTGGCTGTTGCCACTTATTTATTGTGCTCTTGCTTTTCCTTACCATATGGCACAAATTATTTGTTAAATAGAAACGGAAGTAGTTATCATTCTGGTCTCATTTCCAGTTTCAAAAGAAAAGGCTGTTATATTTCATCATAAAATGTCACATTTGCTCTATGATTTTTGAAAATATTATTTATCAGAATAAAAAAAATCTGGTATTCTTAAAATTTTATACATTTCTATTATGAGTTTGTTTTAAATTTTTCTTGCATTTAAGAGATGATTGTATGGTTTCTATTATTTTTTCTATCAATGTGGTAAGTTGAGTTTATTTCTAAATATTAAGCCACCCTTCCATTTTTGGAATAAAACTAGTTCAGTAATGATGTGTTCTTCTCTTTGTATATTTCTGAATTACACTTTTGTAATGCTTTGTTACATTTTTGTTTCATTTATAATTATGAGATGTGATGTTCTATAATTTTCCTTTTTTTTTTTTTTTTTGTATCTTAGTAAATTTCTAGTAACAAACTTATATTGATTCATATAATGACCTTGGGAGTGCCCCCCCCCCTTTTTTTCACCATTTCTGTGGTATAATTTGCATTATTCCCTCCACTGAATACTGAAAGAAATTCACATTAAAATCATACAGAGATTTTTTAATGAAGATTTTAGCTCAGATATTATTATGTTGTTGTTAATTGCCATGGAGTTGGTTCCAACTCACAGTGACCCTGTATAGGGTTTAAAGCATGGCCTTTTGGGCATGAACTACTGACATTTCAGTTAATAGTCTAGTGCTTATCCTATAGCACTACACTAGAATACTATTGCAGAGATAGACCTCTCTGAATTTTCTGTCTTTGTATACTATTGATTTTAATATCTATTGCTATATTTTATACATTTGAAGGAACTGTAGTAATGCTACTTTTTCAATGCTAATACTAGTATGTTGAACTATGTGGTTGTTGTTGCTAAGTGCCACTGAGTCAGTTCTGACCCATGGAGACTCTGTACAGGGCTTCTGAGGAGCAGCTGGTGGCCTTGAACCACCAAGCATACCGTTCAAACGAATTTTGCAGTTTAGTGCATTAACCCATAACACCACACCAGGACTCCTAAGCTATAGCTCTTATTTAATAAACATTGCTATCCTTTTGAAAGAACCAATTATTGTCATTCTTGATTTTCTCTATTGTACTTTTGTTTTCTGATTTGTTGATTTCTGCTACTATAATTTCTTCTTAACTTTATTGATACATGTTTATATTCTTGAAATATATTCATATTGTTTTTGTTAAGTGCTGTCAAGTCAGTTTCAACTCATAAGGACCCTGTGTAGAGTTTCTGAGGAGCAGCTGGTGGCTTTGAACTGCTGACCTTGAGGGTCACAGTCCAGTGCTGATCCTACAGCACCACACCATGAGTTGAAATGTATGTATAGAAGATATAATTTCTAATATATAAATTTTGGAGCCTTGGTGTGCTGATGTAGGATCAGCATTGGACTACTAACTACAAGGTTGGTGGTTCAAACCCATCAGCCACTCTCCAGAAACTCTATACAGGGTTGATACGAGTCAGAGTCAACTAGAAGGCACTGTACCACAACCTCAATACCAATATGTAAATTTGATACACTAATATTCACTTAAAGATCCAATTGTGTTAGGCTATTTTTCATTACTAATCTATTTAAAATAGTTATGTTCCCATTTTAATTTGTTCTTTATTCCATGAGTTAATTGACAGTATAGTGCTTAATTTTAAAATCATTTGGGGATTTTCTATATGTTTTTTATGTTGTTGCTGTTAGGTGCTACTATGTTGGTTCCATGCACAACAGAAAGAAACACTGTCTAGGTCTGCACCATACTCACAACTCTAGTTGTGTTTCAGCCTATTGTTACTACCCTGTTTCATTCCATCTCGTTGCTTTTTCACTGACCCTTCACTTTAGCAAACATTATATGACCCTCTACAAGGAATGGTCTCTTCTGACAACATATCAAAGTACAAGAGATGGAGTCTCACCATTCTTATTTCTGAGAACCATTCTGACCATACTTCTTCCAAAATAGATTAGTTTGTTGTTCTGGCAGTCCATGATACCTTCAATATTCTTTGTCATTGCCATAATTTGAATGTACCAATTCTTCCATGGTGTTCCTTAGTCATTGTTCAACTTTCACATGTATATGAAATAAATGAAAATACCATGGCTTGAGTCAGGCACGTCTTATTTCTCAAAGTGACATCTTTGTTCTTTGTCCTTTACTTTCAAGAGGGCTTTATTTAAAAATTTGTCTAATGCAATATCTCATTTGATTTCTAGACTGCTGCTTCCGTTAGTGTTGATTGTGGGTCCTGGCAAAATTAAGACTTTGACAATTTCAATTTTTTTCTCTTTTTATCATGATGTTATTTTTGGTTAAGTTATGATAAAAATGTTTTGTTTTCTTTACGTGGAGGTGTAATCCAAACTGAAGGCCATAGCATCAATAAACAAGTCCTCTTGATTTCTAGCAAGCAACGTTGTGTCATTTGTATGTTACTGGTTTTTTAATAAGCTTTCCTCAAATCCTAATACCAAGTTCTTCTCCAAATAATCCAATTTCTAGAATTGTTTAATCAGCTTTCAGATTGAATACATATAGTGAAATGATACAACCATCATGCACATACTTCCTGATTTTAAACCAAGCAGTATTACTTTATTCTGTTCAGAAAGCTGCTTCTTCATCTATGTATAGGTTCTACATGAGCAAATTAAGTATTCTAGAATTACCATTATTTGCAATGTTACCCATAATTGGTTATGATCCACACACTCAGTAAAGTACAGGTAGATAACCTTCTGATATTTTCTGTTCTTAGTCAATTTTTATGGATTAAAACTGCTGATCTTTAGGTGAACAGGCAAGCATTCCATTTCTAGGACTTTTTATTTATTAACAAACTAGGGCTGTACTGGGTTTTTTCACCTTTCCATAGTTCAGGAGTCCTGGTGTGGCGCTGTGAGTAAATGCACCAGACAGTAAAGGCATTTGAACTGCAAGGTTGGGGGTTCAAGCTCACCAGCTGCTCCTTGGAAACCCTGTACAGGGTCATTATGGGTCAGAATAGACTTCACAGCACCTAACAACAACATAGTTCAGACAAACATCAGAAGGGAATATGTCAGCCCTGTTACCGTTGCCATAGGCCCCAGCCATACCCTTCTGGGTACCTGATAACATCCAATTCACATTCTTGCCAGACAGCTATAGTTTCAAAAGCCTGTGGTTGCTGTACTGCAACCTTGGCAGCATCGAATGCTTGTTATTGTACCTCAGGGGTTCAGTCTCAAGTTGTGCTCTTTTTGATAAATCAATATAATGGTAGCAAAATATTTGCTACATTGGAAGTAAAGGGCCTCCAATACCCACCATCCCTAGGAAAGTTTGCAGTTCTTTCACTTTGGTTTCTTGTTGTTGTTAGGTGCCATCAAGTCGGTACCAACCCATGACTACCTTATGCACAGCAAAACGAAACACTGCCCAATGCTGAGCCAACCTCACTACTGTTGCCACACTTCCATTGTGCTTCCACTTTGCCAATCCATCTCACTGGGAGTCTTTCTCTTTTTCTCTGACTCTCCACCTTACCAAACATGATATCCTTCTCCAGTGACTGGTCCCTCCTAACAATATGTCCGAAGTATGAGAGACAAAGTTGGCCTCCAAGGAGCATTCTGGCTGCACTTCTTCCAACACAGATCTGTTAGTTCTTTTGGCAGCCCATGGCACTTTCAATATTCTCTTCCAACACCATAACTCAAAAGCATCAATTCTTTTATGGTCTTCCTTATTCACTGTCCAGCTTTCACACGTATATGAGGTTATTGAAAATATGGCTTGAGTCAGGCGCACCTTAGTTGTCAAGCTGACATCTTTGCTCTTCAGCACTTTAAAAAGTTCTTGTGCAGCAGATTTGCCTAATGCAGTATGTCATTGGATTTCTTGACTGTTGTTTCTGTGAGTGTTGATAGTTGATCCAAGAAAAATGAAGTCCTTGACAACTTCAATCTTTTTTCCATTGATAAAATGTTGATTATTGGTCCAGTGGTGAGGATTTTTGTATTCTTTACATTGAGATGTAATCCATATCGAAGGCTGTGCTCTTTGATCTTCATCAGTAAATGTTTTAAGTCCTCTTCACTTTCAGCAAGCAAGGTTGTATTATCTGCTATCGCAGTTTATTAATGAGTCTCCTCCAATCCTGATGCCACGTTTTTCTTCGTAGAACCCAGCTTCTTGGATTATTTGCTCAGCATACAGGTTGAATAAGTATGGTGAAAGAATACAAACCTGTTGCACACCTTTTTTAATTTTAAAGCATTCAGTGTTCCCATATTCTGTTCGAACAACTGCTTCTTGGTCCAGGTACAGATTCCTCATGAGCACAATCAAGTGTTCCGGAATACTCATACTTCACAATGTTTCACCTTATATATGACAGCTCCAGGAATTATTTTTGTCTTACCCGACCACACAACACCCAAAAATTTAACAGAAGATTCATGGTCCTACAATTTGGTATTGTTGCTGTCCCATCCTCATGAAATTAGATATGTTGCTAATTGTGGTGATGCTTGTTGGAGTAACGAGAGAGAATCACAGGTTAACATAACATCATCAATATAGTAGAACATATGAACACCTGGGAGCTTAGTCTACTTCCTTAGTTCCTGAACCACCAACCCATGAGTCAAGGTAAACTTGACCCTGGCATCTACTAATGTTAACACAGTCTATTTACATTCTTAAGAAACCAATGGATAAGTAGGTCTATATGTCACCTCTGGTCCTTCAATAGTCTCTGTATACAAGTAAAGGGGGAACCTTGGCCCCACCCCTAATCCAGAGGTGGCAATATTTCTCGTGCCAGGGGTGCACTAGGGGCTGCAGGGTCCTGAGGATCTTTTCCTTTAACAAACTGTTGCTTGGGGCAGAGCTTCTGTGATAATTTCAGTAGTACTACATTTGGCTGTTTGTCAGTTTTGTCTCAGGGAATATCAGCAGCAAACAAGTCAATTCAATATTGCTTCCTGGTGACCTGAACCAAACTTTCTGTGTTTTCTTTCATACTTGTTCAATCCCCTTTCCCTTGAATTCCTGCAGCCTAGACATTCTGTCTGCAGAGCATCTCTGTGTCTCCCAGGTCTTCTACAGCCTGAGCAGCCTGGGACACCAGCTGTCTCTTCATGGTGCTTAATATAGACACCAGTGCTCCATACCACTGGTTAGAAGCTGATTGTAAAATAGCATCTTTCATGCCAATTCTGAGCAGCTCATTATCAGGACTCTAATAATGTACCAAATACACAGCATGCTTCATCCCCAGATCTATAATAAATTCCTGCAGTTCCTCCATAGCAGTTCAGTTGTAGGGGAGGCCAGGATATCTTCTCTTATGGTCAGGCAGGCTTTCAGACAGCAATAATCCAAACTAAAAGTGCTATTTGAGTCTCATGCACTGCAAAATAGAGATGTTGTCCCAGTGCAAGGCGAGTGATTATAGGGGCCATTTCAGACACCTCAAGCTCTGTGAGGCTATGCCCTCCACCCCCGTATCCCAAAGACAGGAAAAAAAGCTATGACAGACTCCTTCCACTTTTTCTGATTTAACTCTACCAATGTAGTGCCAGTATTGTCCCATATGGTGATGTGCTACCACTGCTAAAGGGCCAGCAAATTTGTGGGATCAACACTAGCTGAATAGGGCTTATCTTTTTTAACCTTGGCAAATAGGATAGGTTGTGCTTCTAGGTGGGGAACCCCTATTTCCTCCTCCCAATCTTTCTCCTCCAACTTGGTTGAGGATTATAGTGGGTCCCATTGCTTGGAAATCAATCTGCTTTCCTGATTACAGCATATCCGCTGATGGGGCGGGTGCCACCTCTTCACTTTACCTAGGCAATAAGTCAGGGTTTCTATGGTGGAATCTGATGTTTGGAAGCAGGTGACGAGGGCCTTGGTGGTGCTGACCTGCATCGCTTTTGTCTTTCTTTCCGAATGCAGCTCAACTTTCAGCCATCAACTTCCAGTCATGAAGCCACTTCCAGTTCAGTAGCAGCTTTCACAGCACACAGGAAAAGCCAGCCAACCAAGGTGACCAACATCATTGTGTCCTTTCCCTTATAGACCCTAAATCCCTGCAGGAGTTCCAACAATTCTTGCAACATTTTCAGGGTGTTCCCATACTCACAGGTCATCTCCACACTTCTAACTGTGCCATGGGACCACACTTTAAGGCTAATGGTCATCCTGGGATTACCTACACAGAGCCCATTTTCTCCACCATCCCCATCACATCTCAGGATTCCTGGGTTTTATCAGTCTTTTGGCTGGCTTGAAAAATGTTTGTGTGTTAATCCAAGAGGGAAAATCTTTCTGTGTATTGGAAGCTTAAAAACCAAAAAAGTACCCAGGATAAGCAAAGCACTGCTTAAGCAGGAAGTATAAGGTTGGAAATCTCTCACTCCCCGACCTCAAAATGTACTACACAGTTACAGTGGTCAAAACAGCTTGGTACTGGTACAGTGAAAGATACATTGATCAATGGAACAGAATTGAGAATCCAGATATTAACCCATCTACATAAAGCCAACTGATTTTTGACAAAGTACCTAAATATATTGCATGAGGAGGTGATAGTCTCTTCAATAGATGGTGCTGGCAGAACTGGAAAGAGATATGCAGAAGATTGAAACAAGACTTGCACCTCATACCTTATACAGAATCCAACTCAGCATGGATTAAAGACCTAAATGTGAATCCCGGAATTATGAAGGCCATCAATGAAAAGATAGGGACAAATGTGAGGGCTCTAATTCAGGGCATACACAGACTTTTGAAAACTATACAAACAAAAGTAGACAAAATACATGAGTGTGACATAATAAAAATTAAAAACTTATGTGCATCAAAAGACTTCACTAGAAGAGTAAAAAGGGAACCCACAGAATGGGAACAAATCTTTTGCAATGACATATCAGATCAGAGACTCATTTCTAAAATATTAGGAAGCTACAACACCAGTACAAGAAAAAGACAAATAACCCAATTAAAAAATGGGCACAGGACATGAACAGACACTTCACCAAGGAGGAGATCCAGGCAGTCAACAAACATATGAAGAAATGTTCACTATCACTAGCCATTTTTGTTGTTGTTGTTGTTGTTGTTAGGTTCCATCGACCTTATGCACAGCAGAATGAAACACTGCCCGATCCTGGGCCAATCTCACTACTGTTACCACGCTGAGTCCATTAATGCTGCCAGTTGACATTAGACAGATGCAAATCAAAACAACAATGAGAAATCATATCACACCAGCAATAACAGCAAAAATTTAAAAAAACTAGAGGACAATAAATGCTGGTGAGGATGTGGAGAGACTGGGATGCTCCTGCATTGCTGATGGGACTGCAAAATGGTCCAGCCTCCCTGGAAAGCAATATGGTGCTTCCTCAGAAGGTTGGAAATAGAAATACCTTATGATCCACAAATTCCTTTTGGTATTTACCCACAAGGAATATGAATCATAACACAAAAACATATATGCACACCAATGTACAGAGCAACACTGTTTACAATAGCAAAAAGATGGAGAGAGCCAAAATGCCCATCAATTGAAGAATGGATCAACAAACTGTGGTACATGCACACAATGGAATATTATGCTACCTTGAAGAATAACAAGGAAGCTGCAAGCCCCCACATAACATGGAGGAACCTTGAGGACATGAACCTAGTGAAATTACTCAGTCACAAAAGGAGAAAAATGTCATTGGACCACTGCTATAAAAGACTAAGAAAAAGAATCCATACTAAAGGGTGTGTGTGTGTGAGACAGATTCTTTGCTGGTTACCAGGATGTGAGGGGTAGAGAGAGGGGAGGGGTGGGAAGGTGGATCACAGGGTAGGGAATACACACAGGATAGTTTGGGTGCTAGGGAGGGGGGCAATACACCAGAAGAGGGAGAGGAATGGAAGAACAAAGTAGTTGGGAGAATAATTAGCCAATTGCATGGATTAAGTGGAACAGAGGTAAATAATGATATATGCACAACCTTGGAGCAACAGGGCTCTTGGATACAGGAACTGAAACATGGTTGGAATGGGCAAAAGGGGGGAAATAATGTTAAGATGCTTGGCTGTCTGTTGAATCTTGGTTTCCTCGGCATACCATTATAAACTAGACACTTGAGGGGGAGAGAAAGGAATAGTCAGAAATATCACCATAGAAAGCTTGTGGGTCCATCTTCTGTCTATAACTGATTGGAATATATAAATTGGGGCTACAACGTGCCCAGTGAAGGAGGCTTCCTACAGAGCCTCTGAATTACATAAGACCATAGGTGGAATTCTAAACAGCATCCAGAATCTTCTGAGGTGGGAATTTTCCACTTGAGAGGACAAGCAGACCATCCTAGAATGTCTAGAAGAACAGAAGATACTTCTTGAAAGAAAGACTGGCAGGAAAAATACAAAACAATATAAGCAGAACAACTGATTACTACAAGAACAAGAAAGTTGCTCACCCAGAGACATCAAAGTAAGTGGTTGGGTCCCCTCAGAGCAAACCCCATTCTAAGACTAAGAATCAATTGGAATACATGCTCTGATTGGTGACCACATTCGTCACCGATAAAGGGAAGTATGGGGAAAACAGCAATGAAGCTGCAAGCTAAGCCCTACAACCAGGTGGAGACCTGGTTGGCCAGCAGTGTTGCAAGACCTAGGGACACTTGGACTCAGAGTCAGTGACATAGCCACAGAGGACTAGAGTGGAGAGTGAAGTGCCCATATGATAAGAAGAGAGGGCATATGCACAAGAACACCCATACTTGTAGATAATACTCACTTGACCTGACTTCAATGACTGGATGATCAGAGCTCAACTAGAAGAAGAAAGAAGAGGGTAAAAAACAGCAATCTGATGAACTTGACCTACACCTATGAATAAAGTAGCTCAAAAGAAAGAACAAATCTTTACAGCAAGAATCATTCCCACCCCCTCTACACGTGGAGAGGACAGGGATGGGCAACTTGGACATTGGCTACCCAAAATTCAGGGGCTACAAAGGCAAGAAGTGACTGGTTTACAAGCTTTCAAGAGGGAACCTAGATTCAGAGGGCGTGGAGGAAGGTTGAATCTCCACTGAGTAGTATCCAATCTTTCTAAGTGGGGCTGATGAAAGGTAATGCATATAGGTCTCTTGTGATACATTAGTGAATACTTGTTGTCAGGACTGATTGTGAGGGTTGGAAATGTAAAGATAGACATTTTGTAGCAAGGAGGGGAGTGATTAACTTTGCAGTGTAGGAGCGGAGGTCCCTGGGACCATCAAGGGAGAAGAGTGGAGAGCAGGACCCTACCCAGAGAAGCAGCGATGCCTGAGATGGAGGCAGAGATGATGACATGGAGATATGGAGCTGCTGGGGAGTTTAGATCCAGAGAGGGAGAGGGGCTGTGTGCTGATGACTGGGGGGCAGGCTTGTAATGTATACCCTTTGGTTGTTTGATGGTGCATGGAGGGGACATAAGCATGGCAATGAAACGATATACTATAGGATGAATGAAAAGCTAATGTTCTTCCATGTAAACTATCACATAATTAACAATAAAACATTTTTAAAAAAACAAACAAACAAACAAGTGACTAGGAGTCAGTCCAAGAGACATTACTTTAGTACAGAAAAGATGAAATACAAATAGGGAAACTTACTAACTAGGATAAAAACAGCAGCTGTTTCTAGTGATGGCCAGATTTACATTAAAAAATTTCCATGATGGGAGGTAAGTTGTAGGTTCCTTTTAACAAGCCTCATATTCCATGAAAGAAGGGATGGAGGTGGTAAGAGGAGAGTCTTATCTCCATCCAGGAGTTGACAAAAAAGAGAAAAACCTCCCAGTACCGGCTGACTGCTGCTTCCTAGTACATTAGCTAATCCATGGGGACACAAAGTTTCAACATATAGAGTCAGAGATATATGTTAGAAGGGTAGGAAGGAACAAAAAGAATGTGACCAAGACCAAGCATTTCTCCTGGTTTGGCATTAGTGTGACCATCTTGGAGCATTCAGCTATTGTACCTACAACATGCTTCTTTTTTTGTCTTAAACACAAACCACCTACACCTTCACCATCTGTTTGCCTTTATAACTCAACTTAATTCTTAAATATAACCTATTTTACTTCACACAACTGGACCAATAAAAAAAAAATTCTATGATAATAAATGGAGAAAATTAAGTTCTCAAGAACTTGATTTTATTTGTATCTACAGTCAATGCCCATGGAAGCAACAGTCACGGAATTAAATGATGTACTGCATTGGGCAAGTCTGTTGCACAAGACCTCTTTAAAGAGTTAAAGAACAAAGATGTCACTTTAAAGACTAAGAAATACCTGACTCAAGTGAATGTTTTTCAATTACCTTATATGCATGTGAAAGCTGAACAGTAAATACAGAAGACTAGAGAATAATTTATTAATTTGAATTACAATGCAGTCAAATAACATACTAATGTAGTAGTATGCCTTTGGATCCATTCCAACTCCTAGTGACTTTGTGTAGTGTTTCTGAGACTGTAAAACTTTATATGAGCAGAAAGCCTCATCTTTCTCCCCTAGTGCTGCTGATGGTCTGAACGTTTGTCCTTGCAGTTAGCAGCCCAATGCATAACCCACTATGCTACCAGATCTCCTTAAACACACCATAGACTATCAGAAAAATGAGCAAAGCTGTCTTGTAAGACATACAGCCAGAATGCCCTTTGGAAACAAGGATGGCAAGACTTCATCTTATGTATTTTGGACATAAGAAGAGACTCAAGGAGATGGACTGACACAGTGGCTACAACAATGTACTCAGGACAGATCAGTGTTTCATTCTGTTGTACATGAGATCGCTATGAGTTAGACCCAACTCCATGGAACCTAACAAGGATAACATAATTCTACTCTTAACCTAGAGGTTTGTTCTATATGTTTCTATTTCCTTTGGGGAGCTATATAAGTTTCCTATTCTGGTGTGGCACTATGGGATTTTGTACTGGACCTCAAGGTTGGTTTAAATTGCAAGGTCAGGGGTTTAAATTGACCAGCCACTCCTTGGAAACCCTATACAGGGATGCTATGAGTCAGAACCAACTCGATGGCACTAAACAACAATTGCTACTGTAACTAAAGATCGCAAACTCAGTTGGTACCGTGGAGTTGGTTCTGATTCATAGTGATCCTGCACAGGGTTTCCGAGGCTGTAAATCATTACAGGAGCAGAACATCTCATCTTTCTCCTGACAAACTCAGTAGCTTAAAATAATACAAGTATATTCTATTATAATTCTTATGAACTGTTTATAATTTGTTATTTATATATCACACTGCACAGCAGAGGATTTTTCTATTGATGCTATGGGATCAGCACTTGACCGAAAACCATAAGGTCAGCAGTTCAAACCTACCAGCTATTCTTTGAACATCCTATACAAGTTCACTATGAGTCAGAACAGACTTGACTGAACTTAACAATAACATCAAATATTAAGGTATTATTAGAATTCTTTAACACTTTTACTCATTTAAATTATGATGCTATCATAATTTAAGTCTATATGTTATGTATAAAAAAGTTGAAATGTCTCTATCATATGTCTCATTTACTATTATTAAAATAAAATATTATAAAATTTATAAAGTGTGTTATATTTTAAAATGTAGAAATTATTTGACAAGTTTTAGTGATTAGTATGTAAGTAAACAGTAAATCAACATTCCTTTCTTTGCACAAATTGTGTGTATTTGACCTAGTGCAAGTTACTATTTTGTATATATAATATCACTCCCCTTGTCTTCAAGAAGCTAGCAAAGTATCTATAGTAGTAGTAGAGAACATTTTAAATGATTACAGTATATTCTTGAGATAAACTCTGAAGCTTAATATATATACAATAGACTTAAGAGGAAAAAAAAACAGTCTGGGTCATCAAAAGAAAAGGTCAAATTAATCAAAAGAAAGCTGTGTAGTGTATTCAGGATTTATCCTGGATCATTAGAACTAAGTAGCATTTAGATAAACAGAAGGACAATGCAAAGAAATTACAATACAATAATTCTTGGGCCAAAGGCTTGAAGGTGACAAATTGCAAAGGTCTTGAAGGGTGTAAATAGCTTATGCAGGTAACTGAAGAAGAGAACAATCAAAAGCAATTGTACAAAATCTTGGCAGAAAAGAAACAGAGGCATTATAACAGATATTTTGACTGCTTGCAAAGTTAGCAACAGCAGACCCACCAGATGGGACTACAGAAACCAAAGATGGGGTGGATCTTTTTAAAAATAGGCATCAAGTTACCCATTGAATTGAAAAGCAGAACCCAGGATGGTGACAGGTTTTGAAAAGAATGGGCGGAAAGAAACATAAGCCACAATTTGGATTTCAGAGCCACACTTGTATTAATGGAAAATATCTTCAAATATGAAAAAGGAGAGTACAAAACTCTCAGACAATTATTTTCCAATTTGAGTTTTCTCTAAATTTTTGTAGCTCAAATTTTAAGGTGGAACATAATTTTTAATGTCAAATGTTATCCTCTGATATTGGGTTATATACTTAACTACTCTAATTATTATTATGAAATCCTGGTGTGCACTGTAGGGTAAGCACTGAACTGCTAACTAGAAGATTGGCAGTTCAAACCCACCAGTCACTACTCAGAAACCCTATACAGGGTCACAATGAGTTGGAACAAACTCTATAGCATTTAACAGCAACAACAATATTTTATATGAAAAATATAATAAGATTTGAAACACAGCCAAATCAGCAATAAATTGTATTCATGGGAAATAATGCTTTTTAGAAAATGTCAAGTGATTGATGACAATTTTTTAAGTTAGATTTAGTCTGTTTATTTAAAAAAACATTGTAATAGTTATTTTTATTTTTACCACTTTCTATTTTCATACGGTTTAAATATGACTCAATTCTCTGAAATTTGTTACTAATTCTAAAATTTCCCTTCTGTGTACAGTTGGATTTTAAAATAAAACAAGTCTGAACTTGCTAGTACCACAATTAGATCTATGAAATTGTATGTTTACTTATTTATGTAGCTGATAAGTCAACCTGGACTCTATCGGCAATTTCAAAAGTTTAACATATAATGGCATAATAGGTATAATTTAATGATTTATTTAACATACGAGCAAACGAATAAACAGTACTAATAGAATATTGGGAGCACGGTGGCTCCAAAGGTAAGCAATGGACTGCTAACCACTCGTCCATATTTTGAGACTACAAGCCACTCCGTGGGTTAAAGCTGAGACTTTCTGCTCCTGCGAAGATATGAAGCCTCAGAAACGCTATTCAGGATAGCTATGTGTGGAAACTGACTTGAATACACTTAACAAAATACAATGGACTATTAGAAAATGATCATTTTTGTTTATCATTTTTATTTATTCCATATACAATAAAACACATTATGAAAACTACATTGGTTGTAAAGGTATTAATAAGTTTTAATTTAAGTTAGCATTAACCTACTATCTCATGTGGATTCAGAAGACTCGTATCAACCCTATAGGACAATCAAACTGCTCCATAGGGTTTTCACAGCTGTAAACTTTGTGTCTGTCTCCAGAGGATTGATTGGTGGAGCTAAACATCTGATCTTTCAGGTAGAAACACAATATTCAACCCACTGCACCACCAAGGTTCCTACAAACTAATATTACAATGAAAATATAAGATTAAATAAAACTTTGACTTTTATATCACAATCATGCCAAGCTCTGTTTTTATTCATTACCAATCAAGAACGATTCAGAGATATGAATCAATTAAAAATAGAATAATTAAGACTTAGTCTATGGAGCTAGTAAAGGATTTACTACTTTTAAAAAATATTTATTTTAACATTTGAAATAATTATATCCATTATTGAAAAAAATGATTCTATGCATTGGAATGTGGTACATAAACATTAATGAAATAATTTCGCATTTTAAAGTTTTTGTAAAAAGTTTAAAAAAAAAGTCGGTTTTGTACTCTGAATGGTGGTGGTGATGGTGTGCCACTGAGACGGTTCCGACTAATAGTGATACTGTATAGTGTTTCTAAGGCTATATAGATCTTTGTTGTTATTGTTATGAAGTACCGTCGAGTTGATTACAATCCATAGCGACCCTGTATAGGATTTCCAAGGAGCAGATGGTGAGCTTGAACCTTTGACCTTGTAGTTCAAATGGCTTACAGTTTGGTGCATGAACCCACAGAGCCACACCATAGATCTTTACGGGTGCAAAAAGCCTCATCTTTCTCCTGCAGAATAGCTGGTAGTTTCCAACAGCTGACCTTGAGGTTAACAGTCCAATTTGTAACCACTTTGCTACCAGAGCTCCTTGTGGGCTGAATAATGCCTCCCCCCACCTCCAAATAGCCGTGCTTACATTCATGGAATCTGTAACCATTCATATATTACCTTGTACTATTCTATTAGGGAGTTTGCATATGTGTTCAACATAAGGGTTTAGAGTTTATTTTGCATTATTATGGTGGGCCTGATTTATTTACAAAAATATAAGAAGAACACAGGAGTAAGAAAGCTATGTGACAACAGAAGTAGAGTGATGTAGTTCAGAGAGAGATAACTTGGCAGGTGAAGGAAGGTATTACAAATCAAGAATATGAATGTTCTATTGTTGTTGATTCTAAGTGTGATTCCAATTCATAGTGACTCCATGCACAACAGAACAAAACACTGTCCAGTTTTTTGCCATTCTAACAATTGTGATGTCTCAGCCCATTGTTGCTGCCACTGTGTCAATCCAACTCACTGGGAGTCTTATTTTTTCACTGACCCTCCACTTACAAATCATGACAGCTTTCTCTGGGCACTGGTAGCACCTGACATGTTCACATTCAAGATGAATTATCGCCATCATCACTACTTAGCAGCATTTTGGGTACACTTTTTCCAAGACATAATTACTTATATTGGCAGTCCGTGGTACTTCCATTTTTTGTCAGTGCTATAATTCAAATGCATTGATTCTTCTTAAGTCTTCTATATTCATTGTCTAACTTCCAAATGATTTTGGAGAAAATTGAAAATACTATGGTTCAGGTTGTGTGCATCATAGTCTGACAAAGTGACATCTTTGTTCTTTCACACTTTGAAGAGGACCTTTGCAGATGATTTGCCCAATGAAATATGTTGTGTGATTTCTTGACAGCTGTGAAATTTCTTCAGAAGTTATTTAATATAAAAAAAAAAGAATATTCTCCTCAGGCCTACAGAAGAAACCAACCCTGCTAACACCTTGAAACTTCTGACCTCCAGAGTTATAAGAGAATACATTTGTATTATTTTATTATTATTAACTTTTTTAGAGATATTTAGTCCAGGTACAATTTGCGGGGTTGAATGAGCTCAAATACCAATCTTATTAAATTTGGGAACTAGCCTGGTGTGGCATTGTGAGTTAATGGGCTGGACTTCAAGGTTGGTTTGAACTGAAAGGTTGGCTGTTCAAGCTTACCATCTGCTCCTTGGTAACCCTATACAGGGTTGCTATGGGTTGGAACTGACTCTATGGTACTTTGCAACAACAACAGCCCATGAGTGACTATTTTACATCTCCACTCTTAATACCTTATATTTGAACCACATTTTATCTAATAACTGCTTTCATATTATTAATCCTTCATGTTCACCTGATTTAATATATAGCTATTTCTCCTTTATTATGGGGGTATGAGGAAAGGAGAAAAGAATACTTGAATCTTCATATAATTCTGTCTCTTTCCTAACTACAACATTATTATGTCCACTTCCAATTACTCCTTTTCTTTTCAATCTAAGAGTAATTGGTGACATCTTTGCTCATCATCAAATGACCTCCCAACTACTCCAATCATTGAATGACCTCCCAACTACTCCAAATTCTTATATAAATTGATCTTTTGTATAATTTTTAAATTCACTGACAATATCTTGATGTTCTCTTGAGTTTAGTATATGACTATGTTTATGTTCTCAAATCTACCTAACCCCAAATCTGTCTCAAAGCGCCATTCTCATTCTTTTATTTTTGTCCTAAAATTCATGCCACTTCAATTTTAAAGTTCCCATTTATTACTAAATTCAATGAAATTAGGCACTATCAAAAGCACAGAAGTAAGAATGACATGATTTGAATCTTCCTAACTGAGAGACCTTAAATTTGCTGTTTATACTTACTTACTCTGTATCTTATATTTAGAATTGAAATAAGAATAAGAAGCACTTTTGTGATGTATGTTAAGTGGTGGACTGTTAACCACAAGGCTGGCAGTTCAAACCCACCAGTTGTTGCACAGGAGAGAGATAAGGCTATCTAATTCTATAAAGATTTAGTCTTGGATATCCAAAGGAGCAGATTGGTGGTTCAAGCTCACCAGCTGAAAACCCTACACAGGGTCGTTATGGGTCACAACTGACTTGATGGTATTTAACAACACAGAGGTATTTATTCCATCAATTCCTGGTGCCTTGTTCTTTGCCAATTCCTTCAATGCACATTGGACTTGCTCCTTCAGTGTCATTGTCTCTTGATCATATGCTACCTCTTGAAACGGTTGAACATTATCAATTTCCTTTTGGTACAGTGACTTTGTGTATTTGTTCCATCTTCTCTTGATGCTTTCTGCATCATTCAATAATTTGCCCAGAGAATCTTTCAATAATGAAAGTCGAGGCTTGAGTTTTTTCTTTAGTTTCCCCAGCTTGAGAAATGCTTAGCATGTTCTTCCTTTTTGGTTTTCTGATTCCAGATCTTTGCACATTTGGTTGTAATATTTAGCTTTATCTTCTTGAATTCATCTTTGAAATTTTCTGTTCAGTTCTTGTAACTCCTCATTTCTTCAATTTGCTTTAGCATCTCTACAATGGAGAGCAAGTTTCAGTGTCTCTTCTGGCAACCATTTTGACCTTTTCCTTCTTTCGTATCTTCTCAATGACTTTTTGCTTTCCTCATGTATGAAGAAAGCAAAAACTCATCACTTATCTCTGCCAAGAAATTTGGAAGACAACTATCTGGCCGATTGTTTGGAAGAGATCCATATTTGTGCCCATTCCAAAGAGAAGTGACCCAATGGATTGAGGAAATCATTGGACAATCTCTTTGATAGCCCATGCGAGTAAAGATTTGTCGAAGGTAATACAGAAATGGCTAAAATAATATATTGACAGAAAACTTCTAAAGGTTCAAGATGGATTCAGAAGAGGCTGTGGAACTATGGATATCATTGCTGATGTCCAATGGATCTTGACTGAAGGCAGAGAATATCAGAAAGATGTTTATCTGTGCTTTATTGATGATGCAAAGATTTTTGATTGTGTGGATCATTACAAGCTATGGA
>NW_006408586.1:2352933-2357513 GCF_000296735.1 Chrysochloris asiatica
ACTCGATGACACCTAACAACAACAACAACATAGAGCTATTATGTATTGGAATCTACTCACTGGCAATGAGTAGTGGGCATAATTCATAATTATATATATATATATAAAGCAACTACATGTGTTAGAAGTTTAGCTAAATTTATTGTCCTTATGTGAATTTAGACTCATAGACAGCTCTATGGATTACAAACAGAAACATTGTATGGGATTTTCTTGGCTGTAATCTTTATGGAAAGCTTTCTTCCACAGTGCTTCTGGGTGGGTATATTCACCAATATTTTTAAAGTGAAGTTTTAGAGAGCAGATCATCAGTTTTACCTTTCATTTCATTTCATCTGAGTGATTGCGATCGCCCTCAGTGAAACATCACTGATTCCACTTCCTCCCTATGTTTCTCACATCCATTCCTTCTTCTTTCCAAACCCTTTCATTCTCCACCTTATTAGACAGTGTGATTCAATTCACCACCCTTACTTTTCTTAGGGGTGTGCTCTGCATCCAATGTATAGGGATACTTGGCAAAGTTCATTTTTTTGTTCTGGATTCTGCATCTGAGTTTATTCTGACCTCCAGCTTTTGGGATTTGCAGCCTGTCACCAGATCTGATGCACCAGCTTCTGCAGCATTGTGAATCAACAACTTATTATCTGACCTGTCTGGGAACCTCACCCTCTAAAACTATATAGGTTAGAAGATTCTTACTGACTGGTATCTGAACTACAGACTTGATACTTGCCAGTCTCCACAAACATGAGAGTCCTATCATTGTAAGTTCGTATGTTCTATTAGATATTATAGTGAGTTGTTGAACACTGAGACATAAGGGAGAATACTGAAGAAGAGAGTGGTGGTTGATGGAGCGTCTTGGAAACATCAGACATTTGAAATATCTTTAACCTCCACAACTCTTAGACCACACTTGTGATGATCTTTATAAAAGAAAGTATCCTTGCATTCCTTCAGTTTTCATCAATGCATACTTTTTTTCACCAACTCTTAACATTCGGTTAATCATATTTTAGTTTTCCTGTAATTTTCTTTTACGTAATCCTCAGATTATATCACATCTCACTTTTGGGAGTGGCTCTTAATGGACTTTATCAAATATTGTCATACTTTGGGCTACCGGCTTCATGCAACTGATTACCAAGACAATAATTTACACTTTAACTACTATATTGAACTTCAAATTTCTAAACTTCACTTTTCGGTATACACATTACTTGGATGTCTCAATTTTCCTCAAATGCAACATACCCAAATATGAACTAATAATCTGTTATTCTCAGTAAATTCCTTTTCTGGGTAGTTTATTATAGTCAATAGCATAGTGATTGACCTAGACATCTAAATGAGATGTGTGTATGTGTGTGTGGGGGGGGGTGCATACACGTATTGCAATAGTTTGAGGATGAAGGAGAAGTAGACCTAGTCAAAGGGGAATAAAATAAGCTAGAGGTCAAGGTCATTGTAAAGAATACTTGACAATACCATTATTTAACACATTACCACAGACTTCTGATGTGGCACTGTAGGATCAGCACTGACTGGACTATGACCCATAAGGTCTGCAGTTCAAACCCACCAGCAGCTCCTTAAAAATTCTATACATGTTTACTATGTGTATGATCCAACTTGACAGCCCATAACAACAATAACAACACATTATAATACCTCTAGGCAGAATGTTGGGATTCATGATTTAGATCCAGACAGAAGTGGAATAGAATGGAGTGAATACTACTGATTAAAGGTCTCTTTTTAGCATTCAGTATAACATTCTGTATAAATATATATTAACAACTGATCCACACCCTCCTCAACATAGTGATAGGATAACCTACTGGAAAACACAAGCTAAGTTTTCCTGGGGATGGGGGGTGGGGGGAATACTTGCACAGTGCTGGAAGTTGATAAATCTACTATCTTAGTATAAACAGACAATCAAATATCTGGTTTACGTAGAGAATCAGTCACATGAAATAGGAAGAAACAAGTCAAATAAAATTACTGACCTCTGAGTAAAAATATAACTAAAGAAACTAAAGAACATGTACTTTAAGTTTTGCAAATGTCGAAGAACTCAATATGCTGCAAAGAACTATTTGAGAATACAAAACATTTATTGAGCATTGATGTCTTAATAAAAAAGAATAAATCAGAAAACAAGAATAAGTACTTGGTATCAAAATATGAGTCACAGAATGATTTAAAAAAATTAAAAAAAAAGAAAAGTATTTTTAAAAGAAAGCCTAGGTAACAGTTTTCAAAAGTAGAGAAAGAACAGATAACATAAGCCTCATGAAAATCCTGAAATCAACACCTACATAAAAGACCTTGTTATGGACTTACTTGTGTCTCCTAAGGGTGGTTAAAGTGCTTGACTGCTATGTGGATGGTTGGAACCCATTAGCTACTCCATGGGAGAAAGATGGCAGTCAGCTTCTATATAAATAACAGCCTTGAAAATCCTATGGGACAGTTCTATTCTTTCCTGTAAGATCCCTATGACTCGTAATTAACTAGACGATAACAGGTTTCATTTTGATATCCCTATGTATTTGACAGCCAGAGTGCTCCTTGGACTCCAGGATGGCCAAACCTCATCTCTCATACTTCGGGTGTATTGTTAGGAAGGACCAGTCACTGAAGAAGGATATCATGTTTGGTAAGGTGGTGGGCCAGAGACAAAGAAGACGACCTCGAGCAAGATGGATTGGCAAAGTGGCAGCATCAATGGGCTCAAGCGTGGTAACAATTGTGAGGTTGGCCCAGGACCAGACAGTGTTTTGTTCTGTTGTGCATAGAGTCGCTATGAGTTGGTACCAACTTGATGGTACCTAACAACAAAAACATGGATGTAATCATATTTGGAAATACGGTTTTATTTTTTACATTAATAAAGAGAACATATCAATGTTGGATATATCTTAAGTCAACCACTTTTGAGATAAAGGAGAGCAGATAAGGCACAGAAACAAGGGAACATGAGCGGAGAAAGATATATGTCCTATGAAGGACACCAATAGGAAGTGGAGACAAAAATTTTCCACCAGAATGTTTAAAAGAGCTTTCACCTAAAATTCCATTTCCTAGTTTCTGACAAGGAGCCTCCATGAGAAAAACAAAAAAAAGAGGGAAAAAATATTAGTTTGTTAAAATTAACCTCTTGTGATATTTCTGTTGTTGTTGTTAAGTGTCATCAAGTTGGGTCCGACCCATAGCAACCTTGTATAGGATGTCTGAGGAGCTGCTGATGAGCTTGAACTGCTGACCTTGCAGTTCAAATGGCTTTGCAGTCTGGCGAATTAACCCTTAGCGCCATACCATACATATTGTAGCAACATTAAAAAAAACTAAAATCATCCCAAATCCTTCTAATTGAGGAAAAAATCAGCCAACTAAAAAAAGTGACACCAGACATTTTATTACAGATTGATGTCAAATTTTAATCGAAAAATATTCTATATTTTCTGAAAGAAATTTGCAATCAAGAAGTCATGGCTACAAATCACTTGTGAGGGCAGAATGAATTCATGTCAAAATATTTATGGACTTAAAAACATTGCTGCCAGCAACGTTTTATGTCTTACTTCAGAATATTCTCCAACAAAATGAAACAAAAATCAAGACGTAGGAAGATACAGAATACTGAAAAACAGAGATCCTACCATATAAGAGCAATAAAAATAAAAAACCCCAGAGTTACCCAAATGAAAACCTGGGGGAATATTCATCTACCAAATGCCTACAATAATATCTGATTCCTATTAAGTGCTTAAAAACATTGGTTAAAGGAATAAGTGATAATTCAACAGAGAATCAGGAGAACTCCATGAAATAGGCTCTCAGAATAAAGGAAGCCTTGTAGGATAGAATGGTTGATTGACAGCTTATCAAACTAGAGCATTTATCTCTGTCCCCTGACATATATGGAGTCCTGGTGTGGCACTGTAGGATAATGTACTGGACTGCAAGATTGGTTTGAACTGCAAGATTGGTGGTTCAAACTCACCAGCCACTCCTTGGCATCCTTATACAGGGTTGCTATGAATCAAACTGATTTGACAACAAGCTGATATACATACACACAAACAACTGAAAACTCTAACTAAAACAAAACAAAACTACAACAATGATGGGAAAACAGAAAACCATTCCAATAATATATATATATATGACTAAACTTATAAAATGCCTTTTAGAAAATAATGAGTTTAAAAAATAGAATCTATTTAATCCTAATGTGCTGGGAACACTTATTTAGAAAGTGTTCAAGTTTAATACAATGCATAAACAACAGGATAATTTAACTACTGTGTCCTAGATTGAGTTGTGGTTGTAATTTTTGTACCAACTTGGCTGATTGTAAGTGGTTTGACAGTTGTATAATGATGTAATGTCTAATTTATTTGATGGCTTCCCATGATGTGATCTCATTTGATAAACCAATAAAAGGGCTAGCCTGCAATGATGTAAGGGAGTATTTTAAGGGTCTGACCAGTAATATCTTTTATTTTACAATAATGGGAGAGAGACATTAGAGACGGAGGGACCTACTACCATCAGAAAAAAAAAAA
>NW_006408586.1:2357613-2364979 GCF_000296735.1 Chrysochloris asiatica
AAGAAGAAGAAGAAGAAGAAGAAGAAGAAGAAGAAGAAGAAGAAGAAGAAGAAGAAGAAGAAGAAGAAGAAGAAGAAAAAGTGACAGGAGGGAAGTCTTAAGTCAACCACTTTTGAGATAAAGGAGAGCAGATAAGGCACAGAAACAAGGGAACATGCCCTTTTGACCTGGAGTCTCTACACTGTAAAGCTCTTAGATCCAGGGAGGATTGATGCCAAGACCCATGGAGATCATCAAGGATTGCTAGGCCTACAGATGCTGAAAGTAGACAGGAACTTTGCCCAGGAAAGACAGAGAAAATCTTTCCTTAGAAACAGCACTCTGAATGTGGACTTCTAACCTGTTGATCTGTGAGTGAATACATTTCTATTTGACAAAGTCTTCCATTTGTACTATTTCTGCCATAGCAGCACTAAATAACTAAGACACTTATGAAAACATTTGGCCCCAATTTAGACTATATCCAAATAGTAATAACATGCTAGTTTTTCATCATTACTTTATTATCAAACTTCCTTTGCATCAGCTTTTTAAGTTATGAGTCAATTTAGGGACAGTTTCCACAAGTTTTGTTTGTCATTATAAGAAAGATTATAATCAGAATGTGGTGGTGGTGGTGGTTATGTGCCGTGGAGTTGGTTCCTACTCACAGCGACCCTGTACAGGGTTTCTGAGGCTGTAAATATTTATGGGAGCAGAAAGACTCATCTTTCTCCTGTAGAACCAGAATTTAGAACCTGAAATTATCAGAAATGGTAGAGGGAACAATGTAATTTCTCATCTGTTTGTTTTGCAAAGTAAGCAATATTAAGTGATTGGTAATACCCATTCTTCTCAATATTATGCTGTTTATTAAAATCCACACTGTTAAATGCTTCCCACAGTCAATAAAAACACAAGTAAATATCTTCCTGGTATTCTTTGCTTTCAGTCAAGTCCCATCTGATGTCAACAGTGATAGGCCTCATTCCAAGTTCTTTTCTGAATTTGACTTGAATTTCTGGTAGCTTTCTGTTGATTTACAGCTGCAGACGGTTCTGAAATATCTTCAGCAAAATTTTACTTTCAGGTGATATAAAAAATAGCATTAGATAATTTCTTCATTCAATTGGGTCACCTTTTTTCAGAATAGGCAGCAAACTCTCCAATTTCTTGGGATAGATGAAGGAGGTGCTACATCAATTTGTTGGAACATTTCAATTTGTATTCAGTCAAATCTAAGAGTGTTGTTTTTCATCAATGCTTTCAGTGCTGCTTGGACTTCTTCCACTTGGATCTTGATCATATGCTAACTCTTGAAATGATTGGACCCTGAACAATTCTTTTTGATCTAGTGATTGTATTCCATCCATCTTCTTTTAATGTTTCCAAGGTTATTCAATATTTCATTCATAGAATCCTTTAATATTGCAACCCAAATTTGAATATTTTTCTTCAGTTCTTTCAGCTTGAGAAACACTGAGTGTGTTTTTTGTTTTTGTTTGTTTTTTGTTTCCCTTTTGGATTTCTAACTCAAGATCTTTGCCCATTTCATTATAATAATTTACTCTGTCTTCTTGGGCTGACCTTTAAAATGTTCTATGCATCTCTTTTACCTCCTTGTTTCTTCCATTTGCTTTAGCTTCTCTACACCCAAAAGTAAGTTTCAGAGTCTCTTCTGAAATCCATTTTTGGTCTATTATTTCTTTCCTGTCTTTTTAATGACCTTTTGCTTTCTTTCTGTATGATGTTCTTGATGACATCCTACACAATTCTGGTCTTCAGTCATTGGTGTCTAATGAATCAAATCTGTTCTTGAAATAGTCTCTAAATTCTCATGGAATATACTCAAATCCATATTGTGGCTCTCAAGAACTTTTAATTTTTTTCTTCAGATTTAATCTTAACTTGGATATGAGCAATTGATGGTCTATTCCACAGTCGGGTTCTGGCCTTTCCTTGGCTGATGACATTGAGCCTCTCTCCACCATCTCTTCCCACAGATGTATTCAGATTAATTCTTGTGTATTCCATCTGGTAAAGTCCAATTGTAGAGTCACCATTTATGTTGGTAAGAAAAGATATTTGCAGTGAACAAGTTACTTGACTTACAAAATTCTATCATGAGATCTCCAGCATAAATCCTGTCATAAAGGCCATACTTCCTAACTACTGATTCTTCCTCTTTAATTAAAATTTCCACAACCCAATCAACAGTAATTATCAATGCATCCTGATTACATGTTTAATCAATTTCAGCTGAAGAATTTGGTGGAGCTCTTCAGCATCATTTTCACTGGTAAGTGCATAATATGAATAATAGTGGAATTCACTGGTCTTCCTTGTAGGCATACAGGTATTATCCTATCATATACAGCATTGGTCTTCAGGACTGATCTTGAAATGTTCTTTTTGATGATGAATTTGATACCATTCCTCTTCAATTCGGAGTTCCCAACACAGTAAGTCATATGATTCTCTGATTCAGAATGGTCAATACTAGTCTACACTGAACTGTGAAACACAAGGTTGGTGGTTCAAACCCACAAGCTGCTCCTTGGAATAGGAGGTCAATCGTTGAAACCCAGCAGTCCTCCTTGGTCATCATGAGTCAGAACTGAAAGGACGGCACTTAATAACAATGCCTAGAATATTGATATTTATGTTTCATGTTTGAGAACTTGCAATTTTTTCTAGTTTCACACTTCATACCATTTATGTTCCTATTATTAATGGTTGTTTTGCACTGTTTCTTCTAATTTGGAGTTGAGCCAAAATACAAATGAAGTTCCTGAAAGCTTAACTCCATCCATATCATTAAAGTTAACTCTACTTTGAGGAGGCAGCTCTTCCCCAGACATATTTTGAGTGCATTCCAACCTGAGGAACTAATCTGGCACTATAGATGATACTATTCTACTGTTAATCCATTAAGTTTTCAGTGACTGGCAATTCAGAAGTGGTCTACCTCTCTTCTTTCTGGTGTGTCTTAGTCTGGAAACTCTTCTATGTCATGTACACTATGAGTGATCCTGATGGTATTCAAATATAGTTTACAAAGCTTCCAGCATCACAGCAGCTAACAAATCACCACAGTACAACAAACTGACAGGTGAGTAGTAGACATTTAAAAGATAAAACATAAATTTTGAATTAAGAAGCAGGGGTTTTGGTTTTGCTTGCATTTTGATTGTTTATACCTTGTTTTTGTAAGAATAGAATTTAGGCAAGTGGTAACAGCAAATGCTTGATTAACCAAAAACAAGAATTATTACCCTATGTATTTATTATTTCTCAGTGATTTATTATTTATCTTTATCAAATTCAAAGTAAATATCATTTTGTTGAAGAAAAAAAATGCATCTTAAAATTTAAAACTGTTAATCTACAAATCTAGAAGCAATTACAGTTCTAAGCATTGACAATGAATTCTTAAGGATTTTCTAAGTATAATATTTGTACAATTTTAATTTATGTATCAAAATATGCTTCAAAAATAAGGTAAAAGGATACGTTTATATAGCATTTAAATCTATGTCCTGGTGATGGTGTGCCATGGAGTCTTTTCTGACTCATAGCATCCTTGTAAAGGGTTTCAGAGGCTGTAAATTTTTACGGGAGCAGTAAGCCTCATCTTTCTCCCATAGAATGACTGATAGTTTCAAACTGCTAATCCTGAGTTTAGTATCCTGACTCATAACCATTCTACTACCAGAGTTCAATGTCCCGGTGTAGAGCTGTAGAGTAAGCAATGAACCTCAAGGTTAGTTTGAACTACAGTGCTAATGGTTAAAACCCACCAGCCACTCCTTGAAAACCTTATACAGGGTCATTAGGAGTCAGAACTGAGTCAAAGGCACTTAACAACAACAATAATCCATCTATGTAAGCATAGATTTGTTGTTGTTGTTAAATGTTGTTGAGTTGATTCTAACCCATATGATCCTGTATAGGGTTTCTGGTTAGCTTGAACGACCTTGTGGTTCAAACCAACTTTGCAGTCCAGTGAATTAACCCACAGCAGAACACCAGGACACCACACTGATGCATAGAGAAAGGTAATTGCACATGTATACTAAAATAGCACATTAAAAATATATAGGCTCAATTGCACACATTAAAAATGCATAAATTAAACTTATTAAACTTATAAAATTTCAAATAATCTCAAAGGATAATCACATATTTTAAAATGCACACAAACTTAAACACATATGCATATATAAGCAAATATAACTTCAATAATCATAAATTACTGTATATCTATAGAGAACTTTTGCTTTAGGTTGTAATCAGCTCAACAGCACTTAACAACAACAATTACTTAAAGTTTTCATTAGGTAGTACATTTTCTTTTATTTCCATTTAGCTCAATTCTCAAAATCTTTAGAAAATATAAAGGTATTATCATTTATATCCTATCATCTAAAAAATCACAAAAAAACAAACTATGCAATCAACATTATTATCTACTATGTACATAAGGTAAATTGTAATTTATCTAACCAACTCCAAACATCCTTTGACTATCTAATTTTCAGGTTAAAAAAAACATGAAATACTGAAATAAAACTTACCTGTGGCTATGTACCTTTTTTTTTTTTAAGTGCTCTCAGTCAGTTCTGACTCCTAGCAAACCTGTGTAGAGTTTATGGGAAGTAGCTGGTGGGTTTGAACCAGCGACCTTGCAGTTATGAGTCCAGTGTTTATCCTACAGTGCCAACAGGAATCCATAATGTACCTGTTATTGTTAAGTGCCATTGAATTTGATTCCCACTCATAGCAATTCTGTGTAGGGCTTCTGAACACCAGTTGTTGGATTTGAACCACTAGCTCATGGTAAGCAGTCCATTGCTTTTCATACATCAGCAACACCAGGACTATAGAATGTAACTTCTTGTTGTTAACTGCTGTCAGTCAATTCCAACTCATAGTTATCATATTAAGGATTTCCAAGGTGTAAATCTTTCCAGGAACATAAAGTTTCACCTTTCTCCCACATTATGTTCATTTGTTGTTGCTAAGTGCCTTGGAGGTGGTTCAATTCTTAGCAACACTATATTCGGTTTCCAGTAAGCATCTGCCAGGTTTGAGAAACTGACCTTGTGGTCAGCAGGCTTATCCTACAGCACCATATCAGGTGTACACATTATGTACTTGTTGTTGTTGTTAAGTACTGTCGAACCTGTTCTGACACAGAGCAACCTTGTATAGGGTTTTCAAGGAGCAGCTGTTGAGTTTGGACTGATGACCTTGCAGTTCAAACTGACCTTGCAGTCCAGTTCTTATCCTAATAGCACCACACCAGGACTCCAAGTATGTGTCTGATGGTGGTTATGTGCTGTGGAGTCAAGTCCAACTTATCATGACCCTGAATAAGATTTCCAAGGCTGTAAATCTATATGGGAGCAGAAAACCTCATCTTTCTTCTAAGGAACATCTGGTAGTTTCAAATTGCTGATCTTGAGCTTAACAACGGGACTCATAATCACTACACTACCAGAGCCTGCCAGAGACTAATAGATAATTAAATGCATACATAAATGAATGATTGAAGGATTATGTGAATACTATCTTTCACTGATTACTTCTTTGGTTAAAAAATACACTTGGGAGGAGGTGGGGAGTGTTCCAATTCTCCTAAAGTTCACTAAGGTAGGGTTGCGTTTAAGGGAAGTTTTTTGTTGTTGTTGCTGTTTTTTTTTTAATTTAAAGTTTTTATTGTGGATTGAGTGAAAGTTTACAGGCCAGATCATCAGTTTTATGTTCAACAAATCACACATCTTGTTTCATTACAATGATCATAATCCCCTCCATGTACCAACAATTAACAGTGTTTCTTTCTATTCACTTTAGCTCTTTAAAAACAAAAACAAAAACAAAAAAACACACCAGCATATATAATAATTTACACCACCAGAGGGCACATTCTGCAAATTTGCCTCCTGGCCACCAGCTCTTAGTCTCTCTTCCCATGAATCTAGAGTTCTCAGCTGCTCCCTCTCTCCCTGTCCCCATCTTTACATGCATCTCCAGTGTCGCTGCTTCTCTGGATAATGTCTTCCATTCCACTTATGCTCTTCTCCCTTGATCCTAGGGTCCTTTGTTTCTGGCCTGTAAGATTAACCACTCCCCTGTTTTTGTTACAAAACTTCTACCTTAACAATTGTGACAGTCTCAATTAGTCATGATAACAGTTACTTACTATTAAATCATAAAAATCTTATCCCCATCTCTTTTAACCAGACCCATATACACAAGATGAAAACTATTCAGCAGGGACTCTTTCTTTCCCCACACACTATTAAGCTAAGCACCCCTTAAAACCTTGTAAACCAGTCACTTCATGCCTTTATCGCCCCTCTCATTTTAGGTACCCAATGTCTAAATTGTCCATCTGTATCTGCCCTGTGTACAGAAGGGATAGTATTGATACTTGATGTGAAGACTCTCTGTTTTTTGTTTTTGTTTTTGTTTTTTATCTTCCTCTATTCAAGTTCTGATTATCATTCATCGAGGTTAGGTCAAATGGGTACTATCTGCGAGATTGGGTATTCTTAGGCATCTCCCGTCACTTCATATCTCAATCACTCTATCTCATTTCTGGACATGGGCTGGTATGGTCGTCTGTTTCTGCTTTTAGAGCATATTCAATAGTCAGCTGTGGCCTTAATACTTACACGGGTGTTTATTTTGGTGTTTTTTATGCTTTCTGATTGTCTCCAGGTAGATGTGATCAGGAGATGGGCTTCCTTTTTCACTCTTCTTCTTGAGAAATTACCAGATGCCACTCTTAGTCATTATGATGTAACACAGGATTTAATTTTCAGTCTGTTTCCTTTTAGGTCTGCCTGTGCCACTCCACAACTCCCATTCAGACCCTTTTCCTAGAAATAAACAATTCAGGCCAGCTGTGGCTGCTTTGCACAACACTTTTGGTGTTAAGTGGAAACTGTCCCTTTAAATTTTGAGGATATCTGTGTGCATGCATAATAAAAAAACCTCCAGAGGTGGGGGGTAGGTGTCCACTTGTTTAGACACCCCCTCTAGTTACCAGGAATGCTGGGAATGACAAATTGAAGAGGAACAGAGTTGCAGTCATAGTCAAAAAGAACATATCCAGATCAGTCATCAAGTACAATGCTGTCTGTGATAGGATAATATCCATGCAGCTACAGGGAAGCTCAGTTAATACCATTATTATTCAAATTTACACACCAACCACTAAAGGCAGTGAGGATGAAATAGAAGAATTTTACCAACTTCTTCCATCTGAAATTTATCAATAATGCACTCAAGATGTATTGCTCATTACTGGTGATTGGAATGCAAAGGTTGGGAGCAAAGAGGAAGGATCAGTAGTTGGAAAATATGGCCTTGGTGATAG
>NW_006408586.1:2367149-2385994 GCF_000296735.1 Chrysochloris asiatica
TTGGTAAGGTGGATAGTCAGAGAAAAAGAGGAAGACCCCCTACAAGATGGATTGGCCAAGTGGCAGCATCTATGGACTCAAGTGTGGCAACAGTAGTGAGGTTGGCCCAGGATCAGGCAGTGTATCGTTCTGCTGTGCATATGGTCACTATGGGTTGGTACCGACTCTATGGCACCTAACAACAACAGTTAGTCACCAGAATGGAGGTGTGCAGACAGTGAGAGTCCAACGAACATATACACACACAAGGAATGTCCACACCTTTATCTCCGTGGTTCTGTCAGACATCTGTGGCTGTTCTGATCCTTCCCCCATTTGGTCTTGCTCAAGGTGGCCACTCAGGGAGCAACTGAGTGCCTTGGATTAGAAAGCACAGGATTTCTTGTTTCTGCTATAAATTCCACCGGCTGTAAATCTTCCAACTTTCTAAATATGCCTTTATATGTAGTTACAAGTTCTGGCACCCTCCCCTGATCCTGCCTGGTTTGGTATTCTGTGTTGTTGCTGATGGAGCTCCTCACTGCACTTCTACCTTGTATGCCATCTTGTTTGTTCTCCTGGTTTTCTTTTTTAAAAGAGAAGCAAAAAACATGCACCCATCTCATTTAATAGTGAAGACATTATTAATGCACCAAAGAATATTTTAAGTATTCTATGCTGTCATTAAGGAGAGATGGGCAAGTATTGGAGACTGAAAGAGTTGAGAAATTAAGTATAAGGGATGTATTTTTGATAATTATATTTTAACAAAAGCAGACATTATTTTTGTTATTGGATCTCTATTATTTCTATCAAAAGAGATTTTAGAAACACTCACTTGATAATCAGCAATATCTTTATTTTCAAACTCTTGGGCAGTGTATATAATCCAACTTGATTTAAAAAAACAAAAAAATCTGGTTTAACTTGCCAGTAAATAGAAGAATGTTTTGCTAATAGATATAATTTTAAGCTTGTTAAAAGTAATGTGTATTTATATATTGAATTTTAAGACCATGAATTTTCTATTTTATCAATGCTGAAATTAGTTTGTGTCTCAGTAGTAAAATACACTGAAAAATTATGCTTGAGAATAATGTTGTAAGCAGAAGCATTCTACTTCTCTTTAAAAAAAAAAAAAATGAAAGGGTTATAAATTTTAAACCAATGTTGCTGAGTCAAATTCCTACTCATTGCAACTCTTTAGAACAAAGTAGGATTTCTAAGGTTGTAAATTTTTATGGACCCACAGAGTAGCTACTGAGTTCCATCAGTCTTTTGGCTAGCAGACTTGTGCTTAGCCACTGCACCTCTGTTCTTCTTTGTAATAAATCAAACAAACAAACAAAAATTTAAATCCATTGCCTTCCAGTTGATTCTGACTCAAAATGACCCTAAATAGCAGTTCAGACACTAAAACTTCATGGGAACAATCTCATCATTCTCTTATGGATAGGCTGGTGGATTTGGAGCCTCCAAAGTTTGGAGTTTGGAACCACCAAACTTGCAGTTAGTAACCCAATACTTAATCCACAGCATCATCAGTTCCTTTGGTCTTAAAAATTAAAAGGGAAAATTAGCTCACTTTCAGTATACTATATATTTTCTAGTTCATCATTCACATTTCAAGTATTATTATAGAGATATATTCAAATAACTTAGGAAACAATTTTATGACATTCATTGTAAAATTATTCAAAACTCACCAGCTGTTCCTCTGAAACCCTATGCAGGTTCGCTATGAGTCACAAGTGACTCAAAGGCACTTAACAACAAAGTCAAAATAAGAAGGTCTGAGTTTCTCCTTCTTAGAGCAGCAACAGGGACAGTCCAAAACGTCAGAGTTACTAGCAGTAAGTCTATAAAAGGCACACCTTATAAGTAAAATCTTCTGGTCTATTTTTCTAGAAAGAAGTCCAGTGTTCTTCTTTCTCTATTTGAAACCAACAAAAACCAGCACTTACTGTTGAATCAATTCAAATTCATGAAGACTCCATGTGTTCCAGACCAAAACTGAGTTTCATAGGTTATGATGTTTCAGAGCTACAAGGCTTCTCTGTATGAATTTGAACTGCCAACCTTATTAGGTGAGCACTTAACCCTTTGTGTCACTCAAATTTTTAATAAATTCTTCATAGAAATTTGAATAACTTGCAAAGAGATTCTGGTGAGTGTCTGACTCGCCTTTGTCTTAGGAACAGTTCACCAGGTTAATAATTTCACAAGAAAGATTATTGTTCAGTTGTTGTTAAATAAACAATGAAACTATGTATGTGTAAAATATAGAAGGCAATGCCCTGGCCTGTCACAATTGGAGCAAAAGGAACGCAATTCTATAAAAAAAAGTAAAGACAGGGAACAAATTGTCCATCATGAAAGCAGCTGGCATACTAAAAACTGTAAAAGCTCCAGCTGGCACCTCACACTACCACCAACTAGCCAACTCTTCACATGGGAAAAGTGTTATATGATTTTATGTGAGAAAGCAACAAAACAGATATTTGTGAATAAATATTGCTTTGACAGGAAGTCAGACAAACTACATTCTCTACTCAAAGACATGTACTTTAGCACAAGGTGCCAAACTGAATGTCTATTTAAAGAGAAAAAAAAAAAAATGGAGAAGAAAATCTGCATCACAGCAAAACTGAAACAGATGGTGTAAATTGGTCCTTTGTTAGCCTTAAATTTTTTAAATAAAAAAATCCTAAATTGGAATGAAAACAACAATAACAACAACAACAACACAGAAGTCTTTTTTTTTTTTTTTATCAGAAATGAAATACTTTTAACATAACACCTACAACTTCTGGAATTTTTTTTTTTTTCCTTCCATTTCCAATCCCTTCAAAAACAAACTTCTGATTCGAACATACTCAGACCAAACAAAACCTGTGTAACTTAACTATTTTAAATATAGAAGTCTCAGCAATCTGATAAATATTTATTGGTTCTCGAATAAGCTTTTAGTAAATGCAAAATGCATAACTCCTTTTCTGGAAATGTGATTTTTAAAATGAATAATCCTTATCTTAACTATAGTTTTAGAGGTAAGTCATGGATTCTTTAAAAACCACCTTCAATAAATGAAAATATTACAACACTTATTCTCTAGTTCTTTACTATCTACTTATGAAGGAACATTGATGGGACAGTGGTTAAGTGTTTGGCTGTGAACCAAAAAGTTGGTGGTTTGAACCTACCAGTCCATGAGAAAAAGTTGTAACAGTCTGCTTGTGCCTCTTACAAACCTTATAAGGCAAATATATTCTGTCCTATAGGTTGAGTGAGTCTGAATAGACTTGGCAGCAACTGGTTTGATTTGGGGTTATATACTCACATAGCACACTTGTTACCCTTGTACTAAAACCACATATATTAATTATCAATGGAATTAAAATCAATTGAAGTAAATTTTTATTGCATAGATAACAAGAAAAATTATTTAAAAATAGTATAGTAATGTTGTGAGCACAAATGTCAAATCACTTCAAAGGTGGACCTCATGCAGTTAGGAAGGAGTATTTGATACTATGAATGCTAAATATCTGTGTGTTCTAGGCTTTTCAGTAATATTTTTCACCATTCTATCAATGAAGGTTAAGGTTATGTGTCTATGATTTGGCATATATTATGCAATCATACTCCATTTTGTGATTTGATTTCTGAGCAGCCAATATATTGAAAGTGGAGTTTCCTTGGAGATATGGTCTTCATCTAATATATATGGTTGTTTTGGCAAAACTCACTATATCTCAATCCTGAATAACATCAATTGAATTCCAATTCATCATACTCTGACCTTCAGTTCTTGGAACATAAGCCAGAAGACTGCCATCTGACCTGCAGATCTGGGGATTTGTCAGCTCCTGCAGACCTTTAAACCACACTACTACAACGTGATCAGTTGTTTTGGGGTTTGTCTGCCACTGCAACAACATGTATTTGGAGAAACTTTCACCCTAATTCCTGATACATGAATTTGAGACTTGCTAGCCTCCACAACTGCATGATCCATTTCCTTCACATAAATCTTTAGACAGATGAAATCCTGGTGTGGCACTGTAGGGCAAAGCACTGTACCACAATGTTGATTTAAATCACAAGGTCGGAGATTAAAACTCACCAGACAGTCCTTGGAAACCCTATTCAGGGTCACTATGAGTCAGAACCAATTCAGTGACACTTAACAATAGATGGATGGATGGATAGATAGATAGATAGATAGATAGATAGATAGATAGATAGATAGACACCAATAGAGACATAAGCATAGATTATAGATATACATGAAGAGCTTCAAAAAGTTCTTGAAATTTTCCATTATCCTTTCATTTCATATTCCTGTAACTTTTTGAAGCCTCCTCATATATATGATTCCTGGTAGCATCCTGGATTGTGGACTGGGCTGCTAACTGCAAGAGCAGCAGTTTGAATATTCCAGTCACTTTGAGGGAAAAAGATGAAGCTTTCTGTTCCCGTAAAGATATACAGCTTCATAAACCATATACAGGGTGACTATGAGTTGGAAGCGATTCGATGGCACACAACCACCACCAAAGTCAGCAGTTCAAACCCACTAGCTGTTATGAGTCTAAACCAGCTTCAAAGCACACAAAAACAGAGAGAGAAAACACAACATATTTGGTGCCAAGAGTGATTGTTGCTGTTGTTACTGTTGTTAAGTGCTGTCAAGCTGGTTCTGACTCAGCAACCTTGTTTCCAAGGAACAACTGGTGAGTTTGAACCACTAAACTTGCAGTTGCGTGCTTATCCTACAGTGCCACACTAGGACTCCAAGAGTGATTCTAGAGGAGCAGAATTGTGAGAATGAGTTTTCTGAATTTGTTCTCAAATCTGACTACTCTAAATTTTCTGATGACTCTACCTGTGGTAGTAAAAAAGAACACTACTTATCCATGGTGTGTGATAGTAATAGCAATATATAAAATATCACCCCCAACGGATAATATATTTTGAGAGACAAAGCTCTGGGTGCTTGCATATTTTTATCAGAATGAAAAATAAAAGGACATTGATTAGTAGGTCCTACTTGTGCTCTACCACCCATCTTACAATTTGTCATAATGTGGTGGCGTGTGTGTTTTTTGCTGTGATGCTGGGTAAATGCTGCCTCCTCAAAGTAGAGTTAACCTTAAAGACATTGATGGAGTTAAGCTTTCAGGACTTTCATTGGCTGATGTGACACGACTCAAAAAAAAAACAGCTACAAACATCCAAAAATAATTGGAACATAGAATGTATGAAATACAGATCTGGGAAATTAGAAACTGTTAAAAATGAAAAAAGAATGCATAAACATTACTATCTTAGGCATCAGTGAGCTGAAAAGAACTGGTATTGTCCATTTTGAATCAAACAATCATATATTTTACTATTCCGGGAATGACAAATTCAAGAGGATTGGGGTAGCATTCATCCTCAAAAAATACATTTCAAAATCGATCTTGAAAGATAGTGCTATCTGTGATAGGACAATATACTTAAGTTGACCAGGAAGACCAGTTAATATCACTATATTATTCAAATATAAAGACCAACCAGTTAAGACAATGATGATGAAATTGAAGAATGCTACAAAATCCTTCAGGCAGAAATAATCAAACATGAATTAAAGATGCATTTATAATTACTGGTGATTCAAATATAAACGTTGAAAACAATGTGGAATGACCCCAAGTTGGAAAATTTGACCTTGGTGTTAAAAACAATGATAAGAGATCACAAGATAAAATTTTGCAAAGACCAATGACTTATTCATTGCAAATATCCTATTTTTTCAATAACATAATCAGTGAGTATACACTTGCACTTCTCCAGATAAAATACACAAGAATCAAATTGACTACATTTATGGGAAGTAATGAAGGAGCTCAATATTATCTGCCTAAAAATGCCAGGACTTGATTGTGCAACAGACCATCAATTGTTCATATGAAAGTTCAGGTTGAAGTTGAAGAAAGTTAAAGCCAGTACAAAAGAGCCAAAATATGACCTTAAGTGTATCCCACCTGAATTTAGAGACTGTCTCAAAACAGAATTTTCGCATTAGACACCAATGACTGAAAACAAGAAGAGTTATGGGATGATATCAAGACCATCATATATGAAGAAAGCCAAAGGTCTTTAAAAAGACATGAAATAAAAAGACAAAAGTGAATGCCAGAAGAGATTTGGAAATTTGCTCTTGACTGTAGATAAGTGAAAATGACTAGAAAAAATGAATTGATAAAAGACCTGAAAATGTCAAAGAGCAGCTCAAGAAGGCATAGTTCAAGTATTAAAAGGTAATGTGCAAAGACCTGGATACTTAACACCACAATGGAAAACTGCTCTCAGCATTTCTCAAGCTGAAAGAATTGAAGAAAAATTTCAAGTCTAAGGTTGCAATCTTGAAAGATTCTATGGAAAAAAATATTGAATGATGCAGGAAGTCTCAAAAGAAGATGGAAAAATACACAGAGTCACTATACCTAAAATAATTGGTTGATATTCAACCGTATCAAGAGGGAGCATGTATATGATCAAGAAGTGATGGCACTAAGGGAAGAAGTCAAGCAGTGCTGAAAAATCAGGCTTCGGGATTTGACAGAAAACAAATTGAAAGGTTTCATCAAACTGATGCAGCACTGGAAACACTTACTCATCTATTTAAAGATATTTGAAAGTCAACCACCTGGTAAATCAATTGAAAGATATCCATATTCATGCCCATTCTAAAGAAAGGTTACCCAACAGAATACAGACATTATCAAACAATATCACTAATATAACAGACAAGTTAAATTTTACTGAAGATAATTCAAAAACAATTATGGCAGTACATCAATCAGTAGAAAGCTACCAGAAATTCAAGCCAGATTCAGAAAAATATGTGGAATTGGGGTTATCAATAGTGGTATCAAATAGATCTTAGCTGAAACAGATAATACAAGAAAAATGTTTGCTTGTGCTTTATGGACTATGCAAATGCATTTGACTCTGTACATCATAACAAACATGGGTAACATTGTAAAGAATGGATATTCCAAAACACATAATTGTGCTCATGAGGAACCTGTACATAGACCAAGAAGCAGTAGTTACAAAAGAACAAGGGGATACTGAATGGTTAAAAATCAGGAAGGGTATATGCCAGGGTTGTATCCTTTCACCATTCTTAGTCAATCTGTATGATGAGCTAATAACCTGAGAAACTGGGTGATATAAAGAAGAACATGGCATCAGTTTGGAAGAAGAATCATCAACAACCTGCAACATTCTGATAGCACAACTTTGTTTGCTGAAAGCAAAGAGAACTTGAAATAATACCTATGAAGATCAAAGACTACAGTCTTCATTATAGATTGCACCTAAATGTAAAGAAAGAAAAATCCTCACAACTGGACCAATAAATATCATCATGATAAATGGAGAAAAAAATGAAGTTTTCAAAAACTTCATTTGATTGGATCCACAATCAATACTCATGGACACAGCAGCTAAGGACTGAAACAACGTAAAAGAGCAGCCAAGAACTAAAACAAGGCTAATCAGTGGGGAAACACATTTTTAACATATTAAAAAGCAAAGTTTTCAGTTTGAGGACTAAAGTAGACCTGAACCTAGCCTGGTATTTTCAACTGCCTTATATTCATGTGAAAGTTGAACAGTGAATAAGGAAGACCTTAGAAGAATCCATGCATTTGAATTATGGTGTTCCTGAAGAATATTGAAAGTACCATGGACTGCTAGAAGAACAAATAAATTTATGTTGGAAGTACAGCCAGAATGCTCTGCAGAAAAGAAGCTGGTGACACTTTGTCTCTTATACTATGCACATTATTATCATGAGAGACCAGTCCTCAGAGAAAGACCTCACACTTGGGAAAAATAGAGCATCAATGAAAAATAGGAAGACACCCCCCCAACAAAATGGATTGACACAGTGGTAGCAGCAATGGGCTCAACCCTAAAAAAATTGTGAGCATGGCCCAGGACCAGGCAGTTGTTCTTCGGTTGTTCATAGGGTTGCTATGAATTGAAAGTGTCTCAAGGGCACCTAACAACAACAACACTTTTGCTATACAAGGTAAAATAAAAAGATGTGCTCAGGTTTCAATGTGAAAGCTTAACTGCTGCCATGTGTGCCCTGAATCTCTTGTAGTAACAAAGCTGATATTGCCAAAAAACAAACTCAGAGTTTTACCTTAAAAGTGGCTGAATTATACCAATGAACTCTCCAACAACAAATTATGTCTGAAGTTAAAGTGAGGATATTGATTCAGAAGAATTGAAATCATGAAACTTGGAATGGAGTAGATGGATAAACAATCAGGAAGATGGACACATTGAGCTCCTTACTGAATCACTCCTGCCAACAGATCCAGCCCACTTGCCCACATCTGAAGAGATTATTCCTTTTTTTTTCTAAGTTGCCCTTCAAATAAAATTATTATACCTTGCATTCCATCTGTTGAGGTTAACCATTTATGCCTAAAGTCGTTGTATGAAATATAAGCTAGGGCAATGCCTCAGACATTGCCTACCTACCATCCATTTTTGCTTCTAGACCTATAGCTAGATTTAAGTCCAAGAAAGTCCCAAGACATAAAGTACAAAGTATAACCCAGGAAAATGGTTTGATTTTTCTAATATGTAAAAACAGAAACCTGGTAGATGTATGTGGAAATGACTATGAAGACTCTAGGATAATGGTTCAGGGAAGGTAAACTTTCCCCAAAGGAAGTTATTGCCTTTTATGAGAATGATTATTCCTTGAGGAAAAGGAAATAATCAATATTGAAGGGACTGTTGGATACTGACTCAAAGATGGCACTATTTACAGGAGACTTAAAATGTCACTATGGCCTTGAACCATCCTCAAGGTGTTTCTTTATTTAATCCCAGTGATGTAGCCTCTGTGTCAGTCTTATTGACAGTCCTCAGTCTATCTTATTAGCAGTCTTCCTCTTAGTCACTTACTGTCAACTTACTGAGCATGATGCCCTTCTATAGAGACTGGTTCCTCCTGATAATATTATCAAGTATGTGAGACAAAGTCTCAACATCCTTGCTTCTAAGAAACATTTTGACTGTACTTCTTTGAAGACCGAGTTATTTGTTCTTCTGGCAGCCCATAGTACATTTAATATTGTTTTCCAACACCATCAGTTCTTCTTTGGTTTCCATTATTCAATTTCCAGCTTTCAAACATATGAGCCATTGAAAATACCATGGCTTTGGTCAGGTACACCTTAATCTTTAAAGCAAAATTTTTGCTTTCTTAATACTTTAAAGAGATCTTTTGAAAAATATTTGCCTAATGCATATGTTGTTTGATGTCTTGAATGTTGTTTTCATGGAAGTTGACTATGGAACCAAGTAAAATGAAATCCTTGACAACATTAGTCTTTTCCCTTTTATCATGATGTTGATTATTGGTCTAGTTGCTATGATTTTGCATGCTACAGAGTGGGAAATTATCTGACAACACTTCAGTCACCTTCCACCTAAGCAAGAGTTTTAGATTTCAGAGGTGTGGGACATGGTGAGATGTTTTACAAGTTTTTAAGAGGAAATTTAGTTTCAGAGTGTGTGGCAGCAGGTGGAGGCCCCAGTGAATAGTTTTCATCATGTCTAGATGGGTCTGGTGAAAAGAGATGGGGATAAGATTGTTATGATTAAATAGTGAGTAATTGTTATCATGACTAATTACAATTGTCACAACTGTAAAGGTAGAAAGAAGCTTTGTAACAAAAACAGGGGAGTAACTAATCTTACAGTCCAGAAACAGAGGAGCCTAGCACCATCAAGGGAGAAGAGCACAAGCAGACTGCGGGACCCTACCCAGAGAGGCAGCAAAACCAGAGATGGAGGCAGAGATGAGAATATGGAGATAGAGCAAGCAGCTGAGAACTTTAGACCCATGGAAAGAGAAAGACTGAGTGATGGAGGCAGGAGGCAGGCTTGCAAAATATGCCCTTTGGATTTTAAAATTATTATATAATCCTGGGTGGTTTTGTGTATATCCTCTTGCACACACACACCCCAAAAAAGTCAACAAAAAACAAGAATACAAGCAAATATTGTTGAATGATGATGCACAAAGGGGATTGTAATCATTGCAATGAAACAATGGTGTAAAACCTATGTTCTCCCATGTAAACTATCACTCAATTCACAATAAAAAAAAGGAGTGAACGATAAGTTGTTATATTTTGCCCTCTAATTGTTCGTTCTGTTATGCATATGGTAGCTTTGCATCAGAACTGGTTCAATGGCTTTCAGTCAAAAGAACAGAAATTAAAAGGAGGCACAAGACCTGGTGGGCCTCTTTGGATTTTAGAGACAGCATATCCTACATTTTGGTATTTGCTACTTCAAATTATTTATCAAGTAACTGGAAAAGAAATGCTGTTTATTTTTAGTGGGGCACAGAACAAGAGAAGACTCTGCAATTGGTTCGTGCTGTTGTGTCAACTGCACAGCCTCTTGATTGATGTTCTAGCTGATCAATGGCCTTGAAGTGACAGTAACAGACAGTGTTGCTGGATGGAGTCTTTGGTAGGTCCCTCTTGGTGAATTAAACACAGACCCTTAGGATTTGGATGCAAAACTTTGCCATCCTCTGAAGATAATTATCTTTCTTTGCTCTTGTTACTGGGTCCTAATGGAGACAAAATGCTTAAACAGAGGTCATCAAGTTGCCATATGGCCTATGATGCCCATCACAAACTGGGTGCTGTCATAAAGTCACACATACACAACTGCTGTTGCTGTTGTGAATTGCCATCAAGTAAGTTCCTATATAGGGTTTCTGAGGAGTGGCTGGTGGGTTTGAACCACCAACCTTGAAGTTCAAAGTGATGTTATGATCCAGTATATTATCCTGAAGTGCCATATAAGGACTCCATCCATGCAAAGTTTTAGTTGATGTTAACTGCCATCAAATTGGTACCAACTTAGAGCAACCCTACGCAAAAAAGAATGAAACACCCTGATCCAAAGCCAACCTCACAATTGTTGCCATGCTAGAGCCCATTATTGCTGCCACTTTGCCAACCCATCTCTGCAGGGATCTTCCTCTTTTTCTCTGACCCTCCACCTTATCAAACATGATATCCTTCACCAATGGTGAAGAGGGCTTAAAATACATACTGTCCTTAAAAATATTGTCCCTCATGACAATATATCCAAAGTATGAGAGACGAAGTTTAGCCATCGTGGCCTCCACGAAGCACTCTAGCTGTACTTCTTCTAACAGATCTGTTTGCTCTTTTGGAAGCCCATGGTACTTTCAATATTCTGCTCATACTCTATAACTCAAATCCATCAGTTCTTCTACAATCCTCCTTATTCACTGTCCAAGCTTCACATGCATATGAGGTTATTGAAAGTATCATGGCTTGGGTCAGGCACAACTTAGTGTTCACACCTCTGTGCTCTTCAACGCTTTAAAAAGATCTTGTGAAGCAGATTTGCTTAATACAATATGTCATTTGATTTCTTGATGCTCCTTTCATAAGTGTTGATGGTTGTTCCAAGAAATATGAAGTCATTGACAGCTTCAATCTTTTCTCTGTTGATAAGAATGTTGTTTGTTGGTCCAGTGGTAAGTGTTGCCTTCAAAATTTCTTGGCATAGATGAGTGAGTGCCTCCAGTGCTGCCTCACTTGTTTGAAATACTTCAAATTATATTCCATGAATTGGTGCAGTGGTGAGGATTTTTGTTTTCTTTATATTGAGATGCAATCCACACTGAAGACTGTGGTCTTTGATCATCATCAGTATGTATTTTAAGCCCTCTTCACATTCAGCAAACACGGTTGTATCATTTGCATATCACAGGTTGTTAATAAGCCTTCCTTCAATTCTGATGCCATGTTTTTTTTTTTCATATAATCCAGTTTGTAAGATTATTTGTTCAGTATACAGATTGAACAAGTATGATGAAGGAATACAACCCTGTCGCACACCTTTCCTAATGTTAAATCATTCACTGTTCCCATGTTCTGTTCAAACAACTGCATCTTGGTCTATGTACAGGTTCCTGATGAGCACAATTAAGTGTTCTGGAATACTCATACTTCACAATGTTTCCCATAGCTTGTCATGATCCACACAATAAAAAGCCTTTGCATGTTCAATAAAGCAAAGGTAAACATCTTTCTGGCATTCTCTTCTTTCAGCTAAGATCTGACATCAATAATGATAACCCTCATTCCACATCCTCTTCTGAATCCAGCTTGGAACTCTGGAATTTCTGTCAATATATGCTTGCAGCTATTTCTGTATTAAGTTTAGAAAAATTTTGCTTGCATGGGACATCAAAGATATTATCCAATGATGTCTGCAATCCCTTGGGTCACCTCTCTTTGAAATGGACACAAATATAGATCTCGTCCAATCAATTTGCCAGATAGTTGTCTTCCAAATGTCTTGGTATAGATAAGTGAGTGCTTCCAGTGCTGCCTCACTTCGCTGAAAGATTTCAATCTTTATTCTATAAATTCCCGGTGACTTGTTCTTTGCCAATTCCTTCAATGCACTTGGATTTCTTCCTTCAGTGTCATTGGCACTTGATCATATGCTACCTCTGGAAATGGATGAACATCAATTGTTTCCGTTTGGTGCAGTGACTCTGTGTATTCCTTCCATCTTCTTTTGATGCTTTTTGCATCCATCAATAATTTGACCCAGAGTATCCTTTAATAATGAAATTGAAGCTTGATTTTTTTCTTCAGTTCCTCCAACTTGAGAAATGCTGAGTATGTTCTTCAGTTTTGATTTTCTGACTCCAGATCTGTGCCCATTACGTTGTAACATTTGACTTTGTTTTCTTGAGCTGACCTTTGGAATTTTCTGTTCAGTTCCTGTACCTCCTCGTTTCTTCCATTTGCTTTAGCATCTCTATACTGGAAATCAAGTTTCAGAATATCTTCTGACATCCATTTTGAACATTTCTTTCTTTCTTGTGTTCTAAGTGACTTTGTGTTTTCTTCCTGTATGATGTTTTTTATGTCATCCCACAAATCTTTTGTCTAATGGATGCAATCTGTTCTTCAGATGATCTCTAAATTCAGGTGGAATATATTCAATGTCATATTTTGGTTCTCGTGGACTTGTTTTCATTTTCTTCAGCTTCAGTCAAATCTGCATACGAGCAATTTATGGTCTGTTCCACAATCTGCCCCTGGCCTTGTTTTGGCTGATTATATGGAGATTTTCTACTGTCTCTTTCCACAGATGTAGTCAATTTGACTTCTGAGTGTACCATCTGGTGAGGTCCATGTGTTTAGTGATCTCTTATGCTGTTTCAAAATGGTATTTGAAATGAAAAAATCATTGGTTTTGCAGAATTCTATCATGCAATCTACAGCATTATTCTATCGCCAAGACATATTTTCCAACTACTGATGCTTCCTCTTTGTTTCCAACTTTTGCATTCCAATTGGTAGTGACTATTAATACATTTTTTTTAAGGTATTTGTTATGAATTGACTCTAAGTTTACAGGGCAGACCACCAGTTTTACATTCAACAAATCATATACTTAGTTTCATTACAATAATTAAAATCCCCTCCATGTATCATCAGTTAACAGTATTTTTCTATATTCATTTTAGCTGTATTTTTTTAAAAAAACACTCAGGCATATATAATAATTTACACCACCAAAGGGCATATTCTGAAAGTTTGCCTCCTGGCCGCCAGCTCTCAGTCCCTCTCTATCCATGAATAAAGTCCTCAGCTGCTCCCTCTCTCTGTGACCTGATGGCTGCCTTGATCTCTGGTGTTGCTGCTTCTCTGAATAAGGTCCCACATTCCGCTTGTAATCTTCTACCTTGATGGTCCTAGGGTCCTCTGTCTCTGGACTGTAAGATTAACTACTCCACCATTTTTGTTACAGAACTTCTACCTTTACAATTGTGACATTCGCAATTAGTCATGATAATAATGACTCACTATTTAATCATAAGAATCTTATCCCCATATCTTTTTACAAGACCCATCTAGACAAGATGAAAACTTTTCAGTGGGGACTCTATCTTCCCCCACACACTCCTGTTTTGTTTTGTTTTTTAAAGTTTTTATTGTGAATTAGGTGGGTTTACATCAGTTTTACATTCATCCAATCGTATTTCATTTCATTGCAATGATTATAATCCCCTCCATGCATCATCAAATAATCAAAGGATACACCCCACAGGCCCTCCCACCAGCCATCAGCACACAGTTCCTCTCCCTCCCTGAGTCCAGTGTCCCCAGCCACTCCATCTGTACATATCATCATCTCTGTCTTCATCCCTGGCACCACTGCCTCTCTGAGTAGGGTCTTGCTCTCCACTCTTCTCACTTGATGGTCCCAGAGACCTCCACTCCTGGGCTGCAAAATCAATCACTCCCCTCCTTTTATCAAAAAACATCTGCCTCTACATTTCTGACCCTCACAGTCAGTCCTGATGGCAATTAATCACTATTGTACCACAAGAGTCTTATCCCCATTTCCTTTTGTCAGGCCAGTCCCAACAGATTAGAAATCATTCAGTGGAGATTCTACCTAACCCTGACCCTTCTGAACTAGACTCCCTCATGAAAGCTTGTAAGCCAGTCACTTCTTGCCTTTATAGCTGACCTCCCCCACCCACCCACCCAATTTTGGGTAGCCAATGTCTAACTTGCCCATCCCTGTCAACCCTGTATACCAAGGGGGTGGGAGTGATCCTTGCTCTTAAGATTTGTTGCCTTTTTTGAGCTAATACATCCATAAGTAGAGGTTAAGTTCATCAAATTATAGTGGGTTACTCTTTTTTCACCCTCTTTTTTCTTCTTCTAGTGGAGTTCTGATCATCCAGCCATTGAAGCCAGGTCAAGTGGGTACTATCTGCAAGTATGGATGTTCTTGTGTATCTCCCCTCAATTCATATCAGCCAGACCATTCAGTCTCTGCTCTAGTCCTCTGTGGCCATGTCACTGTCTCAGGGCTAAGGAGTCCCAGGGACTTGCTGTAACTGCTGGCCATCTAGGTCTTGACCCATGTCCACAGGGGTCTGTTCAATGTGGTCGGACATAACTTCCACCTACATTGCTGTTTTTACCCCCTCTTCTCCTTATCTTGTAGTAATCAATCAGACTGCTGTTATTGTTTAGGATTTTTCTCGACGGTCTTTCTTTCAAGAAATATCTTCTGTTCTTCTAGCCACTCTTGTGGTTTTCTTTATGAATTTTTCTGGGAAATGTTCATTGTGACTGTTTTGACTCGTGTATGTTTGTGAAAGTCATATTCTCCCAGTTCTCGTCCATTTCCAGACCTCTTGAATCCTCCAAAGGGACACTGAGCAGACACCACATTATAGCAATTCACCCACACTGTCACAGCCTGCAGTGCAGAGGAGAAGGTCACAGCTTTATTAAAGTCTTTGGTAAAGATTCCTGCTGACAAGCCATAAAGAATGTTCTTTGCTCTCTTGATCATATCATCTAAAGATTTAAACTTTGTGATTTGCTGGATTAGTCCAAATATCTCCTCTTTGGCAATTCTCATCTCATCAGTAACATTAGAGAAAACTGTGGGCTGGATAAAGTAGCCTTTATTCCTCCATGGGCTTCCTCCACATTCCATTTTGGCCCCTTCTTTCTTCCCACTGTCAATGAGGTTGAAGATTTTATCATATTGCTCCTTGTCAATCTGAGGGCCTTGATTTACTCCTGGGGTAAGAGGATTTCCAAGAACATACTTCTTAGCCTGCTCAGTGCTCCTTCGGACAAACTCATCATAAATTGATTCTTCCACTAAAAGCCTGGATGCAGCTATACAACATTGGCCGTGGTGGTAGAACAATCCCTGGTGTGCAAATTCAACAGCATTGTCCAAGTCAGCATCAATAAACACAATGCAAGGATTCTTTCCACCCTTCTCCAGGGTAACTGTCTTCAGATTGCTCTTCCCAGCAGTTTCTTTGATCATTTTGCCAACTTCTGTTGCTCCTGTGAATGCCACTTTGTCGATGTCTATGTGGGAAGTGTCGATGTCACTGCTTCTGTGGTGGGCCCATAACCAGGCACAGTAGTCATAACTCCTGGAGGAAACCCTGCCTGTTTTATTATAGATGCCACATGAAGAGCTGTGAAAGGAGTTTGCTCTGCTGGTTTGGCAATCATGGTGTTTCTACAGCTAAGATCAGGCTCTATCTTTCAAATGAGCATAAGCAACAGCAAATTCCAAGGAATGATTTGCCCACAAACACCAATAAGCTCATGTCTTGTATAAGTAAAAAACTTTCCATCAATTGGAATTGTCCAACCGTGGATCTTGTCAGCCCAGCCTGCACAATAGTGTAGTGTTTTTATGAAGCCTCTTAAATCAATAAGATATGAATTGACAAAGTTTTCCACAATTCATGTATTCCAGTGTTGTCAGCAGCAGGTGATATCTTGCAATTAAATCAGCCAACTTGCATATAAGTTGTCCCCTTTCTGAAGCATCCATAGTACGCCATGGAGAACCAATCCAAAAAGCTTGTTTTGCAGCTTTCACTGCTTTGTTAATGTCTTCCTTATCTCCTGTTTCAACCTCACAGAGTTTCTCCTCATGTGCTGGATTGAAGATGGGAAATTTCTTGCCACTCACTGAACTATGCCATTTATTGTTTATGAAGATCTTAGTGTGGTGAATCTTTAATTTGGTGAGTGGGACAGGAAGGAAGACATGCCTGAAGATGACATTTCTGCTAAGGCTCCCGAAATACAAGTGACAGGCTCAGTTTCTCTTCCTAATACATTTATGAAGAAAGCATAACCCTCATACCAAAACTAGGGAAGGACATCATTAAGAAAGAAAATTATAGATCAATGTCCCTCATGAACATAGATGCAAAAACTCTAGCCAACATAATGCAGCAGCACATCAAAAAATAATATATCATGCCCAAGTGGATTTCATAACAGGAATGCAAGAATGGTTCAACATTAGAAAAGCAATCAGTGTAATCCACCATAGAAATAAGAAAAAGGAAAAGAACCACATGATCATATCAGTTGATGCAGAAAAGGCATTGTTTGACAAAATCCAATATCCATTTCTGATCAAAACACTCAACAAAGAAGGAATTGAAGGGAAATTCCTCAACATAATTGAAAGCATATATACAAAACCAAGAGTCTACATTACTCTCAATGGAGAGAAACTGAAAGCCTTCCCTCTGCAAACAGGAACCAGACAAGGATGCCCTTTGTTATCACTCTTATTCAATATTGTGCTGATAGTCTTAGCCAGAGCTATACAGCAAGATAGGGAAATTAAAGGCATACAAAATTGGCAAAGAGGAAAATAAACTCTCTCTATTTGCAGATAAGATCCTATACATAGAAAACCCCACTCAGTAAAACAGCTACTAGACCTCAGTGTAAGATTCAGTAAAGTGGCAGGATATAAGATCAACATACAAAAATAAGTTGGATTCCTCTATAGTAACAATGAACACTGAAAAGGACATTAGGAAAGCAATACCATTTACAATAGCCACCCAAAGGATGAGGTATTTAGGAATAAATGTAACCAGAGGAAAAAAGACTTATACAAAAAAAGAAAACTACAAAACACACTACTACAAAAAAACAAAAGAGACTTACAAAAATGGAAGAATATACCATGCTCCTGGATAGGAAGACTTAACATTGTGAAAATGTCAATACTGCCCAAAGCAATCTACACATATAAAGCAAACCCAATGCAGATTCCATGACATTCTTCAATGAGATGGAAAAAAAATTAAAAACTTTATATGGAAAGGAAAGAGACCCAGGATAAACAAAGCACTGTTAAGAAAAAGAACAAGGTTGGAAATCTCTCATTCCCTGATTTCAAAATTTACTACATAACTACAGTGGTCAAAACAGCCTGGTACGGATACAATGAAAGATATATTGATCAATGGAACAGAATTGAGAATCCAGAAATTAACCCATCCATATACAGCCAACTTATTTTCCACAAAGTGTCTAAGTATATTGCATGGGGAGGAGATAGTCTCTTTAACAGATGGTGTTGGCAGGACTGGAAAACAATATGTAAGACTGAAACAAGACCTCTACCTCATCCCCTATACAAAATCCAACTCAGCATGGATTAAAGACCTAACTGTGAATACCAGAATTATAAAGGTCATCAGTGAAAAACAAGGACAAATTTGAGGGGTTTAATACAGGGCATACACAGGCTACCAGACATTTTGAAAATTACACAAACAAAAGTAGGCAAAATAGATGATTGGAACCTACTAAAAATTAAAAACTTATGTTCAAAAGACTTCACAAAAAGAGTGAAATGGAGCCCATAGTTTGGGAAAAAAAGATGAAGGTATGTTCATGATCACTAGTCATTAGAGAGATGCAAATCAAAACAATGATGAGATATTATCTCAAACCAGCAATAACAGCAAAGGTAAAAAAGTAGAGGACAATAAATGCTGGCAAGGATGTGGCGAGACTGAAACCCTCCTACATTGTTGGTGGGATTTCAAAATGGTTCAACCACTCTGGAAAGCAATATGTTGCTTTCTCAGAAAGTTTCAAATAGAAATACCTTATGATCCAGCAATTCCTCTAATTGGTATTTACCCAAAAGAAATACAAGCCACAACACGAGTAGATATATGCACACCAATGTTCATAGCAGCACTATTTACAATAGCCAAAAGATGGAGACAACCTAAGTGCCCATCAATGGAAGAATGGAAAAATAAACTGTGGTACATACACACAATGGAATATTATGCTACCTTGAATAATAATAAAGAAGCTGCAAGCCACTGTATAACATGGATGGATCTCGAGGATATTATGCTGAGTGAAATTAGTCAGTCA
>NW_006408586.1:2386139-2391609 GCF_000296735.1 Chrysochloris asiatica
TGGAGCACAGGGCAGGGACTAGAGACAGGATAGCTTGGGTGCTGGGGAGGGGGGCAAAATACAAGAAGGGGAAGGGGACTGGGAGAACAGTTAGGCATGTTTGCATGGGCTAAGAGGGACATAGATAAATAATGGTGTATGTACAACCTTGGAACAACAGGGCTCTGGGATACAGGGATTGAGGCATGGTTTGAATGGTTAAAAGAGAGGAAATAATGTTAAGATGCTTGGCTGTCTTTTGAATCTTGATTTTCCTTGCCTACCATTGTAAAATAAATACTTGAGGTGGAGAGAAAAGAAGTAGCCAAGATCATCACAATATAAAGTTTGTAAATCCGTCTTCAGCCTATAACTGTTTGGAATACCTTAAAGGGGGCTAGAGCTTGCCCAGTGAAAGAGGCTTCTTGCGGAGCCTTTGCATTTCATAAAACCATAGGTGGAATCCTGAACCCAATCCAAAATCTTCTCAGGTGGGAAATTTACACTTGAAAGGATGTGTAGACCAACTTGGAGCGGCTAGAAGAACAGAAGATACTTGGTGAACGAAAGACTATCAGGAAAAATCAAAATCAATAATGGCAGTCTGATTGACTACTACAAGAACAAGCAAGTTGTTTGCCCAGAGTCATTAAGGCAAGTGGTCAGATCCTCTCAGAGCAAGTCCCCTTCCAAGAATCAAGGGAAATACAGGAGTAGGCATGTGACCTGGCTAGTGACCATGCTTGTCACCGATAAGGGGAAGTAGGGGAAAACAACAATAAAGTTGTGAGTTGAGTCCGACCTTGTTCAACAGTCTCCTGTTTGCCCAGGTTGAGACCTGCTTGGCCAGCAGTATGGCAAGGCCTGGGGACTCCTGGACCCAGAGACAGTGGCATGTCCACAGAGGACTAGAGTGGATAGTGAAGTATCCAGCTAATATGAACTGAGGGGAGATGCACAAGAACCCCCATACTTGCACATTGCACCCACTTGACTTGACTTCAATGCCTAGATGATCAGAATTCAACTAGAAGAATGGGAAGGTAAAAAAAAGTGTAATCCACTACAATTTGATGAACCTGACCTATGCTTATGGCTGTAGTAGCTCTAAAGAGGGAACGAAACTTTACAGCGAGTATCATTCCCACCTCCTGGTACACAGGGTTGACAGGGTTGGACAACTTAGACATTGGCTATCCAAAATGGGGGAAAGGGACTACAAAGGCAAGAAATGACTGGCTTACAAGCTTTCAAGAAGGAGCCTAGCTCCAGAATGGGCAGGAAAATGTAGAACCTCCACTGAGTAGTTTCCAATCTGTTGGATAGGGCTGATGAAAGGAGAGGGAGATAGGACTCTTGTGGTACAATAGTGAATAATTGTTATTAGGACTGACTGTCAGGGTCAGAAATGTAAAGGTAAATGTTTTGTAACAAAAGGAGAGAAGTGGTTGATTTTGCAGTCCAGGAGCGGAGGTCCTTGGGACCATCAAGTGAGAAGAGCCAAGTGCGGGACCCTACCCAGAGAAGCAGTGATGCCAGAAATGGAAGCAGAGACGATGACATGGAGAGATGGAACCGCTGGGGATTCTGTAGTCAGGAAGGGTGAGGTGCTGTGGGCTGATGGCCATGGGGTAGACTTGCGGGGTGTACCCTTTGGTTGTTGGATTATGCATGATGGGGATTATAATCATTGCAGTGAAATGAAATACGATAGGATGAATGTAAAGCTGGTATTCTTCCATGTAAACGATCACATAATTCATAATAAAAATGTTTTTAAAAAGTTTGTGGGGGAAGGTAGAGTCCCCATTGAATAGTTTTCTTCTTGTCTAGATTGGTCTGGTAAAAAGAGATGGAGATAAGATTCTTATGATTCAATAGTAGCAATTGTTATCATAACTAATTGTGATCATCACAACTATAAAGGTAGAAGTTTTGCAACATAAAGGGGGGAGTTGTTAATTTAACATTACAAGAACAGAGGACCCTAGGACCATCAAGGGAGAAGAGCATGAGCAGAATGTGGGACCCTATCCAGAGAAGAAGAGACAATAGAGATGGAGGCAGAGATAATAACATAGAGAGAGAGAGCAGATGAGGACTCTAGACTCATGGAAAGAGAAAGGCTGAGTGCTGGCAACTAGGAGGCAGGATTGCAAAATGTGCCCTTTAGTTGTTTAAATGATTACATATTCTGAATGCTTTTGTGTACATCAAAAACAATAACAACAACAACAAAAACCAGAGGGAATAGAAGAAAATACTGTTGAATGATGATGCATGGAGGGTATTGTAATCATTGCAATGAAATGAAATACGATAGCATGAGTGCAAAACCAATGTTCTCCCATGTGAACTATTACTCAATTCACAATAAAAGCTTTAAAAACATGGATTAAAAGATAAAATAATAAAAATAATAATTAATGGATTGTTACAGATGTTTCTCCTCATTTTTATTTTGTGCCCCATCAGCAAATGAAGGTCCTAAAAGCCTTACTCCATTTGTGTAATCACCATCAACTCTACTTTAAGAAGACAGCTCTTCCCCAGTTGTATTTTGAGTGCCTTCCAACTTGAGGAACTCATTTTCCAACACTATGCCTATCAGTACTCTGGTGATCTTCATCATGTTTCAGTATTCAATATTCTGGTGGTATCTGGCTGTGTTCCACTGCTACTATTAAAGTTTTCAGTGGCTAAATATCCAGAAATAGTCTGTCTCTACTTCTTCCTAGTCTATGTTAGTCTGGAAGCTTATCTAAATCCTTTCCACCATGGATGACCATGCTGGTATTTAAAACACTAGTGGAAATGTTCCAGAATCACAAAAACATACATTCCACCTTAGTATGGAAAACTAACACATGAGTTGGAATCCCAAAAAATCAATTACCCTAATCTTCTGAGTTGACCTCTCTGTTTATATTTGAGGTCTTCTTAGCTTTCCTTTAAACACTTGCTCCATCTAAAACAGTATTCTTTGCATGAGGGCTTTATTCACATACATGTCAACAGAGTTACAAAGTGATTTCAAATTCAGATATATTATCCACATTTAACACAGGAAAAGGGTGGTGGGCATGAAGGAATATCCAAGCAACACTGAAGGCATTGACAAAAACAAGCCTCCAGGAATTGACAAAACACAAATATAAATATTTCAAAAAGGAGATGAAGCTCTGGAGACACACACTCATCTATGCCAAGAAATTTAGAAGACAGCTACCTCACTAACCAATTGATATAAATCCATATTTTGCTGAGTCCAAAGAGAATAGACCCAATGGACTATGGAAATAATCTAACAATATCATTTATATCACATGTAAGCAAAATTTTGCTGAAGATAATTCAATAATGGCTGCAGTGGTACATAGACAGAGAACCGCATAAAAATTCAACCTGGATTCAAAAGATGATGTGGAACTAGGAATATCATTGCTTATATCAGATGAACTTTGACTGAAATAAGAGAATACTAGAAAGATGCTTATCTGTGCTTTATTGAGTATGAAAAATTTTTATGTCAAGGTGACTGGGACAGGATTCTCTGTGGCATGGCAATTGGGATGTAGTTATCTTGCATGATGCAATTTGATGAGATAGACTAACAGCAGGATCTAGGGTAGAATATACCACCCTTAAATGGACAACCACCCTTATCTGTTTTATAAAATATTTCCAATCTTACAGAGATAAAAAGCAAGACTTGAACAAAGAATGAGGGACTACCACCAAGATAGAAGAGTCAGAAATGGAGTACATCATTTGGGACTGAGGTCCCTCCCTGCACTGTAAAGCTCCTAGATCCTGAGGACAATTGATGCCTAAATGTATGGATATTTCCATAGAATATTAGACTTACAAATGCTGAAAAGAGACAAGAGCCTTTTCCAGAACCAACAAAGATAAAGGCTTCCCCAAGAGTTAGCTATCTGAATTTGACTTCTAGCCTCCTAAACTGTGAGAGAATTAATTTATGGTTGTTAAAGTGATCCCCTTGTAGTATTCCCCTTATAGCAACATTAGATAATTAAGACAAGTTAATTGCCCAGAACCAGGCCACTTCTGTTTACTACTCCTCTCTATACGGGAACCTGTAATAAATGGTTTTAAATTTTTTGGTTCCATAAGTAGAAGAAGACAAGGGAGTTGGAATGGGTGATAATGAATTATCATCCTATAGCATCTACTAGAAAATACAAATATATAAAAATCATTTTAAATAAAAGCCCAAAGTTTAATTTTTCAAACATTGCACTATCAACTAAGCAGATAATTGACATATTTTTAAATCATTCATTGATTTCTAATCTGACACTTTAGTTAATAAAGAAACTGGTTCTCCAAGGTAACAAACTTAGAAATGCAGAATTCAGAATATCTAATTGTCTTTATGATGTTTCAAGACATGATATTATCTTGTAGCAAAACTACTAAAAAAGATATTTGTCAGTCTTGAGATTGTACTTCTTAGATCTCCAACTAAGGGGCATATAAATGACTGAAGACTGTGGGTGCTATGTGCTGAAATTTCATCAGCTACTTCCATCCAATAACTAAGTGCCACAGGGATTCTAATGCAGGTCCATTTATGGGAATACAGTTCTCCTTGAATGGCTCACTATGACTTGAGGATGTGATGACCTTCCTGAACTTTCCTTAATTTGCACAGCTTTCTAAGATGCTTTTAGCTTTCTTCCCCCTTTCCTTACCTTATGCGAGTGCCGATAGTTTTCCCAGTCTTTTCAGGTTCACTCCTTATTTCTTATAGGGTGTTTCCTGTAATAAAATTCTTGCACATTTATTACCATTTTACTGACACCTCCTTATAGAATCTATACTACACAATTATCTTTTTTATGGTTGCTGGTGAATGTAGTAAAGTTGTATGTTCTACTTTTTTTTTTTACTACAAAGGTTTCCATTTCTAATAAGGTATGTAATAAAGTTTATGTAATATATAATAATACATTTATCTTCTTAAAATTTTAATTCAATCTTTTTTGTAATGGAACAACCATTTTTCCAGAGTAAAATTTCAAATTTTGAATATTTTTAACTGTAGCATCCTTCCCCCAAAATTAATGTAGTCAGCAAATCTAAATATTAGATGCTACTTAATTTTCTGTATTTCCTTCTCTCTTTTAGTAATTATAGATTTTCAGCCTATGCTAGATTTTATTTTAACATGTTGCTGTTGTTATTAACTGTTGTCTAGTTGGTTTTGACTCATAATTATCCTGTATAGGGTTTCTGAGGAGAGGCTGGTGGGTTTGAAGCATCAACCTTGAGGTTAAAACTAAACTTGTAATCTAGTGCTTATCCTACAGTTGTGAAGATTTATTAGCAGCATTGATTTATTAACAAACCTGAAATAAAAAAGCAAATATCACTTTTTAATAGCATAATAAGCAGAAATAGAATGTCTCATTACTTATAATTCAACTTAATTTCTCATGAATTTAGTTAACATGATGTTAAAGTA
>NW_006408586.1:2391714-2398869 GCF_000296735.1 Chrysochloris asiatica
TATATATATATATATGCCATTTCAATAGTTTATGTCTTTAATTAATAATAGCAATTGCAAAGTTCTTGTTTGGAATAATAGCAATTGCAAAGTTCTTGTTTGGAAAAGTGGAAATGAACAACGGAGGCTCCTCAGTGGAGGCACATAAAAAGAGAAGATGTTTTGCCTGGAAAATTCCAGAGCTTTAGATCTAATATAAAGTTATCTGAAATTGTTTCCAGTGCCCACTGGTGGAGACATCTGACTGTGGTGGGCAGAAACAGAGATTTCTGAATCAATCTGAGTGTTCTGGCAGCCCTGCAGCCTGGGCATTGATCAGAGAACAGGGCCACAGTCAGGCTGAACCAATGCAAAAAGAGGAGTGATGGCTTTTTCTTTTTACTTTTCTTTTCTCCTCTCCCCTGTCACACCCTCTCTGCCTAGCCCAGGCATCTTCAGGTGGGTGGGAGTGCACCACCAAAAGGGTTGAGCATTGTGCTCACAGGGTACAATTTTCCCACAGCACAGAGAGGACATCCCTGAAAATCCCAGCAGTTCCAGCTAATCCTTTGGCAGCTCCGTATGACATCTGACTCTGGGATTTGACCCTAAAGTTGACTCTCCAACTTGGGTGGGAGCCTTTTTCCTGCATTACCTAATAAGAGACAACAGGTCTGGCCATACAGTCAAATTGTATTTTCACCCTATAAAACCCCAACATAAAAAGCAAGAGCAAACACTAATTATTATATACAACGACACAATCATTTTGAGAATTACACTGTGGAGACACAGATACCTAACTGATATTCTTAGATAAAAATTGTGAACAATATTTCTTCCATTCATTTCTCAGTATCTATCTGCACACCTCCACAGTAGTAACTAGAGGTTGGGCCTGAGTGAGTGTACACCCCCACACATCACTAAAGGTTTCTACTGTGCACACACACTGACCTGCACAGAAAAGGCTACTGGACAGTCTGCTATAGTTTGGTTTCTGGTTTTGTATGCTGGTTTTTGTCTTTGCTTTTATTTAGTATCTATTTTTGGTTCTTTTGTTCTCACTTTTTTCCTGAGGGTGGGAGCTTTCACTCCCTATTTTACCCAAGTAGAGACAGCAATCCTGGCCATATAGCTAAGATACAAGCATACCCCATAATATCACACCATCCGGAGAGAAGCCAACACCAGCTACTACGCATTACATAGATAGCTAACACTTGCAAAGATTCCTAGAAGTTCAGTAAAAAGAGATGTGAAAAGGGAAGCTTATCTCCAGATCACACCCACCAGGAGACATTCAGTAAGCTTAACGCTACTGCAACATACATTCATTTAATTATTGTAAACACATCGAACTATTGGAAACGTCCAAGAAAAAAAACAACAAAAGATCTCAGCACATGTCCAAAACCATAAAGAGTAACTGAGACAAATGAGCTGGAGGCAGACATAGATTTACCATTAGAAGAAGAGCATACTTTGGATCTGCCTGAGAAGGAATTCAGAATGATGTGAAGACAAATCCAAATACTTCACAGAGGGGTGGGGTAAAATAAAGAAAAAGTCAGGAAAGTGCTACAGGAGCAATCAAATAAGATAGATCTGTTGTTGTTGTTGTTATGTGCCGTGGAGTCGGAACCGACTCATAGCGACCCTGTACAGGGTTTCCGAGGGTGTAAATCCTTACGGGAGTAGAAAGCCTCATCTTTCTCCCGCGGAGCAGCTGGTAGTTTCGAACTGCTGACCTTGCGGTTCACAGCCCGAGTAGATCTAGCAATGGAAAAATTCAAAATCAGCAAAAAGAGGTCCAGATGATTAATAATAAAATATAAGAAGTGGATAATACACTGAAAGGGCAAAGGAGTACAATTGAAGAAATGGAAGCCAGAACCAGCGAGCTGGAAGACAAATCTCTCAATACTGCTAAGATAGAAGAACAAACAACCAAAAAAATTTCTTCCAAAACATGAAGAATCATAGAAGTCCATGGAAAAGATAGTTGAGGAGCTGCTGGAAGAAAGTTTATCTAACATCTTGAAGGATAAGAAGATAAGCATTCAAGAATCTGAATAAACCCCATGAAGGATAGACCACAAAAGAAAATCACCAAACATATCATAATCAAGCTCTCCAAAATCAAAGACAATTATATACAAGGACACAAAGACAAGGAGAGAATCCTAAAAGCAGCCAAAGAAAAGAGAAGTATTACCTACAAAGAGCAAGCAAATTAGATTAATCTCTGACGTCTCCACAGAAACCATGCAAGCAAGAAGGCAATGGGGAGACATATATAATATCCTAAAAGAAAACAAAAATGCCAACCAAGAATTGTCTACCCAGCAAAGCTTCAATCAAATACTGTGGTGCAATCAAAACAGTCCAGTATAAACAGAAGCAAAGAGACTTTGAAAAAGCTAACTCAGTGCTTCAAAACATCTTAAAGGGAATTCTTTGGATGGAAAACCAACAAGAACAGACAACAACCAGAGATTGACAGATGTGGCACAACCACCCAGAATTTAGTCGACATATAGCAGAGTCCAGAACAGAACAAAATTAAAACATCAAATTCAGAGACCTGGAAGCTCAATCAAAGATCAAAATAATAACAATGACAAAGAAGGGAAAAATGAAGGGACAGAGATCCAGGTGGTGAGGAAATCTGATACATTTCAGTATACAATAGACTATTTTAAAAGGAGGGAAAAGTTAATAGATTATAGGGTAACCTTAGAGAAAGTTAATACTTCACAACAAAACATGAAAATAAAGATCCAAGTAGAATATGGGAACATTAAAACTAAGAAGAAACTGACAAGAAATAGTACAAAAACCATGAATTCAGAACAAAGGAATGAGCAACATCACAAAAACTCTAACATAATGAGACAAATTAATTCAAACCTATTGATAATTACACTGAATGTCAATGGATTAAATGCACCAGTAAAAAGACAGAAAGTGGCAGAATGGATAAGAAAACAAGACCCTTCTATATGCCGCCTGCAAAAGAAAAACCTTACACATAAAGACAAAAACAGACTAAAAGTTAAAGGATGGAAAAAATATATATACTAAGCTAATTGATAATTTTGGACATATTGTCAGGAGGGAATAGTTGCTGGAGAAGGATATCATGATTGATAAGATGGAGGGTAATAAAAAAAGAGGAAGACCCCCAAAGAGATGGATTGGCCAGGTGGAAGCATCGATGGACTCAAGTGCGGCAACAGTAGTGAGGTTGGCCCAGGATTGGACATTGTTTCGTTCTGCTGTGCATAAGGTCGCTATGAGTCAGTGTTGACTTGATGGCACTTAACAACAACAACAAGCTAATTGCAATAAAATCAAGCAGCAGTGGCAATACGAATCTCTGTTCAAATAAAATTTAAGGCAAAAACCAGCATGAGATGAAGAAGGCTACTATCTCATGATTGAAGGGTCAATTAAGCAAGATGACATAACCATAATAAATATCTATACTCCCAATGAAAGAGCACCAAGATATATAAAGCAAAACCTACTAGAATTGAAGAAAGAAATAGAAAAATCTACAATTACAATGGGTGATTTTTATATGACGCTTTCCAAAAGGGATAGAACAACCAGAAAGAAACTCGACAAAGTTACACAGGAACAAAACAGCACAATTAACCAACTTGACCTCATAGATGTGTACAGAGCATTCAACCCATCAACTACACAATATACATTCTTTTCCAGTACACATGGAACATTCTCCAGAATTGACCATGTGTTAGGACACAAAGCAAGCCTCCATAAATTTACCAACATCAAAATACTATAGAGCATCTTTTCAGATCACAATGCTATAAAACTAGAAATCAACAATAGGAAGACCAAGGAAATAAGTTGAATACATGGAAACTGAAAAAAACCCTGCTGGAAAGTGACTGGATAATAGAAGAAATCAAACATGAACTCACAAAGTTCCTAGAAACCAACAAGAACAAAAACACAACATACCAAAAAGCAGTGCTGAGAGGGCAATTGATTGCAATAAAAGCACACATTCAAAAAGAAGAAATAAAATCAACACATTAGCACATTTCCAACAACTGGAAACAAACCAGCCAAGTAACCTACAGTCACCAAAAGAAAATAAATAATAAAGATTAGAGCAGAAATAAATGCAGTAGAAAATAGTAAAGCTATAGAAAGGACAATAAGCTGTTTCTTTGAAAGGATTAATAAAATTGACAAACCATTGGCAAACATAACAAAAGAAAACAAGGAGAAGACACACAACAAATGCATTAGAAACCACATAGGCAATATAAAAATGCACACAAAGGAAATCAAAAGTATAATAGCAATAGTATGAAGAGTTGCACTGCAATAAATTTGAAAACTTAGAAGAGATGTATACATTTTTAGAAAAACACAAGCTATCTAAACCTACACAAAGTGAAGAAGAAAACTTGGACAGACCCATAATAAAAGAAGAAATTGATCAGAATCATAAAAATAAACCTACCAAATAAAAGAAGTCCAGGTCCAGATGGCTTCATTTGTGAGTTTTAACAACAATCAGGGAAGAGCTGTCACCAATTCTATTCAGATTACTCCAGAATATATAAATGGATAGAAAACTTCCTAATCTATTATATGAAGCAAGCATAACCCTGATACCAAAACTAGGGAAGGACATCACTAAGAAAGAAAATTATAGACCAATATCCCTCATGAACAAAAAAAATGCATAATTCTCAACAAAATCCTAACCAACAGCACATCAAAAAAATAATACATCACAACCAAGTGGTATTCATACCAGGGATACAAGGATGGTTTAACATTAGAAAAACAATCAATTTAATCCACCAGATAAATAAGAAAAAGGGAAAGAACCACATGATCATATTGATTGATGCAGAAAAGGCATCTGACAAAACCCAACATCCATTTCTGATAAAAATACTCAGCAGAGTAGGAATTCAATGGAAATCCCTCAACATAATTAAGAGTATATATACAAAACAGCAGCCAACATTACTCTCAATGGAGAGAAACTGAAAACCTTCCCTTAGAGAACAGGAAAAAGACAAGAGTGCCCTGTCATCATTCCTATTCAATATTGCACTGGAAGTCTTAGCCATATCTATAAGACAAGATAGGTAAATTAAAGGTATCCAAATTGTCAAAAAGAAAAGTAAAACTCTCTATTTGCAGATGATATGATCCTATACATAGAAAAGCCCAAAGACTCAGTAAAAAAGCTACTAAACATCATTGGAAGATTCAGCAAAGTGGCAGGATATAAGATCAACATATAAAAATCAGTTGGATTCCTCTATAGTAACAATGACAATGCTGAAAAGGACATTAGGAAAGCAATATCATTTACAATATCCCCCCAAAGGATGAAATTTCTAGGAATAAATGTAACCAGAGAAAAGGACCTATACAAAGAAAACTGCTAAACACTACTACAAGAAACCAAAAGAGACTTACAAAAATGGAAGAATATACCATGCTTCTGGATAGGAAGACTTAACATTGTGAAAATGTCAATACTGCCCAAAGCAATTTACACATATAATGCAATCCCAATCCAGATTCCAACGACATTCTTCAAAGACATGGAAAAAACAATTACAAAGTTTATATGGAAAGGAACGAGGCCTAGGATAAGCAAAACACTGCTCAAGAAGAAGAGTAAAGTTGGAAGCCTCTCACTTCCTGATTTCAAAATTTACTATAAGGCTATAGTGGTCAAAAGAGCTTGGTACTTGTATAATGAAAGACACATAGATAAATGGAACAGAATCGAGAATCCAGAGGTTAACCCATTCACATAGAGCCAACTGATTTTTGACAAAGGACCTAAGTATATTGCATGGGGAAGAGATATTCTCTTCAATAGATGGTGCTGAAGAATTGGAAAGCAATATGCAACAGATTGAAACAAGACTTTTACCTCACGCCATATATAAAAACCAACTCAGCATGGATTAAAGAAATAAATGTGAATCCCAGAATTAAAAAGGCCATCAATGAAAAAATAGGAACAAATATGAGGGCTTTAATACAGGACACACACAGGCTACCAAAAATTATGAAAATTGCATAAACAAAAGAAGAGAAAATAGATTATTGGGACCTACTAAAAATTAAAAACCTATGTGCATGAAAAGACTTCACAAAAAGAGTAAAAAGGGAGTCCACAGAATGGGAAAAAATCTTTTGCAATGACATTATCAGACAAGGGACTAATATCTAAAATATATAGGAAACTACAATACTTCTACAAGAAAAAGACAACCCAGTTGTCTTTTTCTTGTAGAAGTATTGTAGGACATGAATAGACACTTCACCAAGGAAGAAATTCAGTCAGGCAACAAATATATGAAAAAATGTTCATGATCACTAGCCATTAGAGAGATGCAAATCAAAACAACAATGAGATATTATCTCACACCAGCAATAACAGTGAAGTTCAAAAAAGTAGAGGACAATAAATGCTGGCAAGGATGTAGAGACTCAGAATTTCCTACATTGCTGATGGGAGTGAAAAATGGTCCAATCACTCTGGAAAACAGTATGGCACTTCCTCAGAAAATTTCAAATAGAAATACTTTATGATCCAGCAATACCTCTACTTAATATTTATCCACAAGAAATAAGAGCCATAACATGAGTAGCTATATGCACACCAATGTTCATAGCAGCACTATTTACAACAGCAAAATTATGGAGACATTGTAAGTTCCCATCAATGGAAGAATGGATAAACAAACTTTGGTACATACACACAATGGAATATTATGTTACCTTGAATAATAACAAGGAAATGACAAGCCACCACATAACATGGATGAACCTTGAGGACATTATGCTGAGTTAAATTAGTCAATCACAAAAGGAGAAATTCTGCATAGGACCATTAATGTAAAAGCATAAGATAAAGGTAACACACTAAAAGGAAAAAAAAAAAAAAAAAGTTGTTGTTACCAGGGTGTAGGGCATGGGGCAAGAGGAGGGAGGGAAAGGTAGAGCATAGGGTAGGGAATAGACACAGCATAGTTTAGGTGCTAGGGAGGGGAGCAATATACAAGAAGGGAGAAGGGAATGGAAGAACAAGGCTGATGTGAGAACTTTTAGGCAGGTTTACCGGGGCTAAGGCTAAGTGATTTGTTGAATGTA
>NW_006408586.1:2401728-2403042 GCF_000296735.1 Chrysochloris asiatica
TTTCTTTGAGCAAGTTCTAGTGCCCTTTAAGGTATTCCAATCAGTTATAGGCTGAAGAAGGACTTACAAGCTTTCTGTAGTGATGATTCTGGCTATTCCTTTCTCCCTACCTCAAGTGTCTATTTTACAATGGTAGGCAAGGGAAACCAAGATTCAAAAGACAGCCAAGCATCTTAACACTATTCCCCTCTTTTACATCTTCAAACCATGCCTTAATCCCTTTATTCCAGAGCCCTGTTGTTCCAAGGTTTTCCATACATCATCATTTACCTCTGACCCACTTAGCCCATGCAAACCTGCCTAACTGTTCTCCCATCAGCCTTGTTCTTCCATTGCTCTCCCACTTCTTGTGTATTGCCCCGCCCCCCGCATCCCGCCTCCCCCTGCCACCAAGCTAACCTGTCTATTCCTCAACCTGTGCTCTATTTTCCCCTCCTTCCCTCCCCTCCTTTCATCTCATATATCCTGGTCATCAGCAAATGTATATATATATATCCCCCGCCCCCTTAGTGTGGGTTCTGTTTTTACAATAATGATCCTATGCAGTATTTCTCCTTTTGTGACTGACAAATTTCACCCAGCATAATGTCCTCAAGGTTCATCCATGTTATGTGGTGGCTTGCAGCTTCCTTGTTGTTCTTCAAGGTAGCATAATATTCCATTGTGTATATGTACCAAAGTTTGTTTATCCATTCTCCAGTTGATGGGCACTTAAGCTGTTTCCAACTTTTTGCTATTGTAAATAGTGCTGCTATGAACATTGGTGTGCATATGTCTACTCGTGTTATGATTCGTTTTTCTTGTGAGTAAATACCAAGTAGAGAAATTGCTGGATCTTAAGGTATTTCTATTTCTAACCTTCTGAGAAAGCGCCATATTGCTTTCCAGAGAGGATGGACCATTTTTCAATCCCACCAGAAATGCAGGAGCATCCTAGTCTGTTCACATCCTCACCAGCACTTATTGTCTTCTATTTTTTTTGATCTTTGCTGTTATTGCTGGTGTGAGAGTATATCACATTGTTGTTTTCATTTGCATCTCTCTAATGGCTAGTGATCATTAACATTCCTTCATATATTTGTTGCCTATCCAGATCTTCTCCTTGGTGAAGTGTCTGTACATGTCCTGTACCCATTTTCAGTTGGGTTATTTGTCTTTCTCATATAGAGGTGTTGTAGTTTCCTGTACATTTTAGAAATGAGTCCCTTGTCTGAAGTGTCATTGCAAAATATATTTTCCCATTTTGTGGGTTTCCTTTTTACTCTTCTGGTGAAGTCTTTTGATGCACATAAGTTTTTAATTTTTAATAAGTCC
>NW_006408586.1:2406512-2421434 GCF_000296735.1 Chrysochloris asiatica
ACCCCTTGGAAACCCTGTACTGGGTCGCTATGGGTCGGAACCGACTCGATGGCACTTAACAACAACAACAACATTGTAACCTGTAACCCACCTGACATCCCTACCACTGGGATCTCTGTTACTACATTGTTTCTTTTTTTTGATATTGGTATAATTTTGATCTTCAGTTGACCTCCCAGCTCCTTTGAATTCGTTGTTGTAGTTTTGTTTTGTTCTGTACTCTACTATCAGTTGATTTAGTTCCAGGTGGTGTTGCCACGCCTGTCAATCTTTGTTTGTTGTCTGTTCTTGTTGGTTTTCAGTCCAAGAGCTACCTTTAGGATGTTTTGAAGTGCTGGATTGGTTTTGATGAAATCTCTTAGATTCTGTGTATTGTGGAATGTTTTGATAGCACCATCATATTTGATAGACAGTTTTGCTGGATAGATGATTCTTGGTTAGCAGGTTTTTTTTCTTTTATGGTTTTGTAAATGTCTCCCTATCACCTTCTTGCCTGCATGGTTTGTGCTGAATAGTCAGAGCTTACTCTGATTTGCTTGTCTTTGACACTTCTCTTCTCCCTGGCTGCATTTAGAATTTTCTCCTTGTCTTTGATTTTGGAGAACTTGATTATTATATGTCTTAGTGAGTTTCTTTTGGGGTCTATTCTTCCTGGGCCATGTTAGGCTTCTTGAATGCTTATCCTCTCATCTTACAAAATGTTAGGGAAATTTTCTTCCAGAAGCTCTTCAACTATCTCCTCTGTGGACTTCTCTGATTCTTCCTGTTCTGAAATGTCAATAATTCTAAAATTGTTCCTCTTCATGTTTTCCAGCATGTGTCTTAGACTCTCTTCAACTTTTTTTTATGCTTGCTTTTCTATCTTAGCATTATTGAGAGATTTGTCTTCCAGCTCACTAGTTTTGGCTTTCATCTCTTGAATTCTGCTCGTTTCCCCTTTCAGTGTATTATCCATTTTTGATATTTTATTATTAATCATCTGGACCTCTTTTGTCAGGTTTTCAATTGTTTCCACTATTGTATCAATCTTGTTTGATTGCTCTTATAGTACTTTCCTGACTTCTCCCTTGTTTTTCTCCACTCCTTTTCAGAGCATTTGAATTTGTTTCCATATCATTCTTCTGAATTCCTTCTCAGGCAAATCCAAAATCTGCTCTTCCTCTTCTGGGGAGACTTTGTCTATCTCCAGCACATTTGTCTCAGTTACTCTTTTCTGTTTTGGGACATGTTTTGAGATCCTTTGTTGTGGTTGAGACCTTTTGTTTGTCATTTCCAGTAGTTAAGTGTTTTTTTTAATGCTTAAATGGATATTTGTTGTTGTGTTATTAAGCTTACTGGGTATCTCCTGGTGGATGTGATCAGGAGATAGGCTTTCCTTTTCACATGTAGTGCTTAGCAGCTGCTATTAGCTCTTATCTCAATGATAGAATACTATAGGGTGTGCTTGTAGCTTGGCTATATGGTCACAATTGCTCTCTTCTTGGGTAACATAGGGAGAAAAAGCTCCCACCTCCAGGAAAGATGTGTGATCAAAAGAACCAATAGCAGAAACAATATAGAAGCAGAGACAAAATCCACCACTTTGAAACAAAAATAAAACTGTGGCTGAGTATCCACGGGCAATGTGTGTGCATGGTAGAAGCCTCTAGCAGTGGAGGTAGATGTCCGCTCCCTCAGGCCCCTCCTTTAGTCACCACTGTGAAGGTGCATGGATTGATATTGAGAAGTTAATGGGAGAAAGATTGTCCACTATTTTTGTCTCTGAAGATCAGTTGGGTATCTGCAAGTGCACAACATAATTCTCAAGATAGGTGCATTTTATGTTGGGGTTTTATAGATTGTTGTATGGTTTGTCTGTCAGGCTTGATGTGCCTGCTTTTTTCTTGCTATACAGTCCTTGGTAAGGGTCATGCACTAGGAGCTCTGGTAGCACAGCAGCCATGACTCAGGCTGTAAACCACAAGGTCAGCAGCTTGAAACCACCAGTCGTTCCACGGGAGAAAGGCAAGGTGCCCCTCTCCTGTAAAGACCCACAACCTCAGGAATCCTTCACAGGGTCATCAGGAGCCAGAATTGACTCCATGGCACACAGCCACCTAGTGTCCTGCACAACTTAATTCAAGGGTTGTGACCCCGAGACTGATGTCATAGGTAGCTGCTGAGCTCCTTCTTTATACACTGTGGGAAAACTGTGTGGTCAGTGCTGAATTTTTTTTTTTTTTGGGGGGGGGGGGTGGGGGGGGGGGGGGGGGGGGGGGGGGGAGGGTACACACCCACCTGCCTGAAGGTATCTGGGCTGGGCAAAGAAGGTATGACAGGGAAGAGGAGGAAACAATGTGTAGAATCTCCCACACCTCTTTTTGCAAATGTCTTTGCACAGATTTTAGTGTTGGTTCCCTGTGCCAGTCTGGCTGTAGCCCCACCATCTGAACTCTGCCCGGCTGGGGTGGCCACAGAGGGAGTCCCTTGCCCAGAAACTCCTAACTCACAACATTTTCCTTCATATTGTGATTTTTTTCACTTGTGAGTGCAGGAAACTGATGTCCTGGACTTTATGGTAGATCCAGAGCTCTGGTGTTGTACTGTGAGCACAGCTTCTGTGTGTGTCATTCATTTTTGCCCATAGAATCCTTCAATATTTCAAATCAAGGCTTGAATATTTTCTTCAGTTCCCTCAGCTTGAGAAATGCTTAGTGTTTCCTTCCCTTTTACTTTTCTAACTTCAGGTCTTTATACATTTTCATTATAATATTTGACTTTTTCTTTTGGAGCTTCCCTTTGAGATTTTCTATTCAGCTCTTTTATCTCCTCATTTATTCCATTTACATTTGCATCTCTATGCTGAAGAGCAAGTTTCAATGTCTTCTGACATCGATTTTGGACTTTTTCTTCTTTCTTGTCATTGTAATTTCCTTTTGCTTGATGTTCAACCATTTCAAGAGACAGCATATTATCAAAAGTCAATGATACTGAAGGAAGAAGCTGAAAGGGTATTGCAGGCTCTGACAAAGAATAAGGCTTTGGAAATTGATGTGATATCTATTGAAATCTTTCAATAAACTGATATAGCACTGGAGACACTCATCTTTGCCAAGAAATTAAAAGACAGCTGTCTGGCCAACTAATTGGAAGAGATCTGTATTTGTAGACACTCCCAAAATAGGTGACCCAACAGAATGTGGAAATTGTCAGGCAAAATCATTAAAATAGCAAACAAGTAAAATTTTGTTAAAGAGAATTCAAAAACTACTGCAACAGTACATTGACAGACAATTGCCAAAAGTCCAAGCCAGATTCTGACAAGAATGTGGAATGAGGGATATCATTGTTGATGTCACAAGTATCTTGGTAGAAAACAGAGAATGTTTGGCTGATAACCTGAAAGGTGTTTACTTGTGCTTTATTGACTATGCAAAAGCTTTCCATTGTGTGGATTGGTGACAAGCTATTCACAACATAGTAGAAAATAAGTATTCGGAACACTTAATTCTGTTCATGAGGAACCTGTACATAGACCAAGGGGCACTTGTTTGAAGAGAACAAGGAAACACTGAATGGTTTACAATTAGGAAAGTTATGAGCCAAGGTTGTATTCTTTCAACATACTTATTCAACTGTATGCTGAGCAAATAATTCTAGAAGCTCGGTTATATGAAGAAAAAAGTGGCATCAGAGTTGGAGGGAGACTCATTAACATGCTGCAATATACAGATGATACAACCTTGTTTGCTGAAAGCAAAGAGGACTTAAAATACTTACTTATGAAGGTAAAAGCCTATCGCTTCTGGTATGGGCTGCAACTCAATGTAAAGAATATCGAAAGTATTTGTGTAAGCTATAGCATTATTACTACCTCAGTGAGAGGTAGAAAACACTCACTCACTCACAGCTATGTTACAACCATTACACTTTAAATATTTTCTTTCTATGTAAAGTTGTTGTTAGTGCCATTGAGTTAGTTCCAACTCACAGCAACCCTGTATAAGGTTGCTGAGCAGTGGCTAGTGGATTTTTACCATAAACCTTGTGGTTATCATTCCAGTACTAAACCTCTAATACCTCATCAGTACTCCTTTTACATAATGTGTATGTTTTAATACTATCATTCATATGTTATTCAAATTTGATTTCATATTTACAGGAAGAAAACAAAAAACACTTTTTGGAATCACTAAATGGCTAGTGAGTCCATAATGTATTGATGTGTTTGAAATAGGTGGTAACAATTTTTCTCCTTGTATCATAGAATTGAGCTTTTATTAAAAATTATACAGATTTGCTAACTTTTAAATGCATTAAATTTCATGTAATATCAAAGCAATATTTAAATGTATTTACAGAGAAACAGCAATGATTTCTCAGAAAGTAATTTCAACAAAAAGGTAGATATTACCTAAAATCTTGTTCTAATAGATGCATATTAATAATTTTATAACTTTTATTTAGATATAATATGCTATTTAGGGTTCATCTAGAATTACTTCCTTTACATCTTTAAAAAATATATACTAGAATATATTTTTGAATATAAGCTTTTTGAACTTCTAAAAAGTTTTTCGCATTCGTGCACATTCAGTCTTACAGGTTTGTTAAGGTAGTGGTGATGCTCAATAGCTGGAAAACAACAAAAAAAGACAACACTGATATTTCTGACTTTATCACAAGTTCAAGATGTTCTGGAAACCTGAAGCAGGCCTCTGGCTATTCACTTAGGTACCCTTCACCTTTCATCACTTCTGGTGGATTTCATGGCAAGGAAAAATCAAATGGGCTCTAGTGACAGGGGATACAGTTTAGATCATCACAAGAATAAAAATAGATACATATCTCTATTATGGAGTACACATGTGCTTATATATTCCATAGACTTCAAATTTTTTGACTTGGATCATGGATCAAGTCGCATTTTCTGCCAATTTTTAATAGATAGTTACATGCTAATCAGTTACATTAGTTACATGCTAATGAAGAAAAACAGATTGAAAATGTCACACTAACTCTTTACAAACTGTGTAGAAAATATTATTAAGTTCACCAAACCAACTATTGTATTTTAATAGGAGTAAAAAAAGCAATCACAGTTATTAAATCAGTCAAACTCTATCATGCATGTTATATTCAAGTATCTGTTTGAAATGCTTCAAAAGTAATGTATTTATACTTCCCAATTGCACTTGTTATCGTCTCCACTTTCCAAATTGGATATGATCTGGAGGGAAGTTAAGTTGTTTCTCTAAATTATATGAGCTGTTAAGGAATATAAGTTAGATTGGAACCCAGATGTGGCACTATAGGATAAGTACTAGACTGCTAACCAACCATAAGTTTGGAAGTTTAAACCCAGCAGTTACTCTAGAAAATCCTATACAGGGTCACAATGAGTAGGAACTAACTCAACAGCACACAAGTCTGTCTTTAAAGTTCAAGTTGTAATTGTCTTATATTGATGACAAGTCATCTATTTCAGAATTCAGTATACCTGTATATTAGAATAATATATATTAGGTCATTTATCTGCCTAAATTTCTATATCTTTCTTCTTTCTGTTTATTTAGCTATAATTCTTCCAGGTCAAAGCAGCAAATTTGAATTATTTTTATTTGCTAGCCTACAAGAAAGGGGTTGGAAAAGATAGTTTCTCTACTCTTAAACATCTTAAGAGTATTTTATGGCTCTCCACCAAGAATAAAAACATGTTTTCTGCTAGGATTAGCCTAAATAAACAACTGTACAATGCACCCAGAAGAAAATATAGTCCAGCAGAGCTGTAAGTAGCTATTTTTATATTGGGGGACGGCAGTATTAAATATGCCCTCAAATCAACTTTGTAATTCATGATGTGGCTCACAGATGGATGTTATTAACCATGTGTACCATCTGGTAACTTCCCATTTTAGCTAATCATTCTTGCTAAGTAGGTGCTAAGCCTTTAAAAATCATTATTTATATCTTTGTTTCATCTAAATTTGAGTGAACAGAGGCAGAATACCAGTTGTCTCTCACTAATTACAGCCCTCTGGCCTGGGTGTGAATCTTAAAGAAGACCAAAAACCAAGCATTCAATAGAATACTGAGAAAGCTATGAAAGTTAGAGGTTGTGAGACCTGAATGTTCAAGTCCTGAAACAACTTCCATCATTAAACCATGTGGTAAAAACAAGAGGAAGATGTTCTATATTTTTGTGAACTTCTGTGGTGTAGCAGATAGGTATTCAAATATTTCACTTGCACAAAGTTTCTAGTGATAGAGAATATAATTTAGATCATCACCAGAATAAAACTAGCCAGGTATTTTTATTATGGAGTATATGTGTGCTTATACAGTCTATGGTCTCCAGACTTGTTTCACTTGTCTACATAAGGATATTAGTTTTGAGGTTTTTGTTTGTTTTGTAAAGTAAAGACCATATGTTAGTTACCTTTATTTTGCTTTTCATGAATTAAACTTGTTTATGAACTCTAGACTGCTTATAATGAATGGCATATTAGAAGGAGTACTAGATTTTAAATGCATGAATTTAAATACATAAAATGTATTTATAAAGAAACAGCAATGATTACTCAAAATATGCAGTCATAAAGAACTATATACTTGACTTTCTGGGTAGTCATTGAATTCATAATCAGTATTCTATTTAGTCCACACATGAATAATAATTAGTTACATAAACAAGGATGCCATAGTTTACAAGACATGTGACATCTTGATATTGAAGATAAAACTATTAAATATATTATATAAGCTTCATTTATTCTTATACTGTTTGTCACTGAATAAAGAGATATTGGATATGGCTAAGAGTTTTGTAAATGTTAGCAACTATATCATTTTGCAGTTTTTAAACTAACAGGATAGGGTAACTAGAACTGATGAAATAGCAAAAGCAATATTATTTGCCTTATAACACATTCTTTTCTTTTTGTTTCAAATAACTTCAGCTTAAGTTATTCAAAATAGCATCAAAAGGAATGAGAACAAATTCAATCTATGCCCTCTTTGTATTAATATTTGTCTGAATATGCAAAAAATAAATTAATGGGATAAATAAAGACTAAAATGTTATGTTTTAAAACATGTAGACATTACATATCATATGAAGTCCTGGTGTGGCACAGTAGGTTAAGCACAAGACTGCTAACCACAAGGTTGGGCATTCAAATCCACCAGCCACTCCTTCGAAAAGCTATATAGGGTTGCTATGAGTTGTAACAGACTTAATGGCACTTAACAACAACAACAACAATATTTAATATGCTTTTTAATTGTGTGCATTTTACTTAGAATAAATTAATTGCTTTAAAAAATATCCCACAAATCTAACTTACATAACACAATAAAAATGTATTTCTTTGCAACCATCACCAAATCAGATATTGGTCAATAAGCCTTCATTTTGTGGTTCAAAGACAGGCTCCAATATGTTTACATTACACAGCCTTAGAGTCCTTCTCTGGATCAGCCTGAGATGAGTGACAAATGATGAGATGGAAATATCTTTACCCACATTCATTGTCCAACATCGGTTACATGTCTTCACCTACATGTAACTATGGAAATTGTGTTCTCCATGTTCATTCAGAGGAAAATTAAGTTGTATTTTTAAGCTATAGAATTGTTTCTACTTCACTGGGAGTATCCCTATATTTAACAATAATTTGGTTTTCTTTATCAGCTGAAATCCAAATGATAAACATAGCCTTGGTTTTTGTTGATGTCACTGTTTTTTTCTTTTGCTATAAAACAGTTCACTAGCAATTTGCTCCTAATCTACATGACTTAACTATGTTTTAGATGCAACGTGATCATTATTTCAAGGAGTGTCAATGGTGATATCAGCAGAGAGAATCTAATAATCTTCCAAGTTATTCATAAGTTCCCTTTTATATTTATGCATTAATCAATACATCTACCTACGTCTACTTTAACAGCAGAAAACACCTTTCTCTGTGCCCATGTAATTCTGAATTTGCAGAGATACGACGAGAAAAATCAATGATTGGTATCCATCACCATTGCAAAATTGATTGTTGCCTCTGCAGCAAGCAAAGGGATCTTTGAAAGAATATCATGTAACCACTATTTTGGATGAATATCCTATATTACATGTTATCATCTCACTACTATGTTAATGAATAAAACATCTAAGTTTGATATGAAAAAGAATCAAATATATTTTCTTTAGTGATATGCATAATATATAAATCAACTTTAATTTGAACTTGCTCTTCTAGAAACTTGCTCCTACAAGCAACACTGAAGCACAAAAATTGAGCTGATTTCTTCCGTTAGAAACTAAATTAAATTTAAAACATAACTAGTAATTCAAAAACCAAACAGTTGTTGAGTGTGGAAAGGGAAATAAAGAAGTTAAACATCTAACTATAGTAACTTCAAATTTAGTACTATTCACATTAATATCTGGATATTTAATTACTAACTTCAAGGTCAGCAGTTCTAACCTACCAGTTCTAATCTAATCTCCATGGGAGAAAGATGAGGCTTAATGCTCCTGTAAAGATGTACAGCCTCAGAAACCCTATACATGGCCCATATGTGTCGGAACTGATTCCATAGCACACAACCATCACCAATTATCACAATGCAGTTACCAGATTTAGGTTGAATTATAAATACATCAGAAATTAATGAAGATTAACCAGCAATGATTTAACTTCTAAATTCCATTGACAAGATGTCCATTGGACTATATGGAATATAAAAAATACAGATATTTAATTAACAAAAAAACAGAATTAGGCATAAAGAGTGTTATATTTGAGTGTATATTGAAACGCAATGTACTGGATTATGAAAGGTAAAATGACACATGAGTCCAATTACTGTGCAAAACAGTACAACTTAACTCCTGATTGAAGATTAAAACTGTTAAAATCTTCTCTTGTCTTGCCTTTTGAGAAATCCAAAACTAAGAATAATTAGAGCATGTTTTTGGCAACCACGTTCCCAAGCCACCAAGCTCTCCCCAATTATGTTAGCCTCTTTTGGTGTGAATACACTGTTTTGATTGAACTGACCAGTAAAAATACTCCATTGATTTTCTTAAAGCATATTCTTGACTGAAATTTCCTCAGACTCCTGCTGTTCTACACTATCAAGATTCAAGTTCAAAAAAGAGAAACATGTGGGTAGAAGAAGTGTTCGTTAGTCTTATGTGAAATATATCATTTTAATGAGTCACACAGATCATTCCATTGACTTAACTAGAAATGAAAAGAGAATTCTAAAACCCTGATTATCTTTAGCATCAGGTTGTAATATCTTACCTCCTTCCAACCAAAAAATTGAATTCACCACACACCACAAGAGTTCAATGTTCTCTTAGTGATGTGAATAATTTAAGATCTAAAATGAAGCAGGAAGTAGAAAATATCTACATCTCTTACTTTCTTTTATTTCCTTAACTTTCTTCTATTCCTTGCCCCACACACATTTTCTCCAGTGTTTGTTAACAACATGCAATGTAACTAGTTATTGAACATTGTATTTTGAGTATTAATATGATGTTAAGCTACCAAGAAACATGGAATCCCATGGGAAAATATTTCATTTTAGAATGAAATAAGACCGTTCCTCCAAAGCTTTCTAAATATATATTGCTGCTGATTTTCATAGCACAGTGAGATAGAAATAAATAAATTAAAAACTATAAAATTGGAAAAATAAATTGTAAGATCTAATTCACACACAAGGAGTCAAAATAAAGGTTAAACATTTAATTGCACTTCTTACTTTGTAAAAATTACTACTGATTGAGGTTTGAAACAGTAAAACTGTAAATAGTGCAACATGAGTGAGTTTTAGAGTGTACCCAGTAGGTAACACACTACACAATAAGACCGAAGAATCTAGAAAAATTACATGGATCAAAAATACTTTCAAATCTGCTGGAATAGGTGATCTTACATATTCATTCTTCTGAACTCTATTTAGTTGCTTTATTAGGTATTATTTTAAAGCTCAGTTTGAGATTTTCCTGCAGAAATAAGAGCCAGAACTGGTTACTGCATGTGAACATTGTAAATGTCAAGAGACAATAATCAAAATGAACAGGAGGAAAATGCCAACGAAGTCTTCTCACTTACCATTATGACCATATCCTAAATTTCACTCAGGTAGACATGAAAGTTATCATTGCATATCACAGTTTAAATTAAATATAAATATGCAAACAATATTTTCTCTTACTTGTAATTTGCATTTAAAAGCTTGAGCTACCTCTAGCTCCTGTCCTGAACCATCTTAAAGGAACACTTTCATGTAGGAAAAATTATGAAATTTTTTCTTGCATTCTAGTTTATCTGAAGGATGTGCCTATTATAGTTCTTTCATACAATTTTTTTTTTCAGAATTTCAGACTTTTTTTTTTACAGATTAATAATATACTATTAAAAAGAAATACAAAACCAAAGCCACAATTATGGAGTAAATTCTAACACATAGTGACCTGGTATATGGTTTCTAAGACTGTGAATCTTTACAGAAGCAAATAGCCTCATCTTTCTAATGAGGTGTGACTGGTAGGTTTGAACCACAGATCTTGCAGTTGGTAATCTAATGCCTGACCCACAGTGCCACAAGGGCTCTTTTGATATACTATTTGGAGTAGCAATGTAACAGGTAATACCTACTGATAATTTACTCTTGTAAACTGGGTTAATGCACTGGACATCAAGGTCAGTTTGAACCATAAGGTCAGTGGTTCAAGCTCACCAGTCGTACCTTGCAAACTGTATACAGGATCACTAAGAGTCAGAACTGACTCAACATTGATTAACAACAACAAATACCCCTCTATTCAAACATTTTAAACTGACCAGAGTTACATAAGGCTAGAAATCAGCATAAGCCTTTTTAAGACACTTCTTTTGAATGAAGGTGTACAGACCAGATCATCAGCTTTACATGCAACAAATCATACAGTTTGTTTCATTTCATTGATTACAATCCATCCATGCAACTATAGTAATCCTGCTTCATCCCTGTGGTTCTTATTTGCATGATTCACTAACACTCCTATCCCTTCTTAAATGTGTCTTTAGGAAAATGCTGCCCTTTTGATTTCGAATGTTTTACTATTCCATGGTGAGCATACTTTACTAGTGTTATTGTTCCCCCACCCGCTGCCACTATAAACCTATCTACTGCTTGGCTTTCGTTATTGAAAGATTCTCTGGGCAAATTGTTGAATGATGACTGAATTCAGAATACCTGCCCATAGCCAGTGAGATTTACTGGTGGATTTGAAATGTGGATTAAAAAAAAGAGAGGAGATAAAGAATGGTCCAAGGTACAGCAAAGAAATAGAGTACTTTAGTGTACGAACTTCAAGCAGCGGCGAGAACTTCGAGCAGCAGCAGACATTGTTTTGTTCTGCTGTGCATGGGGTCGCTATGAGTCGGTTCTGACTTGATGGCACCTGACAACAACAACTGCTTGGCTGAAAATTGTACCACAAAAATGAGTCATTTCCAAACCTGAAGGGTAGTCAAGATCCATAATCTCAGATTTGTCCCAGCTCTTTCTGACCAATAAACACATTTTTTATTTTGTTTCATAATCAAATAATTTTGAGTTGTGTTCCACATTTTCTCCAACTCTATTTGGGCACCATCTAGTTCTTCTGGTCTCAGAGCCAAGGAAACTGATGTTCACATTCCATTAGTCCATTGGATTAATTAATTCCAAGTCTTTTCAGTTATTATCACTCTTCTCTCTTCCACACATGGAGAGACAAATTGTTGTTGCTGTTAAGTGCCATCCAGTTGATTCCTACCCTTAGCGACCCTGTATAGAGTTTCCAAGGAGCAGTTGATGAGCTTGAACCACCGACCTTGCAAGGAGCAGTTGATGAGCTTGAACTACCAACTTTGCAATTAAAACAACTTCGCAGTCTGATGCATTAACCCACAATGCCACATCAATAGTTGCACCAAAGTGGCTACTTTGAGTTTTCAAGATCCCAGTGCCCAGTGTGGTGCTACAGGATAATTCACTGGACTTCAAAGTCAGTTTGAGCCACAAGATCAGTAGTTCTAATCCACCAGTCATGCTGCAGAAACCTTATATAGGGTTGCTATAAGTCAGAACTGACTTGACAGCGCTTAACAGCAACAACAACAACAACTGAAGCATGCAGCATGTACATGCATTGTCTTTGTGGACTATGTTATGCCAATTGAACATAGTGTCCCCTAAGATTATGATTCTGAGCCCCCAGGTCTGTCAACTCATTGCCTAAGATGTTGGGTAGTATCTAGGAGGTTTTCATCATTTTGCCTGCCTCCACCACATTCATAGTTGTGTTTGCATGAAAGTTATGTTTATACTCATGTACAAATATTCTCTTTCAGATTCACGTAGTTGTGGAATTCACACATATACACAGAAGATTAAGTCAAAAATTATCTGAACTCTGTTGTTGTTGTTAGGTGCTATCAAGTCGGTACTGACCCATAGTGATCTTATACACAGCAGGACGAAACACTCCCCGATCCTGGGCCAACCTCTCTACTGTTGCCACGCTTGAGTCCATCAATACTGCCACTTGGCCAATCCATCTCATTGGAGGTCTTCCTTTGCACTCTAGTTGTGGAATTTCTTTTAATCAACTTCTAGAAAAGACAAATACATCATTTTTTGACATAGTTTCCTTGTTTTTCAATATACTTTGTCCATGTGCCAGCAAGTTTTATATTTCTGATTAAGAAAAATATGGTTTTTTTTTGTCTGTTTTTTTTCCCCCCATAAGCTATGAACCATAAATGAACTGCTGTCTTCACTTCATCAGAGGTGAAACCTTTCCCTGGAAGGAACACTTTCAGGCTACTAAAGTAAATAATTAGAAATAGGGCTAAAATATTCTACAGAGGCTTTTGGTCTGTAGGCTAATGAAACAACTGAAAACAGGTGAAAGTGAGACTGAACAAGAATAGGACTATCAGGAAGATGCTTTAACACCTCAAAATGATGTTTTTGCAGTGTGTCAACAGTGTGGGCAGAGGTGTGGGAATGTGCATTGTCATCCAAGATCACAAGGCCATTAGAGAGCAGTCCTCTGCCTTTAACCCCAAATTTAGACTTCAGCACTTAAGTGAGCATCTCACTGTAACAAGCACTGTTGATTTTTTAACCTTTTTCCTCATAATGTTTCAACACTGGCCCTTGAGAATCCCAGTAAACTGTAAGCATCAATATTCCAGCTGATGGTTGACTTTTGAACATTTTATTGGTTAGTGATAAAGAAGTTTCCATTCTATACTTTGCCACTTTTTCTCAGGCTTGGCTTGTAGTCTCATCACCAGTGACATTTTTAAAAAGAAAACTTTACCTTCCTTTAAGTATCAGTCCAAATTCTGTTTTCAGGTGTACAAATGTTCCTGTTTATGCTCTTCTGTCAGTTGTTCTGGCACCCATAATCCAAACCTTCTGAAACTGAAATCTGTCCTGGATTATTTCATAGGAAGAGCCATGGTTGATTTGCTACATAACCCTCTGTCATTCATCTACTTGACAGATGTATGCTCAATATTGTCATCAGTTCTGAATGTGCATGGGTGTTTTCATATAACTGGAATGTAAATAATTTTTGACTCACCCTTTTGTATGTATGTGTTTGTGTGTGTGTATATATATATATATAAAGCCTAGATTTCAATCCATATATCTATGTACAGAGCACTGTTGTTACAAGTTTTTGCATATATCACTATTAACCTTTCTTTTTAACCCATGAGTACCTCCCTATGTCTCCACCCATTTTTATTTTTCTTCTGTCACCTTCTCTATTCTTGAATATTGACCTCCCACTTCGTGTATATTGCCCTTCAAGTCAACGAAGCTAATGTGATGGTGTGGTATAAAGCACCAGTCCAAAAATTTGGTTTGAACCACAAGTTTGGTGGTTCAAACTCAGCAGCCACTCCTTGGAAACCCTACATATAATCACTATGAGTCAGAACTCACTTGACAGCACTTAACAACACCTCCCATTCCTGGTCACCATCAAATAATATTTCTTTTATTATGGAAAACTTTTCTTAAACTTTTACAATAATGGTCTCATACAATATTTGTCCTTTCTTGATTGATTAATTTCACTCAGCATAATAACCTCCATGTTCATCCATATTATAAGGTATCTTACAGATTCATCATTATTCTTTAATATTGCATAGTATTCTAATATGTGTGTGTTCCAAAGTTTGTTTATCCTCTCTTCCATTTATGAGAACTTAGACTGTATCCATCTTTTTACTATTTTGAATAGTGTTGTGATTGAACATCAGTGTGCATGAATCCACTTGTGTCTTGGTTCATATTTCTTATGGATAGATACCAAATAGAAGCTTTGCTGGGTCATAAGGCATTTCTATTTCCAACTTTCTGAGGAAACACCATACCATTTTCCAGAGTGGCTGAACAATTTTACAGTCCCTCCAGCAATGTACGACTGTCCCAGTCTCTCCACACCCTCTTGGTTTTTTGAACTTCACTGTTAATGTTGGCATAAGATATCTTGTTGTTTTGATTTGCTTCTAATACCTAATGATCGTGAACATTTATACATATATTTGTTGGCTCTATGGATGTCTTTCTTGAACAAGTGTCTGCTCATGTCCTGTGCCCATTTTTCAATTGAGTTTTTTGTTTGTTTTTTTCTTTGTAGCGATATTATAGTTTTCTATAAATTTTAGTTAAGGAGCTCTGGTAGCGTAGTGGTTTACGAATCCGGCTGTGAACCTTAAAGCCAGTAGTTCGAAACTACCAGCTGCTCCGCGGGAGAAAGATGAGGCGTTCTGCTCCCATAAAGATTTACTGCCTCAGAAACCCTGTACAGGGTCGCTATGAGTCAGAACTGAATTGACAGCACTTAACAATAAACTTTAGTTAGGAGCTCTGGTA
>NW_006408586.1:2421534-2431135 GCF_000296735.1 Chrysochloris asiatica
TCGGAACCGACTCAACGGCACTTAACAACAACAATGATATGTCATTACAAACGTTTTTTCCAAGTCCATGAGTTCATTTTTACTCTTTTGGTAAAAAATTTTGATGTACATAAGTAGCTAAATGTTAGAAGATCCAAATGATCTATTTTGTTTTCTACTATTTATGTGTTTTTATAATCTTTGATATTATGCCCCTGAGTTTCCCCCTAAATTTTCATTGATGGTCTTTATAGTTCTAGGGTGTACATTTAGGTCTTTAATCTATGAGTTTGTTTTTATATACGGAGTGAGTTATGGATCTTGTTTCATACTTCTGCAAATCGATTTCCAGTTTTGCCAACACCATTTGTTGACAAGACTATCTCTTTCCCACTTAACATGTTTTGGCCCTTTATCAAAGATCAGTTGACTGTATGTGGATTGATTTACTTCTGGGTTCTGGAGTCACTTCCTCTTAATTTGACATTCCTTTGAAAAACAGCTGAGCAATCTGTAGAGGAACTACCATTAAGGAATATTGATTAGTTTAACTTTATTTACAGTCAACAAAGAGGTTGATCGACTTTTAATACATGTAGGTTAATGATCATCCAAAGGTTAATGAAACAGATAATACCTAGTGTCACAATCTGTACTTGTGAATTAGCATTCTGAAAGTTTGAATTATTGAGTTAGTTACCAAAGTCACTTTAGAATATTTTAGTTAATTCCTAATCACTTACTTTAATAGCCTTAAACATTACTCCCAGAAAATCCTAAGAAATAGGCATTAAAATCCCATCACTGTAGTGTTACACATGCTTTAGTTTTCAATCCATCTTGCATTGGAATACTACAAGATGCTAGAGGGAATGAAAATTATTATTGCTGATGTCATAAATATCTTAACTGAAAGCAGAGAAAGACAGAAAAAAACTGTGCTTTATTGACAATGCAAAGGCATTTGATTATATGATGACAACTAATTATGGTTAAATTATAATGCATGAGAATTTCAGAATATTTATGGCGCCTATACATAGACCAAGAGATAGTTGTTCAAACAAAACAAGTGAGCACTAAATGGTTTTAAATTAGGAAATGTGTGTATTAGGGTTATATTCTTTCACTATACTAATTCAGTCTTTGTGCAAAACAAATAATTATATATACTAATTGCATAATTATAAAGCATCATGCTTAGAAAAGTGGAGGATCAGTGAAAAAGAGGAAGATGCCCAATGTGATGAATTGGGACAGTGGCAGCAGAAATGGGCTCAAGTTAGTCAGTGTTTTGTTCTGTTGTGCATGAGGTTACTATGAGTTGGTACCTACTCGATGGCACCTAACAACAACAAGCTTATATAATGAAGAACTGATGTCTTTGAATTATGGTAGTGAGAAAGAATATTGAATGCACTGTGGAATAACATAAAATGAAAAAACCTATCTTGAAAAGTACAATCAGAATGGTGAAACATAGTCTCACATAATTTGGATATGTAATCACAAGGAACAAGTTCCTATAGAAGGATATCATGCTTGGTAGAGGATTGGTAGAAAAGAGTAATGTTTTTAATGATATGGATTGACACAGTAGCTGCAACAAGGGACTCAAACATAGCAATGATTGTGAGGATGGTTCAGGGCCAGGTAATGCTTCATTATACTGTACAAGAAAATGTTCAATATAATGACTCACTATGGATCAAATTGCTGATGGCCGATGGATCTTGGCTGAAAGCAGAGAATATCAGAAAGATGTTTACCTATGCTTTATTGACTACCCAAAGGCTTTCAATTGTGTGGATCATGACAAGCTATGGACAACATTTTGAAGTATGAGTATTTCGGAACACTAAATTGTGCTCATGAGGAATCTGTACCTGGACAAAGAGGCAGTTGTTTGAACAGAACATGGGAACACGGAATGTTTTAAAACTGGGAAAGGTGTGTGACAAGGTTGTGTTCTTTCACCATACTTATTCAACCTGTATGCTGAGCAAATAGTGCGAGAAACTAGGTTCTATGAAAAAAAACTTGGCATCAGAATTGGAGGAACACTCATTAACAACCTGTGATATGCAGATGATACAACCTTGCTTGCTGAAAGTGAAGAGGACTTAAAATATTTACCGATGAAGATCAAAGACTAAAGCCTTCGGTATGGATTACATCTCAATGTAAAGAAAACAAAAATCCTCACCACCGGACCACTAAACAACATTCTTATCAGTGGAGAAAAGATTGACGTTGTCAAGGACTTCATTCTTCTTGGATCAACTATCAACACTCACGGAAGCAGCAGTCAAGATATCAAACAATGTATTGCGTTAGGCAAATCTTCTACACAAGACCTTTTTAAAGTGTTAAAGAGCAAAGATGTTAGCTTGAGGATTAAGTTGCGCCTGATCCAAGCCATGGTATTTTCAATAACCTCATATGCATGCGAAAGCTGGACAGTGAATAAGGAAAACCATAGAAGAATTGATGCCTTTGAGTTATGGTGTTGAAGGAGAATATTGAAAGTGCCATGAGCTGCCAAAAGAACCAATAGATCCATTTTGGAAGAGGTACAGCCGGAGTGTTCCTTAGAGGCCAAGATGGCCAAACTTTGTCTCTCATACTTTGGACATATTGTCAGGAGGGACCAATCTCTGGAGAAGGATATCATGCTTGGTAAGGTGGAGGGTCAGAGAAAAAGAGAAGACCCCCCAATGAGATGGATTGGCCAAGTGGCAGCATTGATAGATTCAGCATGGCAACAGTAGTGAGGTTAGCCCAGAATCCGGCAGTGTTTCGTTTTGCTGTGCATAAGATCGCTATGGGTCGATACCGACTCGTTGGCACCTAACAACAACAACATGGATCAAAACCATTTTGAAGGCACCTAATAACTGTAATGGAGTCCTGGTGTGGTGTTGTGGGTTAATGTGCCAGACTGCAAAGCTGTTTGAACTGCAAGGTCAGTGATTCAAGCTCACCATCTGCTCCTCGGAAACCCTATAGAGGGGTCGCTATGAGTCAGAATCGACTCAATGGCACTTAATGACAACAACTGTAATAGAGTCCTGGTGTGACGCTGTTGTGGTACAAGCTCACCAGCTGCTCCTCAGAAACCCTATACAGTGTCGCTCTTGGTCAGAACTGACTGGATGACCCTTAACAACAACAATAACTGTAACAACTAGAGTGAAAATATGTTATAAGTATAAATTTAGTATGCAAGCAAAACAATGTAACTGTTGATGCGTAGAACCTGCCATGAAACAAGGAAGGTCCATGCATTACTCCTTAGTGCACAGAACGTGCCCTCAGGCCCTTGAAAAGAATTTCATTATGTAGATTCCATATATTGAAAGAGGACCATTTTCGTAACTGTCGAAATGTACATCTTGTGGCAGTAGAACTACTGCCACTAAATAGACTCAGATTCAGAAATGGCAGTTTGAAAGTATTGGTAGTATTCTAAACTCAAACATGTTCACATTTTGATTGTTATTGGAAATTTTTCAACTTTCTCGCATATTTTCAAGTGGAAATATGATGGTGTGATTAAAAGTTGTTTTTTTGTGTGTGTGTTTTGTTTTGTTTTGTTTTGTTTTAAATCTCTGGCCCAGAGTCCTGTATGATAGCAGTAAAACATGTTAATTTTTGACAAGTTGAAAAAATGTTGGAGGAAACCTTTAATTTACAGTAGAATCTGGATTTTAAAATTGGAGAAGAAATTCAGATTCTTAAATATTTTCAAGAATGTCTCCTTATCCAGCACATTCCAAGATAGTTCTTTCAAGGTCATACATAAAATAAAAATGATATCAATCTAAATGTTTCTGTTAAGGAGCTTAATTTTGTTTTTAAATGTTTACTGTTTTTCCAGAAAAGGACTCTAAGGAACTTCTATTTAAAAGTTCTATCATATGTGGCGCAGTGGGTTAATGCACCACAAGGTTGGCAGTTCAAGCTCACCAGCTGCTCCTCAGAAACCCTATATAGGGTCGTTATGGGTCGGAAATGAATTGACGGCACTTAACAACAACAACAACATCATAGTTAAAAGCTACAGTTTAAATTAAAAATACTGAGATTTTCATATTGGGCTTATTTAAATAACCATGGACATAGAGTTACCTTATTTTGTTAGACTCCTGACCTAAATGTAGCAAGTCTAATATTTCTCTTATGGTAAGATGTATGGATTGAATTGCATTGTCTCCAAAAAGTGATGTGTTTAGTCCTAACTTTTGTACCTGTGAATGTGGCCCTCTTTGGAAATAGAGTATTTGAAGATGTCTTCAGTTAGATAGACATGAGGTAAATATAACTGATGTTCTTATACAAAGGAAAAAGATACAAAGAGACAAGGAGACTGATGAAGGATACCACTGCAGTAAGCCAAGGAATGCTAAGAATTGCCAAAAGCTAAGACAGAACCATGAAGCACATTTTTCCTCAAAATTCCCGAAGGAATCATCATGGTCCACAACTTGATATCAGAATTCCAGCTTTTAGACAATAAATTTCTGTTCTTATAAGTCACCCAGTTTGTAGCATTCAGTTATGGCAACCCATACAACACATAAAAACTAAGCCCCTAAAAATCAGAGAAAATTGAAAATGGCAAGTTTCATTGTTTTGCTTTTTTATAGTTTGGCAAAAATAAAAAGTATAAAAAAGTCAAATGTTAAAAATAAAACAGATACAGAAACAGTATGTCGCATGAGCTTCTATCACGGAAACCATTAAAATTGAATCATTCTGTTCCTCTTCTTCCATTGAGATTATAATGGCTCTATCCTATATAATCAACTGAAACTAATAATAGCATCCATCCTCATAAGCATGCCGTTAAGGCAGAAGATGACAGCAGGAGCAAGCAGAGAAACAACACTATGCATAAATCACTATGACCTACAAGACTGAGCGAAATACAAAAAGGAACTGTGAAAACACAACTAGTAACAGTCTCAGGAGATGCAAAGAGGATGAGTTAGCCAGCAATAGAGCATGCAGAGAGACATAGCTTCTAACACAATGTAATATATCCAGAGGACATCTAAGAAAAATTTCAGAGGGAAAAAGTTAGATACTAGTCATTAGTAAAAGCATTGCTTAGCTAAAAATCCTCAGTAGGATAGCTACAAGGAAAACGCAACATCTCAGAGAAACTGCAGGAATTCTTTCCATGACACAATTCATTATGTCTAAACAACCCATCCCTTTTTTTTTTTTTTTTGGCCTTTTTGCCTCACCTGAAAAACTGCGTGGAAAAATAAGCCCGGTATTCATGAAGTATTGTTGATGTCAAAATCATGAGTTACAAACTTTGAAGAAATTACTCTATTGGAAGAATATAGATTAGGTTCATAACCTATATGTACCATTTCAATTCTACTCCAAATATTAATTGATTGAATTTTTTCACTGAACTTATTGGTTTTGTAAATGTTTATATCGGTTGCAAAGGTTGGCCTAGAAGATAAGGTACAGAATATCTGCATCTCAAATAGCCTAATATTCCACACTTAATTTGCTAAATGTAGTATTTGAAAATTATAAATTGGTATAATAAAAGAGAAATTGCAAAGAACTTAGGTTTGCCTTTGGTGGCTTAAGTCAGGAGTCAGATAATTATTTTTGTAAAGGGCCAAATAGTAAATGTTTTTGATCCTGGTAGCATAGTGGACTAAACATTGGGTTGCTTACTGCGAGACTGGCAATTGAAGCTCAACAGTAGCTCCACAGAACATCAGGCTGCATGTTCCTGTACTGATTTACAGTCTCAGGAACCTTACTGTGGCCTGTAGGTAGGGTTGCTAGGAGTTGGAATGGACTCATGGCAGTAAATTTGGTTTCGGTTGGAACATAGTGTCTTCTACATTGTGAGGTGAATCTCAGCCAGTGTGGTGCAAAAGCCTCTATAAAATAAAATTTAAATAAATGGTCTCCAATAAAAGTTTGCTAACAAAAACCGGTCAGAGTTAACAATGGGTCATAGTTTATTGAGGTTAAAGAAAGGGAAGAAAAACTGAAAAGAAAATAACACTTCAACTATACTTTGTAATCATTATATTAAAAAGGTAAATTTATGTTGTATGAATATACCAAATGTTGTATTTCTTCTAACAATGACAGTATAGATAGAAATGTTCCGGCTAAAATGTTCTGCTTTGTTTTTTAAGTTCATTTTTCCTAAATATATATTTTAGTTTTTCTTAATTAGATTACACACTTTAGCCCCAAACTGAAAACAAAAAATGCATTGCCATAAAGTCGACTCTAACTCATGGTGACCCTAAAGGACAGAGCAGTACTGCCCCATAGAATTTCCGACTGCAAACTGTAAGGAAAATGGCTTCCACATATTTCTTCCCACAGTGATACTTGCTTTGATCCACTGTCCTTTCAAGTACTTAACCACTTGCACTACCAGTAGCCCAAAACTGAAGGTCTATAATATTTTATAAAATTATTCAGATATAAAGTGATGAAAAATACACAAAAATTAAAGTGCTTAGCAATTAAGCATACAGAATAAATTATATGGAATTCTGGTGTGATGCTGTTGGATAATCGTTGGCCTACAAACTGAAAGACTGGTAGTTTGAACCCACCAGAGTTTTCTCGGAAACCTATATACAGCGTTGCTATGAGTCAGAACTGACTAAACAGTATTTAACAACAACAATAAATTGTGCACTAATGTTCTTGTATTGAGGTATACATCTTATACTAGCTGGGAGCTGCTTTGGTTGAAGATAGCATACTTGCAAATGTCACCACAGGTATGTTTGTACACAAGAATATGTGTCAGTTGTTTAAATCCTTTTAGTCTTAATGTATTGTTTCATGTTGTGATGTTATAGTTTGGTCAAATTGTCAAGAAGTATATGTCTAACATCTACTTTCTTGGGCCAGAAGCTGTAATATACTTGCTAATTTTAATTATTTCAAATTAAAAGAACTCCACATTAAGAAAACAAAACCAAAAAAGTTAAAAAAACAAGACAAAAACCAAACACTTTGTTCTCTCAATTTAACCGTCTAACAATTATCTTTATTTTTATTTCTATTTAAGGTAAATATCCTCCCCTCTTTTGAGGCACAGACTACTTCACTATGTGCCAGAATTTCCTTGAACTCCACAGTAAATAGAAATTGTCATTCAATTAATAAAAAGTGTAAAGAAGCATAAAATTGTAAAAGTTACCACATAATGTGTGATTCCCTGATTCATTCTAATGCTCTCTTGCAGAATTTAGAATGATGGGTCCCTTATTTTCTTCACATAACTTTCAGGGAATTTTGTTGGTATTTTATTCTCCATAACATTTTTCCTGGTTATTCATTCTCATCAGTCAAAGTTGTGTAGAAAATGCACTCTCCTGCTACCTTCTCATGTTGTAGTTTTGTACTTATGCAACACTGTCACTTTTCTTTATGGTATTTGTAGATAATGGAAGCAATTTTCTAAGTATATCTCTTGTATTAAGGGTCTCGTACTAAAAGCAAGACATTTTTTTTTTAGACTCTTCTGAAGAATTAGGCAAGTGTAGTTGGGGAGCAGAAGGTAGCTGCCTATTGCTCACAAATCTCTTCAAATTAAATTTTCTTGAACATACTTATGTTAGAAAGGCATGTTGTCATTAAGTACTGTCAAGTCAGTTCGGACACACAGTAACCCTGTATAAGGTTTCAGAGGTTTTAAATTTGTGAGGGAGCAGAAAGCCTCATCTTTCTTCTATCAAATACCTGGTGGCTTCGAACCACCGATGGGCTTGAACTAATGATCTTATAGTTTGAAGTCCAGTGCTTATAGTAAGGGGTACCATGCTCCTCTAAAAAGGCATGTTGATGTTATTAAGTGCCGTGGACTTGCTTCTGACCCATAATGACCCTGTATGGGGTTTCTGAGGAATAGCTGGTGGGAATGAAACACCAACTTTGTGGTTAGTCATTCAGTACTTATCCTACAGTGCTGTACCAGCATTTCATATGGTTGGTTGGTTGGTTGGTTATGTGCTGCAGAGTCAGTTTGACTCATAGTGACCCTGTATAGGGTTTCTGAGGCTGCAAATCTTTATGGGAACAGAAGGACTCATCTTTTTCCTGCAGAGGGGGTGTTAGTTTCGAACTGCTGACCTTGTGGTTAGCAACTCAGCTCAGAATCCACTCCACTACCAGTTTCTATATAGAAAGCATAAATTCTAAACAAATTGAATGTATTTCAGATTTTGTCACTAGCTTCTTTAATAAAATTGTAGATATGTTTCAGCCAGCTGATTTGAATTCAGAAGGAATTATCCCATCCTGATGACTAAAACAGACATTAGGATTGTTGTTGTTGTTGTTAAGTATTGTGATTTCATACTTTTTAAATGGTTTTGCTAAGTACTTTAATCTTTGTTTGTCTTCATATCATATTGATCATCCCAGACACTCTTTTAGTATAAGACTTTACCCAATCTTCTTGTTGGTTTTATTGATTTTGCCATTGAATTGGAACTTTACCTTGCTCAATCCTGCACCATCTTAACTGATCTTAGTATAGTGCAGTCCATTGTTGTTGCCAGTATGTATTTTAAGTGTTTTCCAACATAAGAAAATAATCTACCTGTAATATAAATAACATCATGTTGTAATCCATGAAGTCTCACCATCCTGGTTTCTAAGGCGTTTTGAGGCTGTACTTTTTCCAAAACAGATTTGTATACTCTCTAAGAAAGCTATCAAACTTTTAATATTCTTCTCCAACATTGAATTTCAAATTCACCAATTATTCTATGGTCTTCCTTATTCATTGTCCAACTTTAACAAGGATATGAGGTGGTAGAAAATAATATACCTGGGTTAGGTGCACCTAAGTTCTCAAATTGACATATTTGTTCTTCAACAAATAAAAACAATGCAATAATTTCAAAGATTAGGTAGCAATTTTCTCAATAATCAAATATAACCTTTGATTTCTTAATTGCTGTTTCCAGGAGTGTTGATTGTGAATCCACAAAATGAAGTCCTCTTTCTTTTCTTCTATAAAATTTAAAAAGTGTATAACCCTGGCACACACCTTTCCTGATTTGAAGCCACTCAATATCCCTTTGTTCTATTCTAACAATTGCCTCTTGGCTAAAGTGAAGATTCACATGTTGTTGTGTTGTTATTAGGTACCATCGAGTCAGTACCGACTGGTAGCAACCTATGTACAGCAGAACGAAACCATGCCTGATCCTGGGCCAACCTCACTATTGCTGCCACGCTTGAGTGCATTGATGTTGCCACTTTGCCAATCCATCTCACTAGGGGTCTTCCTCTTTTTCTCTGACCCTCCACATTACCAAACATGATATCCTTCTCCAATGACTGCTACCTCCTGACAATATGTCTGAAATATGAGAGATGACATTTGTCCATCCTGGCCTCCAAGGAGCACTCAGGATGCCCTTCTTCCAACACAGATCTGTTTGTTCTTTTGGCAGCCCATGGCACTTTCAATATTGTCTTCTAACACCATAACTCAAAAGCATCAATTCTACGGTCTTCCTTATTCACTGTCCAGCTTTCACATGCATATGAGGTTATTGAAAATACCATGGCTTGGGTCAGGCACACCTTAGTGTTCAAG
>NW_006408586.1:2433730-2434699 GCF_000296735.1 Chrysochloris asiatica
ATATCTTCTGCAAACCAAAAGAGTTTTACTTCTTTACCAATTTGGATGCATTCAGTTTCCCTTTCTTTCCTTATAACTTTGGCTCAGATTTCCAACACAATGTTGAATAGGAGTGGTGATAAAGGGAACCCTTACCTAGTTCCTATTCACAAAGGGTATGCTTTCAGTTTCTCTCCATGGATAGTAACGTGGGCTGTTGGATTTGAATATATGCTCTTAATTATGTTGAGGAATTTCCCTTCAGTTCCTACTTTGTGGAGTGCTTTTATCAGGCATGGATTTTGTCAAATGCCTTTTTTGCATCAATCCATATAATCTTGTGACTCTTTACCCTTATTTCATATATATATTAATTTGATTGCTTTTCTAATATTGAACCATCTTTGCATCCCTTAAATGAATCCCACTTGGTCATGATGTATTATTTTTTTGATATGTAGTTGAATTTTGTTGGCTAGAATTTTGTTGAGAAATTTTGCATTTTGTTCATGACTGCTATTGGTCTATAATTTTCTTTTCTAATGATGTCTCTGCTTGTTTTGGTACAAAGGTTATGCTTGCTTCATAAAATGTCTTTGGGAGTTTTTCATCCTTTTTTATGTACTGGAATAATTTGAGTAAAATTAGTATCAACTCGTCTCTGAATATTTGGCAGAATTCACCAGTAAAACCATCTGGGTGAATTTTTTTGTTGTGAGTTTTTAAATTAGCTAATCAATTTCTTCTTTTGTTATAGGTCTGTTCAAGTTCTCTACTTCACTCTGTGTTAGTTTTGGTAGGTAATATTTTTCTAAAAGTGGATCAATTTTTTTCTATATTTTCAAATCTATTTGAGTCCAACTCTTCATAGTATTCTGTTATCCTTTTTCTTTCCACTGATCTATTTTGATGTCACCCATATAATTTCTTATGCATGTTATTTTCATCTTCTCTATCTTCTGTTTTGTTAGATTTGCCAAACGTTTGTCT
>NW_006408586.1:2435299-2448213 GCF_000296735.1 Chrysochloris asiatica
TGGTAAGGATTTTTGTTTTCTTTACATTAAGATGCAACCCATAACTAATGCTGTGGTCTTTGATCTTCATCAGTAAATGTTTTAAGTCCTCTTCACTAGAGCAAGCAAGGTTAGATCATCTGCATATTGCAGGTTGTTAATGAGTCTTCCTTCAATTCTGATGCTATGTTTTTCTTCATATAATATAGCATCTCAGATTATTTGCTCAGCATACAGGTTGAATAAGTATGGTGAAAGAATGCATCCCTGGTGCACACCCTTCTTAATTTTAAACCATTTGGTGTTCACTTGTTCTGTTCAAATAACTGCCTCTTGGTCTGTGTACAGGTTCCTCCTGAGCACAATTAAGGTATACGGAATACTCATACTTCAAAATGTTTTGTAGAGCTTATCATGTCCCACACAAGTGAAAGTCTTTGCATAGTCAATAAAGCACAGGTAAAGATCTTTCTGGTAGTCTCTGTTTTCAGCCAAGATCCATTTGACATCAGCAATGATATCCCTCATTCCACGTCCTTTTCTGAGTCCAGCTTGAACCTCTGGAAGTTCTCTGTCAATGTATTGTTGCAGTCATTTATTTTATTTCATTAGTAAAACTTTATTCGCATGGGATATCAAAGATATTGTCCCATGATTCTGCATTCATTTGGATCACCTCTCTGGAATGTCTTCAAATACAGTTCTCTTCCAGTCATTTGGTAAAATAGTTGTCTTACAAATTTCTTGGCATAGATGTGTAAGTGCCTCCAGTGTCACATCAATTTGTTGGAAGATTTCAATTTGTATTCCCTCAATTGCTGGTGCCTTGTTTTTTGCCAATGCCTTCAATGTACCTTGGACTTCTTCCTTCAGGATCAGTGTCTCTTAATCATATTCTACCTCTTGAAGTGGTTGAACAGCACCATTACTTTTTGGTACAGTGACTCCGTGTATTCCTTTGAACTTCTTTTGATGCTTCCTGCATCATTAAATAATTTTTCCATAGAATCTTTCAATTCCTCAAGTCAAAGTTTGAATTTTTTCTTCAGTTCCTTCAGCTTGAGAAATGCCAAATGTGTTCTTTCCTTATTACTATTGTACAGTTATCTGTTTCTTTCTTCAATTATATTAGAGTTTGATTTAAATATTTTGAATCTCTTTCATTGGAAGCATAGATATTTACTATGGTCATTTCTTCTTATTCAAATTACCCTTTAATCTTGAGATAATGTCCTTCTCTGTCTCTTATGCAGGTTTCTGCCTTAAAGTCTATTTTATCAAAAATTAATATTGCTACCCCTGCTTGTTTTTGATTGTCTCTAACTTGATATTGAAGTCCTGGTGTGGCACTGTGGGTTAATGCACAAGTTTGCAAAGCCATTTGAACTGAAAGGTCAGCAGTTCAAGCTCACCAGCTGCTCCTCGGAAACACTATACAGGGTTGCTTTGGGTTAGAACCAACTCGACAGCACTTCACTACAACAAAAACAAGTTGATATAATTTTTCCATCCTGTGATTTTTAATCTATTTTTGTCTTTTGTGGGGTATGTTGTGTCCCTTGTAGGCAGCATATTGAGTATTCCTGTTCTCTTATTCATACTCTCTGTCTAGGCTTGTGCATTTAATTCGCTGTTGCTTAGTGCCATTTTAAATAGATATGAATTGATTGTAGTCATTTTGCTGTGGGTTTTTTTGTTTTGTTTTGTTTTTGTTTTTGCAGTGCTGCTGCTTGGTCCACATACTTTTTGTGCTGAGTTTGTCTTGTTTGTGCATTTTCTTATCTTCACTGTTGTTAGTTTAGTCTTAAAAAAAAAAAAAAAATCATTTTCCCTTTTCTTGATTTGATGTGAAGGTATCTTAATTTTCTTTGAGATTATGTTGTACTTTATTAAATTTTCCCGAGCTTAAAACATTCTGTTTTATCTTAAAAACTACTTAACTACTTTCTCAATTTTAATTCTATAGCTATATTGTTCCTTCTTTTTGCTTTCTGATCGTCTACATTATAAATTGATATCTCCGCTTCCCTATTTTCAGTCTTGTAAGTTTTTTCTACTTTGGTTATTTCTACATCTGGATTGAATTCTGGGTGATGTTGCAGTGTTTGTCAATCTGGTTGTTTTCTGCTGTCGTTGGTCCTAATTCCAAAGGATTCCCTTTAGCATTTTTTGTAAAGTTGGTCTGTTTTTCTCAAATGCCTTTAATTTCGGTTTATCTGGAAATTCTCCACACCAGAGTCCATTACAAGCTTGTTGTTGTTGTTGATAAGTGCAATCTAGTCAGTTCCGACTCGTAGCGACCCTGTATGGCATTTCCGAGGAAAGTCTGGTGAGCTTGAACTCCCGACCTTGTGGTTCAAACCAACCTGGCAGTTCAGCGCATTAACCTGCAGCGCCACACCAGGACTCCGTTACAAGCTTGTTGTTGTTGTTGTTAACTACAGTGGAGTCGGTTCAGACCCTGCGCAGGGTTTCCGAGGCCGCAAATCTTTACCGGAGCATAAAGCCTCATCTTTCTCCCTCAAAACAGCTAGTAGTTTCAAAATGCCAACCTTGAGGTTAGCAGCATGATTTGTAACCACTACGCTACTAGATCTCCTTCGTTACAAGCTTAGAGGATTGTAATTAACATTTCAAAATTTGACTCTGTAATCAAAAATCAAAACCACACCCAGTCCCATTGCATCAATTCCGATTAATAATGTTGCATATAGTTTCTAAAGCTATAAATCTTTATGGAAACAGAAATTCTCATCTTTGATTTTTCCATGGAGCAGCTGATAGGTTTTGAACTGCCTACCCTGTGTATGGGAGTCCTGGTGTGGCGCTGTGAGTCAATGCACCAGACTGCAAGAAGTTTGAACTGCAAGCTTACCGCGAGCTCCACGAAAACCTTGTACAGGGTTGCTATGGGTCGGAATTGACTCAACGGCACCTAACAACTACCTTGTGGATGTGCGCACTGTTGCTTGTACAATAAGCAGAGGAATGCAAACTACAAGGTCCATGGTTTGAGCCCTCTAGCAGCTCTGGAGGAGAAAGATGAGGCTTTCTGCTCTCACAAAAATTTAAAAGCCTCAGGAACACTATATAGGAATGCTTTGAGTCAGAACCGGCTCGATAGCACTTAATACCAATAACAACAACCTTGTGTGTAGCAGTCCAGTGCTTATCTTATAGTACCACTGGGTCTTTCTGCAAAGTGTTTGTTTCATCTTTAAATGCATATCCTTATATAGTGTCAGTATTATTTTTACCATTATTGAAGATTTGGATTTCAGTATGGTTATTTACCAGCATTTTCTTTCCTAGGTGTGCCAAATTCATAAAGAAGGAAATAATAAATTAAATATGTTAAATATACGTTAAACATGTAAGGAAGGATCAATTGCTAGAAAAGAACATTATGCATGGTAAAGTAGTGTCAATGTAAAAGAGGAAGATCCTCAAGAAGGTAGATTTTCACAGTGGCAACAACACTACGCTCAAAGATAACAGCATGTGAGGATGGCACAGGACTGGGCAGTGTTTTGTTCTATTGTACACAGGATTGTTATGATTTGGAACTGACTTGATGATACCCATTTTATACTAAATGGAGAGCTTCTTGGTCCCCAATTGATTACATGGCAAATCAGTGTTTCTACAGTACAAAAATTAGGTAATCATCACCATTTTCTGGCAAATGTTTATATTTTTAAATTACAAATATGACATTCTAATACAGTAAGTAAATAGCATTTTACACATCTATGTTAATGCTGTTGTTAAGTGCCGTCAAGTTGGTTCTGACCCAGGGCGACCCTGCATAGGATTTCCAACGAGTGACTGGTGAGCTTGAACCGCCGAACTTGCAGTTCAAACAGCTTTGCAGTCTGGCGCATACACCCACAGAGCCACACCAGGACTCCATCTACATATAACATTGAATGTCTATGTTAAAATTAATATTTATTCTTTATTAATGACTCTATATAAGGAACTCTGTTAGTGTAGTGGTACCATGATATTTCACTTACATTCATGACTTATTAATGGGACAACAGTTTAATAAATTATGAACGATTCCATAATTTCACTGATTCTGTAACTTCCTTTATAGAATCCTTTAAATGTAAAATTGAACGTATTTTTTTAAAAAATTACTACAAGTGCTTTTGCTTTCTGCCAACTATTTGAATTATTTGAACCATTAAGTATCTCCTTATTCTTTCTGAATGACTACCTCTTGGTCTATGTACAGGTTCTGTATTTTTATTCTGCAAAATCTAACTACTGTACTTCTACCTTTTTCCTTTGCTAAATAACTCTATGACTGACTATGTAGCAATAAAAAAAAAAGTAGGAATGACTAAATATGCTTTTATATGACTAAATATTCAATTACAATGACATTCCCCTTTGAAAAGGGAATTTAATTTGAAAATGTATCTATCAGATAGAAGTAGCAAACACTACACATTTTGTTTTATTTCATTATTGTTGTTAAGTTCTGTTGAGTTACTTTCAACTCATAGTGACCCTGTATATGGTTTCCATGGAATGGCTGGTGTACTTGAACCACAGACATTGTGGTTAGCCATCCAGTCCTTATCCTATAGAGTCACACTAGGACTTCATTAGATGAAACAAAAAGATTACTAAGAAGTTGTAATTTATCACCTCAGCATGGTTTTTAAGGGAACACCAACTAATAACTCTAGGCATTTAATCTTTTTTTTTCTTTCCCTGCAGTTATGTTCAATAATTGGTCCAGAAACCTAGATTTACTAGGAGCTTCGTATTTTGTTTTACAAGTAAATAGATTTTTAGATATAATAGACTCATTAGTCCAGCAACCAGCATTAAAATATTATGTAATGGAAATTAAGCTAAATATATATATATTAGATAATATTTAGAAAAGATTTATACTCCTTCGGAAAGCAAAATCAGTTGCAAGAGACTTGAGGAATTGTCTCTAAAAATATGAATATGAATATGAATATGAATAGACAGATAGATGAGTTTGTTGCTGTTGTTTTTGTTAGGCGCCTTCTAGTTGATTCTGACTTGTTGAAACTCTGTTTAAAACAGAACTAAATTCTGCACATTTTTATACCATCTTCACAATTATCGTCAAATTTCAATGCATTGCTTGGGTGCTTGTCATTCCATCTAGTTGGGGGGTATTCATATTTTTTGCTGACCTGCTTCTTTGCCAAGCATGATGTCCCATTCCAGGGACTGATAACCTCCTGATTCCATGTTTGAAGTATGAGGCAATTCTGGCTGAACTTCTTCCAGTATGAGCATTCTGGATGAACTTCTTCCAATATAGATTGGTTTGTTTGTTGGCGTAACATAGTACTTTCAGTATTCTCCAACATCATAATTCATATGCATTGATTCTTCCATAGTCTTCCTTATTCATAATCCACTAAAATGAATATGAGGCAATAAGAAATAGCATGGCTTGGGTCTGGCTCACCTCAGTCCTCAAAGTGATATCATTGCTCTTTACATCCATACTGAAGGCTTTGTTCTTAGATCTTCATCAGTATGTACTTAAGACTTTTTCACACACAGCAAGCAAGATTGTGCCATCTGTACATCACAGGTTCTTGGTAAGTGCTCCTTCAATCATGATGTCATGTTCTTCATATAATCCAGTTTCTCAAACTATTTGGTCTGCATACAGATTGAATAGTTATGGTTAAAGATACAAACCTGATGCACACCTTTCTTGATTTGAACCATTCAGTATCCCCTTCTTGCTGAACAACTGTTTCTTAAACTATGTACAGGTTCTACATGAGACCAATTAAATGTTCTGTAATTCCATTCTTCAAAATATTATCTGTAGTTTGTTAAGATTCACACAGTCACATACATTTGCATAGTCAATAAAGCACAAGCAATCATCTTTTTGATTTTTCTTTCAGCCAAAATCCATGTGATGTCATGAATTATATTCTTCTTTTCATGTCCTCTTCTGAAACTGGCTTGTATTTCTGGCAACTTTTTGTCGATTTATTGCTGCAAATGCTTTTGCATTATCTTCAGCAAAATTTTACTTGTGTGTTATATTAATGACTTTGTTTAATGACATCCACATGCTGTTGGATCATCTTTCTTTCTTTTTTCTTATGGATGTCTTCCAATTGGTTAATCGGGTAAGCTGTTCTCTAAATTTCTTGAACCAAATTAGTGAGTTCCTCCAATGTGGCAACTATTTGTTGAAATGAAAAATATTTCAGTTATTATTCCATCAATTCTGAGTTTTGTTATTTGCCAGTGCTTTCAGTTCAGCTTGAACATCTCTCTTTAGTATCACTGGTTCTTGATCAGATGCTACCTCTTCAAATGTTTGAACACTGACCAATTCTTTTTCATACAGTGACTATGCCTTTTTATATCTTCTTTTTATACTTCTTAGGTTCTTCAAATTTTAGCCTATAGATTCACTCAATATTGCATCTTGAGGCTTGAATTTTGTCTTAATTTATTTCATCTTGAGAAATGCTGAGCATATTATTCCCTTTTAGTTTGCTGACTGCAGGCCTTTGCACATTTCATTATAATGCTTGACTTCATCTTCTTGAACTGCCTTTTAAAATTTCTGTTCAGCTCTTCATCATTTCATCCAATCACTTTAGATTCTCTAAGTTTAAGAGTAAGTTTCAGTGTCTCTTGTGAAAACAATTTTGGTATTTTCATCTTTTAATTCTTTTAAATTACCATCAGCTTTCTTCATGGATAATGTATTTATGTCATTCCATAGCTCCTCAGGTCTTCAGACATTAGGGATTAATGCACCAAATCTGTACTTCAGATGATCTCTAAATTCAGGTGAAATATACTCTGGGTCATATTTTGGCTTTCATGGACTTGATTTAATTACTTCATCCTCAGTCTGAGCTTCCATAAGAACAATTGATAGTGTGTTTCATAGTCAGACTCTAGCATTGTTTTGACTCATGATATTGGGCTAATCCATCTTCTCTGTCCACAGATGTAGTCTATTTAATTCCTCTGTGATCCATTTACTAAAATAATCATGTATAGTCACAATTTATATTGTTGAAAAAAAATTCATTTTCAATGAAGAAGTCATTGGTCTTGCAAAATTCCATCATGCTATCTCCAGTATTATTTCAATCACCAAAGCTGTATTTTCTAACTATTGATCCTTCTTCTTTTGTTCCAACTTTCACAGTCTAATCACCAATAATTATCAATGAATCTTGATTACATATTTCACCAATTTCAGACAGAAGAAGTTGATAGAATTTTTTCTTCATCCTTGTTTTTAGTAGCTACATTTGAAAAATAGCAATATTAACTGGTCTTATTTGTTGTTATTGTTGTTAAGTGCCATTGTGTCAGTTCTTACCCATAACAACCCTGTATATTGTTTCTGAGAAGCAGCTGGTGACCTTAAACCATCAACATTGCAGTTCAAGCTGACTTTGCAGTCCAGCACATTAACCCACAGCACCACACTAGGACTTCTTGCAGCCATGTGGATATTATCCTATCACAAGCAATATTGTACTTCAAGGTAGACCTTGATATATTCTTTTTGATGATGAATATAAGGTAATTCTTCTTTAGTTTGTCATTCTAAGCATATAAACCATGTGATTATATGTCTCAAAATAGCTAATACCAGTCCACTAATACTTAAGTTAGAAATCTTTATTCCATTCATTTTTTCTGTGATGACATATTTTCTAGATGCTTACTTTGCACATTCCACATTCCAATTATTAATGAACATTTATAACTCTTTCTTCTTTAATTTGTGTTCCAGCAACTAAAGAAGGTCCCAAAAACTTTGCTTCATTCACATCATGAAGGTCATCTGTACTTCCTGGCAGTAGCTCATAATCAAATTTTTAGTACCTTCCTGCAGGGACCAGCCCTGTATGAACTGTGTTCCAAGAGGTGGACCGAGGATTAAAGTGACAGGAGACTCAAGATGGTTAGTTGAGAGGGCTTTAATGTCTTACAGATTCAGTTTAAATACATATTTCTTAGGTATGAGGGAGAGGGCAAATCATACATCGTTAGTTAAATGATTCACAAGACCTTTAGCTATATCACAATACCATTGACATCCTACAGTGAAAATAATATGTTGGAAATCAGTATGTGTAAAGATTGGTTTCATAGGTAGGGAACACAATTTCCAGGATAATTATAAAGCTACATACTACAATAGTCATAAACTTCAGAGTAATTTTCTTAACTAACTTTTTTTTTCTACTATACAGGTCTGTGTGGTCTTGGCCCATTGCCGATGGCTAGCAAGATCTTCTGCGTAGCTCTTTCCAAAGTCTTCCTTGGTTTAGAGAGTAACTGCTGGGTGGGCTTCACACACTTCCCTTAAATCCTACATCTCCCCGTTTTTGGTTTTGTACAGGAGAGCAAAAGGAAAGCTCCTTGAGCCTTTTCCATATTGATTAATTTTCATTGGAGGAGTTTCCAGACTAAACATTTCAAAATAATAATAATAATCAATAAATACAATTCCAGTAATAAGTAAAGTTCCCCATCCATGAAACCAATACTTAGGATTTAATTCTTGCAGGGCTTGGACAAAGGTGGAAGCTACATTGACAGCATGATTTATTTGCAAATGCTTTTTAAATGTATGATTCATTTGTATTTCTAAGTTATTAATATCAATAGATAAATTTCCTTTAAACCCATGTAAATGATTTTTTATTTTCTGCCACTCTGTCTCACTACAATTGTACTCTGTGGGTGTTAACAAAAATCCCTGTATTGCCAATCACATTTAAGAGAATTCTTATATTCTAAAGCTACGATTTGATCCCCTAACCATTTAACAGACTGTTGTAATTCATATTCTTGAGAAACAATTTCTCTATTTATTTTATCTTGTTGACTCCATAATTGATGTGCATTTTGTTGCCAATCTTGTATAAATTCGGCATTTTGAACACTTTGACTCAAAGCTACTCCTGCCACCGTAGCAATGGTGATGGTAGAGATAAGTCCTATAATAATACCTATAAGAGTTCCAATAAACCTTTTTGTTCTATTTACTAATTTTTCTAACATTTTTAACAATACATGTGTCTCTGCGCTATGTTCCCATGGTTTAGTTAAATTTACAGGAAACCAAACTCCCAATCGAGCTTTTAGCACAATAATAGACATGCTTTTGTTATACAATTTGTGATTTAAACAAGTATATAACTTACATGACTGACAAGTCAAACTTTTATCATCATAATTGATTTCTATAGTACCTATACCAATGGCATAAGGCAGTTGGACACATGCTTGTAAATATTTTGTCTCATTCAGTTTGAATTCATAAATTGATGTGCTATGACTGGTACCAGAAAAATTTCCAATATGTATTCTAAATGTTGTAAAGCAAAAGGTAATGGGCTTCACACACTTCACTTAAATCTTACACCTTCAAACCTCTGAGGCTAATTTTCCAGCTCTATATCAAACAATGTTCTGCTGCTATTCATAAGGTTTTCATTGGCTAACTTTTCAGAAATGATCCACCCATTCTTCTTCCTATGATGTCTCAGTCTGGATGCTCCACAGAAACTTGACATGATGGAAACCACCATGGTACAACAAACTGGAGAGTGGTAGAGATAATAGATACTTGAAAATAGATAAAACTGAGAGATACCAAGCATAGATAAGTTTTTCAGGTGACTTCTTTGTGACTACTTATCACAAAGACCAGGCCTTAATAATATCCACATGTCCTGATAGTAGCCAAAACTAAACTAAAACCTGGCAATTATTGAGTCCTTATTATGTGGCAGGTACTGAACTGGTTGTAAGTTTCTTTTTTGACCAGTAGTCCTCACAATAACATTGTAAATTAGGTGAGTGCTGTATTCAGTTTTTATATTAATAATAATACTCAAAAAGTCAAATGATTTATTTTCCAAACTAACAAGAAATAGTTCAAGCTTTGGGATCCATGTTGGTTTGTCTCTCTCCAAAGCATTATATAATTTCTCTTATAAAATAATTCCTTTCTTTATACCTTGATTTATTTTCTTCTTACAGTTGCTGTGATGTAACAATCTACACTTTCCTCAAAGAGCAGATCTCCCTTATAATTTCAAATGTTCATTGACATCATTTGATTGGATTATTTTGAATTAAATAGTTAAAAATGCTCTTGACTATAATAACACAGAATATCATATGAAACAGGTTCAGGGAATGGTTCCAGAACTGTGAACTACATATTAAAAAATATTTAGAAGGTCCAAAGGCTTATGTGATTATGAATTGGGCTACAAACCTCAGGCTCAGCAATTCAAAACTACCAGCTGTTTCACAGGAGAAAGATGAGCCTTTCTGCTCCCATAGAGATTTACAGCCTCGGAAACATTTACAGCCTCGGAAACTCTATACAGGGTCTTTATGAGTCGGAACCAGCAACAACACAACAACAAAAACAAGGCTCACTGCTACTGGGATTTGTAGCAGAAGCAAGAAAGGTGATGTTTTCTGATCTGCAACTGCCAGTGGGTCCAAGAGGGGTTATCATGGGCATGGCGGATCTGATAAAAGAGTAGGGGAGAGATCCAATCACAGGGGTCTGGTCAGTCATCAAAGATCAAGGTGTGAACTTTTTTTTTTTTTCCTGTTTATTTTTCCCTCTCTGTGCATCTCCACTCTGGTGACTAGAGGGGATGCTTAAGTGCATGGATACTTTCCTCAGGGTTCTACTACACATGTGCACGGATCTGTTCAATAAAGATCACTGGTTGCAGAATCAAAGAAGAGGTAAGAATTAACAGGAACTGCTTAAAATGAAAGGGTCTCCCAAAATGACTGAAGCTGGCCCTTGGATTGCTTCTCACTAGGAGAAACACCTGAATGGGGTTGAGGAAGAGGACAGAGACAGACAGAAAAGGAAATAAGTCAAAATGTAAATCTTGAGTTACGACGTCTTAAGAAACAATGATAACATCTTGAAAATTTTCAAGTGGCGTTGTTGGCAAAAAGTCGAGACAATAGCTTTAAGTTTTACTCATATTTTGGTATGTTTTTGTTTTGTTTTTAATATGTGTGTTGATTATAGACTTCAGTATCCAATTTGGGTTTTTTGTTGTTGTTTCATTTTTTGTTTTATGGTCCTCCATTTATCATGGGGGTGGATTCTTTCTCTTCCTATATTACCCAAGAAGACACAACAATTGTGGTCATATAGCCAATCTACAATCACACCCTATAAAATCCCACCATCTGGGAAAGAGCCAATCACAGTTGCTATACACCAGATAGACAGCCAATACCTGCTACAGCTACTCTGAGTGAGCAATAATAAACATGAAAAGGGAAGCCCATTTCTTAATCACATCAAGAAACAATCATAAAGCTTAATAATACATCAACATACATTAATCTAATAATTGAAAATGTCCAATAAACAACTGAAGATCTCAGCACATGTACAGAAATAAGATAAAGTAATTGAAATAAATAAGCTGGAGATAGAACTAGATTTCCCATTGAAAGAAGGGCAAGCTTTGGAACTGTCTGAGAAGGAATTCAGGATAATGTTATCGAGTTGCATCCAAATGCTCCACAGAAGTGTTGAGAAAAATAAGGAAGAAGTCAGGAAAGTGCTACAGTAACAATAAAATAAGATAGAAATAACATTGAAAACATTTTCAAAACCTGCAAAAAGAGATCCAAATGATTAATAATAAAATATCAGAAATGGACAATACATTGAAAGGGCAAAGGAATAGAATTGAAGAGATAGAAGCTAGAACTAGTGAGCTAGAAGATAAATTTCTTAATACTACTAAGATAGAAAAGTAAGCAGAAAAAAAGAATTAAAAAAATCAAGAAAGTATAAGATTCATGTGGTTCAACATGAAGAGCAATAACCTGAGGATTACTGGAATTTTGGAACAGGAAGAATCACAGAAGACCACAGAGAAAATAGTTGATGAGCTTTGAGAATAAAATTTCCCTAACTTCCTGAAAGAAGACAAGATACATATTCAAGAAGGAAACTATCCCAGGAAGGATAGACCCCAAAAGAAAATCACCAAGACATATTACAATCAAACTCTCCAAAATCAAAGACAAGAGAATCCTGAAAGCAGCTAAGGGAAATAAAAGTGTTACTTACAAAGATAAGCAAATAAGATTAAGCCTGATCTCTCAATAGAAATGTTGCAGACAATAAGGTAATGGGGAGACATAAATAACATGCTGCTAGAGATAAATAAATAAATAAATAAATAAATAAATAAATAAAAGCCTGCCTACAAAAAAATAGTGTACCCAGTAAAGCTGTCAATCAAATATGACAGGGTAACAAACATATTCCAGGATAAACAGAATCTAAGGAGTTTTGTCAAAGCAAACCCAGCAAGAATCAACAAGAACAGAAAACAGAGATTGACATAAATGGCAGCACCACCTGGAACTCAAACAACAGATGTAAGAGTCCAGAACAGAAAAAAACCATAAGAACAAATTTATATGATCTGAGAAGTCAGTCTATGATAAAAAACAAGTGCAATGTGAAAGAGAAAAACATAGGGATAGAGATCCAGGTGATGAGGAGGTCAGGTAGATTGCAGGATAAAATAGACTGTTGAGAAAAAGGTAATAGAATACAGGGTAAACTCAAAGAAAACTAATACTTCACAACACACCAAAAAAGGAAGATTCTGGAAGAACATGAAACTTTAAAACTATGAAGAAACTGACAAGAATAAACACAAAAATATGAACTCAACACAGGAAGGCATGCAGAACAAAGAAACCAACAGCACCAAAAAGAAGCAAACATAATGACAGTAATTTATTCATACATATTAATAATTACACTGAATGTCAATAAATGCATCTGTCAAGGGACACAGTGGAATATTATGCTACCTTGAAGAATAGCAAAGAAGCTGTAAACCACC
>NW_006408586.1:2450743-2453483 GCF_000296735.1 Chrysochloris asiatica
TAATTCAAATGCACTGATTCTTCTGCACTCTTCCATATCCATTGGGTAACTTTCATATGCATATGAAGAAATTGAAAATATGGTGACTTGGGTCAGGTTTACCTAAGCCCTAATACTTAAATCTTTCTAATTGAATATTTTAAAGAGATCTTTTGAAGCAGATTTGTTTGATGTATTACATCCTTTAATTTCCTTCTTGGCTGCTGCTTGCATAAATGTTGATTGTGGATCCAAGTAAAATTAAAATTTTGACAACTTTAATCATTTGCCAAATTGCTATGATGTTATTTGTTGGTCAAGTTTTGAGGATCTTCGCTTCCTTTACATTGAGTTGCAATCCATACTAAAATATATTGTCTTTGACCTTCATCAGTAAGTTTTTTAAGACCTCTCCTCTTCCAGTGAAGCAAGGTTGCATCATCCAGATATTGCAGGTTGTTAATGAATTTTCCTTCAGTGCTGATGACACATTATTTTTCATCTAATTTAGCTGCATAGAATATTTGCTTAGCATACATATTTAATAAGTACTGTGAAAGGATACAACCATTCCTGATTTTAAAACATTCAGAATCCTTTTGTTCTTTTCTAACGACTATCTCTTGGTCTATGCACAGGCTTCTCATAAGCACACTTAAGTGTTCTGAAATACCCATTTCTTTACAATGTTATCCATAGCTTGTCATTATCTGCATAGTTGAAAACCTGTGCATAATCAATGAAGCACATGTAAACATCTTTTTGGAATGTTCTGCTTTCAGTCAAGATCATCTGTCATGAGCAATGATACCCCTCCTTCTATGTCCTCTTCTGAATCTGACTTCAACTTATGGTAGTTCCCTGTTGATTATTGTTGCAAGTGTTTTTTAATTTACAAAATTTTACATGCATGTAATATTAATGTTATTTTTTGAAGATTTCCACATTCTATTGAGTCACCTCTTTTTATGGATTTTTTTCCATTTAGTTGGCCAGATAGCTGTCTTCCAGAGCTCCAACAATTAGTTGAGAGATTTCAATTTGCATTCTGTTAATTCCAGGGACCTATAGTCTTGTCCTTTGCCAATGCCTTCATTGGGCCTTGGACTTCTTGTTTCAGTACCATTGGTTCTTGATCATGTACTACCTCTTGAATTGGTTGACCACTGATCATTTCTTTTTGGTACAGTGATTCTGTGTATCCCCTTATTCAATGCAATTTTCAACATTTACCCAGTGTTGTTGTTGTTAGGTGTTATCAAGTCAGTACTGATGCACAATAGAAGTAAATACTGTCTGGTTCTGTGCCAACCTTACAATCATTGCTACTTTTGAGCCCATTGCTGTTGCCATTTTGCTGGCCCATCTCATTGATTCCTCTTTTTCTCTAACCGAACATTTACCAAACACGATATCCTTCTCCAGGCACTGTCACTCCTTATCAAATGCATCAATTCTTCTACAGTCTTCCTTATTCACTGTCCAACTTTCACATGCATATAATGTTATTTAAAATACCATGATGAGGTGCACCTTAGACCTCAAACAGACATCTTTATTTTGAACACTTCAAAGAAGTCTTGTACAGCAGATTTACATAAAACAATACATCGTTTGATTTCTTGACTGCTGCTTCCATAAGTGTTGATGGTTGATCTGAGCATAATTATATCTTCTTTATTCAGCTTTAGTTTATGGCAGGTTCCTGTCAATGCAATGTGCAGCTATTTTTAAATTCTTTTTAGCAAAATTTTACTTGCATGTAATAGTAATGCTATTGTTCTATGATTTCCATATTCAGTTGGAACATTTCTTTGGAACGAGCACAAATACGGATCTCTTCTAATCAGCTGGTCAGGTGGCTGTCTCATATTTCTTGTGACAGAATGAGTGCCTCCAGTGCTGCATCAGTTTGTTGAAATATTTCAATTTTTATTCCATCAATTGCTGGAGTTTTGTTCTTTCTGAATGTTTTCAATGCACCTTGAACTTTTGACTTCAGTAATATCAGATCATGATCTGATGCTACTACTTGAAATGGTTGAGCAGTGACCATTTATTTTTGGTACATTCACTCTGAGTATTCCTCTTGGTGCATTCTGCATTCAATATTTTGCCCATAGAATCCTTCGATATTTCAAATCAAGACTTGAATGTTTTCTTCTGTTCTTTTAGCTTGTGAAGTGCTGAGTGTTCTTCCTTTTTGGTTTTCTAACTCCAGGTCTTTACACATTTTATTCTACTACTTGACTTTATTTTCTCAAGTTGCTCTTTGAAATTTTCTGTTAAGCATATTTACTTCCTCAATTCTTTTATTCATTTTAGCTTTCTTTGCACTCAAGAACACGTTTCAGAGTCTCTTCTGGCATCTGTCTTGGTTTTTCCTTTTATCCAGTATTTTTAGTGATGTTTTGCTTACTTCATGCATAATGTTCTTAATGTTATTCCACACTTCTTCTGATCTTTGGTCATAAATGTTTAATACATAACATCTGTTCTTCAGATTGTCTAATTCAAGGTCATATTTTGGCTCTGATGGAATTGTTTTAAATATCTGAAGCTTCACTGTGTACTTCATATGAGCAACTGATGGTCTGTTCCACAGTCTACCATGCTATTTTTTTTGTAAGAGACAAATCTCTTCATAAAGATATAATTTGATTCCTATGAATTCCATCGGGTGAGGTCTATGTATATAGTTGCCTTTTATGTTGTTTAAAAAGGTATTTGTAATAAATATGTCATTGATCTTTCAAAATAC
>NW_006408586.1:2454183-2466395 GCF_000296735.1 Chrysochloris asiatica
ATTATGGTCAACTCTACTTTGAGGAGGAAGGCTTTTTCCAGACATATTTTTAATACCTTCCTGCCAGAGGGACTCATCTTCCACCTCACTCTATCTGACATAAATCTGCTGTTATTCATAATGTTTGCATCTTCTGGCACTATATTTCACAAGGTTCCTCTGGTATTCATTAGATTTCCAGTGACTAAATATTAATAAAAAGTCTGTCTTTCCTTCTTCCTAGTCTGTCTAAGTCTGGAAGCTGCACTGAAGCCTGTTTACCATGGGTGACTCTGCTGGTATTTAAAATACAGGTAGCATAGCTTCCAGAATCACAGCAACACAGAAGCCACCAGAGTATGACAAACTGACAGTTGAATGGTGTCCTTATTCCTCAATTCCACCTTAATCCTTAATCCCACTTAATCCTGCCTCAATAACAATAGGATTTATAATACATCACAGAATGGAGCCTATTTTGCCCATAGTCAAGAACAGCTATAATAAGTAAATAATTAGCTGCTGTGCAACTACCCATAAAATAAAAGACTGATAAATTCAACTAGAGTTGACTCTTAAACAATGAAATTTGAATTGTGCTAAGCCTACTTCTATGCAGACTATTTTTCCTATTATTTCCCCAACTGAGTATCTATTTAAAATGCCCTCTGAGCAGTTATTCTCTGCATGAGGAACTCATATGGAGATGATTAGCATAACAGGTTGTTTTAAGAAGATACTCACAGCAGTAACAATAGGGAGAGTGCATTTAATTGGACCCACAGTTTAAACCCATATTGTTCAAAGGTAAACTGTTCTTTCACATTTTTTAGCCTCCAAACAAGTGGGATTGAGAAAAATCTGAGACAAAAATTAGTAGAAAATGTGTGAATTACACACAAACACAAAAGTATGTTTATGTTTAGATTATATAATTCAAAAACAAACAAAAAGAACTGCTCATTTGAAGTTTGAGCTAAAGGCAACTTCACAGAAGAAAAAACACTAATGGCTATAAATATGAAAAGATGCTTAACTCATTATGTAATTAATTAAATGCACATTAAAATATCAGAAATAGCATTTTTACAAAGTATATAGTCTAAACTTACAAATCTGATATCAGTATTGTGGGTAAGGATATGAATAGCAAGGGAAACACTTGAGTACTATGGAAAGCATGAAATACTTGTTGGAAGGAAAATATATTAAGAACTACATTGTGACACAAATGCATATGCAATAGTAGTTCTGAAAACTAGTTGGTAAAAGAAGGCTTATTAACAAGGGAAAATTGCACTAATGGATGGTTTCCAAAATGCAGCACATCAGCATGCCCCCAGGTATCAGATGAAAAATGAAACCAGTTGATGTATTTTATAGAGATAATTAGAATTCAGGAATTTAGGGTGAGGAAATAAAAAGAAAAATGAAGCTGGGCATAGATGTTTTTATAAGGTAGCTTTCAGGAAAACGAAGGAAACTGAAGAAAAGGAAAAACTAATGCCTTAGAATCACCTTGCCATGCTACAGGGTCAGACTAAAGTGACCTTTGATGAAGAGGCTTTGGAACCATTAACATTATAAAGTCTTTGATTCTTGTTGTTAAGTGCCAACAAATCATTTCTGATTTGTGTTGTTGTTGTCAGGTGCCATCGAGTCGGAACTGACTCATAGCAACCCATGCACAGCAGAATGAAACAATGTCCGATCCTGGGCCAACCTCAGTACCGTTGCCACACTTGAGTCCATCAATGATGCCACCTGGCCAATCCATCTCATTAGGGGTCTTCCTCTTTTTCTCTGACCCTCCATCTTACCAAACATGACATCCTTCTCCAGTGACTGTTTCCTCCGGACAATATGTCCAAAGTATGAGAAACGAAGTTTAGCCATCCTGGCCTCCAAGGAGCACTCTGGCTGCACTTCTTCCAAAACAGATCTATTGGTTCTTTTGGCAGTCCATTGCACTTTCAGTATTCTCCTCCAACACCACAACTCAAAGGCATCAATTCTTCTATGATCTTCCTTATTCACTGTCCAGCTTTCGCATCCATATGAGGCTATTGAAAACACCATGGCCTGGGTCAGGGGCACCTTACCCTTTATAGGTTTTCTTACAAGTGCTTGGTGGGTTTGAACCCCATTCTTGCAGTTAGTAATCCAATGCTTGTCCTACAGTGTTACACCAGGATTTTGAAGTGTTAGAAGAGGGACAAGATTAAGTGATGGAGCTAAAGTCTGAAGACAATGCTTTGATCCATTTAAGTAGGAAGTAGGGAGAGAATTCAAGTATAGCAACATAGCTGCTTAAGGTATTCCATCGTAATTCTTTGGCTACAGTCAATGGACTAGGGAAGCAATAGTTTGACTACATTATCATTTTCATGCTGAAATTGAATTACACGTCAGATAAGAATTACAAAGAAGTTTTCACTTCTTCATAGGAAAAGGTAAAATAGTATTTTATATAGTATTAAAAGCCACTAACATTCTACTGAAATACATATATTAAAGGTAATAAGAAATCCTTTTTCAAAGCATCACATTTAACTTTAATTTAAAATTAATTTCAATAGTAAATATAATTATTTCTGAGAAGTTGACTACTGTTAGACTGGACTGATTAGAGAAAAGAGGTAAAATTCTCATCAAGGCTATTCCTTTTATATGAGACCTTCAGGAGCTGTCAAGTCTTGATACAACCTACATAGCAGCAAGTAAGTTAGTTGAAGAGGCAGTCAGTTGAACAGAGCAAAGGGATATTAAATGGTTTAAAGTAAGGAAACGTGTGCACCAGGACTATATTCTTATGCCACATTTATTCAATCTGTATGCTGATCAAACTATCTGAGAAACTGGAAGAAGAATGTGGCATCAGGATTAGAGGAACATTCATTAACAATCAGCAATATTCAAATGATACAAGCTTGCTTTCTGGATACAAAGAAGATTTGAAATACTTGCTGATGAAATCCAAACACTACAGCCTTCAACATGGCTTCTACTTCAATATAAAGAAAGCAAATAAATATAAAATGGACAAATAAATGACATCATAATAAATGGAAAAAAAAGTTGAAGTAGTCGAAGACTTCATTTTGCTTCGATCCACAATCAACACTCATGGAAGCAGCAGTCAAGAAATCAAAAGACATATTTTACCAGGCAAATCTGCTTCATAAGACCTCTTTAAAATGTTCAAGAGTAAAGATGTATATATTTAGGGACTAGGGCATGCCTGACACAATCTAAGCTACTTTCACTGGTCTCATATAAATTTGAAAGATGGACAATAAATAAGGAAGCCATAGAATAACTGATACATTTGAATTATGGTTTTGGAGAAGAATATTGAAAGTACCACGGAGTTCCAGAAGAACAAACAAATCTGTGATTAAAGAAGCATAGCCAGAATGTTCCTTAGAAGCCAGTATGGCAAAGTTTGTTTTCTCATATTTTGGACAGATTATTAGGAGGTCCCAGTCCCTGGAAAAAGACATTATGCTTGTTAAAGTGGAGAGTCAGAGAAAAATAGGAAGATACCCAATGAAATGGATTCAAGTATAACAACAATAATGATGATGCCACAGGACTGGACAGTGTTTCATTTTGCTGAGCATAGGGTTGCTGTGAGTTGAAACAAACTGGACGGCACCTAACAACAACAGCAAGCTAGCTGGGTTATCTCTCTCTCTGTTTTTTTGTCTCTTTCATTCTCTATTAACTACAAATTATTTATAAAGAAATTTCATTATCAATACATTTGACAAGTCACATACTGTTTGTCGTTGAGTTTCTGCCACAAGAATTTATAAAAGATAACCTGATCACTAGAAGAAAAACAATTTCATAAGACCAATAATTGCCTAAATCTTCTTTGAATTATAGTCAACTGTTCCTAGTGGCTATTTCAAACATCATTGTAAAACTGATTTCATCTACCCAAGCAATGTCTTTTTATTTTGAAGTTTATGCTTCATAGTAAAAAATTAAGAATAAATAAATAAATGCACAGGCAATTTTGTTTCCTGAAAAATGAAGAAGAACACTCTCATTTTAACTGTTAAACCACTGATTTTATAAGCATATCAACATAATTCAGGGGCTCATTAAACAATAATTACTACATTTTATTTACAAAAATTTTAATAGTCTGGATTTGGAAAACAAACACTGTCTCAGGTTTCATAAAAACAGAGCATAAGATAGGGATTTGAATGCTTTTTAGACTAAACCTCAAAGTGAGGGAAGAATGGCTGGAATGAGTAAAAAGTGGTATTTAAGGTAATGATTGGCCCAGGATCGGGCAGTGTTTTGTTCTGTTGTGCATAGGGTTGCTATGAGTCAGTACCAACTTGATGGCACCTAACAACAACAACAACAAGGTAATGTCTATGAACCATAAATCCCACCAAGAGAGACTGTCTTAAGGAAAAGTATGAGTCTTTTATGTCTTGTGAGTCTGTAATTTTCTATCATCTGGGGATTGATTTGCTAAAAGGTTTAAAGACTGCTCCTATTAACTAAGCTGCTCTTCTCAACCAAGGACAGCTTGGCTTCATGAATGTGAGACTTTTACAGGGTTCCTATGGACTCAGAAGTGCTTCATCTTTAGTTTACTGCTTTCTTGTCCCTATCTTCACTTCATAATAATATTGTCTTTGAATTTGTGAGTGCTCATGAAGTACTGGAACATGTACATGAGTTACATGTAATATAAATATATCTTCCATTTATTGCCACCAGAATTGAATACAACATTCACAATATGCCATGAACATAGTTGGTTCACCAGGACTCAAAGGGGGTATAAGATTATTGTGTTATGTTATGACTAAGTGAGTGTGCTAACAAACTCAAGAAGATATGCTTTCTATTTGATCCAGTACTTGTTTTAACAAAAAAAAAAAAAAAAAGTAACTTTAATTATAAAGTTACTGCTCAAGAAACCCTACCATATCTTGCTGACTCTTGTTATTTTCTATCTTAACCAATATTTACACTGCAAAAAAAAGAAAGGAAGAAAGAAAAAGACAGAGAGGGATAGAGAGAAAGGGAGAAATAAAGAAGGAAGGAAGAGAGGAAGAGAGGAAGAGAGTGAGGATAAGGAAAATCACCAGTACTTCCTTTTCCTTTCAGCCTTTCCTAACTCCACAGTAAGCTAAGTGTTGGTAGAATATTTTGAATGAGGAAGTGAAATAACAGCAGTTGAATTTGCATAGCATTTTCATTTTTCTGGTTGTTGTTTTTGTTGTTGATGTTAGGTGCCTATAAGTCAATTCTGACTCATATTAACCCTCTGCATAGCAGAGCAGAGCAGAACACTGACTGCTCCTAAGACATCCTCAGAAGTGTTGTTACATTTCAGCCCATTGCTGCTGTCACTGTGCCAATCCACTTCCTTGGAGTCTTCCTCTTTTTCATTGTCCCTCCACTTCAACAAGCATGATGACCTTTTCAGTAAGTGGTCCCTCCTTATAACATGTCCAAAGTATGAGAGACAAAGCCCTACCATCTGGGCTTCCAAGAAATATTCTGGCTTCACTTCTTCTAAAACAGATGTATTTGTTCTTCTGGCAGTCCTTGATATTTTTAATATTCTTCTCTAACACCATATGCATCAATTCTTCTACATTCAATTCTTATTTATTATCTAATTTCCACATGCATATGAGGCAATTGAAAATATCATTGCTTAAATCAGGTGCACCTTAGTCCTCAAACTGATATATTTGCTCTTTAACATTTTAAAAGACCTCTTTTGAAGCAGATTTGCTTAATGTAGTATGTCCTTCGATTTCTTGACTGTTATTTCCATGAGCATTTGATTATGGATTCAAGCAAAATGAAGTCCTCGACAAGTCCATCCTTTTTGACATTTATCATGATGCTATGTATTGGTCCATTTATGAAGATTTTTGCTGTTTTTGTTTTTAACACTGAGGTGCAACCCATATGAAGATTGTAGTCTTTTCTGGTAGTACTGAACTAATATGCATGCAAGCACTATAGAATATGAATTGAGTAGTTCTGGTGATTCTGCACTTGTTAACTGTTATTGTTCAGGGTAATTGAGTTGGCACTGACTCACAGTGACCCTGTATAGGATTTCTAAGGAGCGGCTGGTGAGTTTGAACCACCGACCTTGTGGTTCAAAGAGACCTTGCAGTCCAGCACATTAACCCACAATGCCATACCAGGGCGGCTCTATTACTTGCACTTAAAACTGGCTTTGCATAATGTAAAACTTAAAGGCAAAATTTATGCTAGCAATTTAAAATTTAAATTTTTCTTTACTTGCTGTTATTAAGTGTTGAGTCAATTTTGACTCCTAGTGTCTATATATGACAAATTAGGACTTCCCCATAGAGTGCTCTAGGTTGTTATATGTTTGAAGACTGCCCGGTCTTTCTCTTTTGGAGTTCGTGGTGGGTTTAAACCAGAACATTTCAGTTATCAGATGAGTAGTTAACCATTGCTCCATTGAGAGTATTTTCTAAAAATATCATGACAAAGCATAAGCATCCACAACAAAACAATAACAAAAATACACAACATAAAAGAAAAACCAAAAACCCATTGCCCTCAAGTGAATTTCAACTCATGACTCTACAGTACCGTAGAAGTGTTCCATAGAATTTTCGCTAAAGGATAAGCACGGGACTGCTAACAGCAAAGTCAGCATTTCAAACCCTCCAGCCATCCTGAGGAAGAAAGATGAGACTCACAGCTCCTGCAAAGAATTAAGGCCTTGAAAATCCTGTATAGGATTCTTACATGTTTGGTTTTGGCTTGGAATCTATAGAGAAGCAGACTGTCATATCATTCTCCTGCTGGTGGGATCAACCACATACAAAATACTAAATTTAAAAAGCTTGTATAAGTTAGTACTTTAGTGACAGTTTTTTCATGCTTTCTGAATAAGTGGTCTTACATTTTTATTTACATTTTATGTAGCTGGCCCTGACCAATGACAGTTTTCTGGAGAAGTTTCTAGTTATATGTCATTAGCTATAATATTTACAGCAGCTGAGGAATAGTTATAACAAATGACATCTATCTATTCCAGTCCACCCATTACCCCATTCACATAGATTCACTAGCATCTCAAATGAATTTCACTGCAAAAAGGCATAGAATCTCTAGGACAATGGTTGATCATAATTTCTAGGAAAAATTAATAGGATAAATAATGTGGTAAATCACAGCCTTGATGGTATTACCTATAACTGATTTGGAAGCTGATGTAAACTAATATCCATTATCCTCCTCCACCTCTCATTCTTGATTGCTTTATCTTTTAACTGGTACTTTTCATTACCAATGTGGTTTCCTTTATCCAATATCTACTTTGAGGCACATGGACAAAAATAAAATTTGTATAGACACACTTTTTAGGATGCAATAAAATAGCATTCAATGGAAACTAGAAAATGATCAGGGTTGGGGCTATATAGTCAGTGGACCCTCTTTAAGACAGACCTGAGCCAGTACCCATTTATTAGTTGATTGCCATACAGCCCTATACTAAGAGGCATGGCATGATGATGCTATACATCTAGCTTCATAGTTAACTCAACAGTTCTTGAAAAGTTTAGGTATTTCCTTTTCCACAGTGAATAAATACTTGCATAAATCTCTGGGGAACAAACAAATATTATCATTATTGTACATTCTAGTTATTTATTCAGGGTACTTCTTCATGAAAACCCCATTATGTCCTTAAGGTAGTGAATTCTGAGTGTGAAGATTGGTTAATATCTGTAATAAGGAAAAGGAATAATAGTCTTTCCTTAGCAGGCAACTGACTTTAGCCTTCTACTCATCGATTCCTGAACACCTTTGATTATATAAGCAACACCCTTTTAAGCAAGTCAAGTAACCCCTGAGATAGGGTTGTCATATTTAGCAAACAAAATTATAGAAGATCAACTTACTTTAAATTTATTTTAGTTAATATTTTGTTGTTGCTTTTGTATAAATATGTTAATAAATTTGTGATAATTAAGGTTTTATGTCAACTTGTTGGGGCGAGGATTGCCAGTGGTTTGACATTGGAAGGTAGTTATCTCCTATGATGAGATCTAATACAATATAATCAACTCTATGGTGAAATCTGTTAATGATCAGCCAATCAATTGAAAAGTTTCTCAGGATGTAGCCTACTTCCAATATATGAGACACACAGGCAAAGCTTGTTTACTTTCTTCTGGGTCTGGATCTTGCATCTGGCTTGTCTTCCAACTTCCGGTTCTTTGGACCTGAGCCAGTGGTCTGTTTTTACCTGCCAATCCTGGGAGTCTCCAGCAAACTGCTTTCTAATTGCCAGGCCTGCCTGTCTGCCATCTGGATTGCCAATCTTCTCTTATCAGCCCTGCAGCTATGTGAATCAGAAGCTGCCCCTGGCATCTAACCCACAGATTGAGACTTGCCCACTTCAAAACTATGTGAGCCATTTACATCATATAAATATATCTTTATATAAACATATATATATTTCACTGGTTTTGCTTCTCTAGAGAACCCAGACTATAACAGCATTATTTAGGGTATAACTATTCTTTTAATTTAAATTTTACTTGTCTTAAATTTAAATTTAAAAGGATGCTCAGTATTTTATTTATCAACACTTCTTTAGGAAGGGAAAAAGATAATTTGTTCCTGGCCATATTCCCTGGCTGACATTCTGATGTTATTGGTTGAAAGAATAATCTTGTCCATCTTACTTTTGTTAAGTCTTATCACCTAGTCTCCTGTTTTGGGAGTAGATCATCACAGATATGGACCAGAATCTCCTACCCAGAGTACCAGCCAACAAAGACTCTCAATGTCCTAGTATTCCTGTCTTGTGCATATTTTATTGGCTTGATAAATGAAGAATCCTCCAGAGGAACATAGACAACTGATGAGTTTTCATCTTGTCATTTATAATTAATTCTCTATTGCATGCCTACCTTATAAAGTGATTGTTTCTTCTTCCACAATGTAATTCTGATATTTTGATTTCATGAAATACTATCACTTTTTTTTTTTTTTTTTCAACTCCCTAAGATATTATCCAGCCATGTATTAGAACCAGCCCTCACACTGCTTTGGTCAGAGTATTATGCCCATTGGATTGTAAAGTGTTCCCATATTTACTAACTCTACCATATGCAACTTTATGTTTCATAGTCTTTGATATAGCACAATAAGCATCATTTCCCAGCCATATTCTCCCACTTCTTGCTAATAAAACTTAATCAAATTGTGCACATTTCCTCAGCCTGTAATCCTTCTGTCCTCTTTTCTTAGTAGTTCCAATACTGCACCAATTGGGTCGTGTTGAGATTTGCCTCTCCTTATTTTTCTAGCTGCCTTTGAAGGAAAGGGAACATATTTTAACTGGAAAGCTTTGTCCTAAAACCTACCTCCAAGATCTAAGCCCTCTGAGAGAACTACAAGCCAAGGAAACGTGAGGTAGGGAGATTTGCCACTTTTTATCAGCATTATGTGAACTAGGACAACAAACCCAGACAGTCAGGGAAACTGGATGATCGATGCTTTCATGTGTTATCTATTCAGATAGCCCCATTTTCACATTTGGGATTCTACTCCTAGTCCTGGTGTGGTGCTGTGGGTTAATGTGCCAGACTGCAAATCCATTTGAACTGCAAGGTCGGCAGTTCAAGCTCACCAGCTGCTCCTAGGAAACCCTATACAAGGTTGCTATGGGTCGGAATTTACTCAATGACACTTAACAACAACAACAACTCCTTCCCTAGAAGGCATAGTGGATTTTCTGGGGCTGAGAATTCAGTGTTTGCTGAAGCTTTTATATTTTTATATAGCAATCTTGAACCTGCTCTTCAGCATGATTACCCCTTCAGAAACACAAGATGAAATTTCTATCACAGTTACCATTGAGTTCTGTTGTTTATACTTCACATTGAATTGACAAATGACTGTCCTGGGTCCATCATTTTCACTCTTGAAAATATCATTGGTGCACTGTAGTAGCCAGGTCATTTCCCTGTAACACAAAGCTGCAGTAGAGCAGAAGTCAAAGGACCACATGGCTGAGAGGCTGAAAACAAGAGTGAGGTGTGCTGCCTGCAGTATGACAGACAAGAGGCATTCCTGACTGGAAAACTGCTGCTCACTGAGTTTGTTTTGATCCTGAATTGTACCCTGTTCACTTCCCTAGTAAACCCCATAATCCTGAGTATTTTTATGAGTTCTGTGTGGGTATTGCAGTGGATTATCAAACCCAGATGTGAAACAGAGAGTGCTGTGGGATGAATGATTGGTAATCCCAATAGGATAAAAAAGATTGTAGGGTGAAAGTATGTCTGACCTCTACTTCATAGGAATCACCCTTGGCTGATTTTGAGTTTCGATTCTCTTTCCCCCTTGTGAAACCAGGGGAAGTCAGACATGGATCCCCACATGTTTTTTTAATGATCTTGTTTTTTATTGATACTTTGTATAGTTGTTATTTTTTTTTTTTATAAATGTTTAATTGTGAATTATGTGATAGTTTACATGGGAGAACATTAGTTTTATATTCATTCTATCGGATATCATTTCATTGCCATGATTACAATACCCTCCATGCATCATCAAGCAACCAAAGGGTATACCCTGCAAGCCTACCCACCCCTCCACCTCCACCGACGGTCGTCAACACACAGCCCCTCTCCCTCTCTGGATCTCAAGTTCCCAGCTGCTCCATCTCTCCATGTCATCATCTCTGCCTCCATCTCAGGCATCGCTGCATCTCTGGGTAGGGTCCCGCTCTCGGTTCTTCTCCATTGATGGTCCTTGGGACCTCTGCTCCAAGACTGAAAAGTTAATCACTCCCCTCCTTGCTACAAAACGTCTACCTTTACATTTCCAACCCTCACAATCAGTCCTGATAACAATTATTCACTATTGTATCACAAGAGACCTATCTGCATTTCATTTCATTAGCCTTGACTAGACAGATTGGATACTACTCAGTAGAGATTCTAACTTCCTCCACGCCCTCTGGATCTAGGTTCATCATGAAAGCTTGTAAGCCAGTCACTTCTTGCCATTTTGGGTAGCCAATGTCCAAGTTGCCCATCCCTGTCTACTCTGTGTGTGGAGGGGGTGGGAATGATTCTTGCAGTAAGGATTTGTTTCCTCTTTTGAGTTACTGCATCCATAGATGTAGGTCAAGTTCACCAAATTCTATCAGATTATGCTTTTTTTTTTTCCCTCTTCTTTCTTCTTCTGGTTGAGCTCTGATCATCCAGTCATTGAAGCCAGGTCAAGTGGGTATTATCTGCAAGGGCCCCCATGGTTTTTGTCTGTTTGATGGTATATGTTGCTAAGATGCTTGTAGAATTCACATTTGTCTCATTCATCATTTCTTGGAACAAATTCTAGCAAATAAAAGGTATTTGACATGTATTTGTGGAACACAAATGGCATCTAGAAAGAAAAAGTGTTGTTAGTTGCTATTGAGTTGATTCTAACTCATGGTGGACCTTCAGAGCACTTGGGTTCACCATGAGTCAGAATAAACTCAGCGAGATGGATTAGCAAAATGACAGCATCAATGGGTTCAAGCATGACAACAATTGTGAGGTTGGTCCAGGACCGGGCAGTGTTTTGTTCTGTTGTACATAGACAGGGTCACTATGAGTTGGTACCAACTTGATGGCACCCAGCAACAATAACAATATGATAAGCATTGGACTGTGAACCAGCCACTCACCAGAGAACAATGAGGCTTCTTCTCCCACAAAGATTTAAAGCCTCAGAAACCTGGAAGGCACTTAACAAAACCGACATAGGACTCATGGTTTGACATTGCAGGATAAGCATTTGACTGAAAATCACAAGGTTATTGATTCAAACCCTTGAGCTGCTCCTTTGAAAACCTATTTGAGGTTGCTGTGAGTCAGAACCCACTCTACGGTACTTAATAACAGCAATCATAACTACATGTATGTATTTGAGGGCCTTGCTGAACCAGGTACAAATAATTAATGAAAAGTCAGTTAGCAAACACTGAAGCACATAGGCTGTAGAAATATAGACTATCTTGGTTCATATATCGGTTTTGACACTATATAACTAGGTTCCCTTGGGCAAGTTACTTCACCTTTCTGAGGTATAACTTTCTTATCTGTAAAATAGGGGTAACGTCAGTACTTATTTCAAAACATTATTTTGAGAATTAAATAAGGTCCACATGCAAATTCCTTAAAACTGTAGTT
>NW_006408586.1:2467633-2476823 GCF_000296735.1 Chrysochloris asiatica
GATCCTGCATAGGATTTCTGAGACTGTAAATCTTTATGGGAGCAGAAACCCTCATTTTTCTCCGACTGAATAGCTAGTAATTTCGAACTGCTGACCTTGAGGTTAGCAGCCCAATTCATAATCACTACACTACCAGAGCTCCTTTAAGCCTTCTAACGATGATTTAAATAATAATAATAAATTTATCCTTCATAGATTATGTTTTTTATTTGATGAGCCAGTCTGTTACTAAGATATATACTTCTATCCGTGCATGTGGGAGAAACATAAGACTTTCTGCTCCCATAAAGATTTAGTCTCAGAAGTCCTCAATATCACACTCCCTGCATGTTATTTCCATTAGTGCACTATGCCAATTTTTCTTTTAAAATTTGTGGGCTTCAATTGACACTAACAAAACATAATTTAACTATGAAATAAGCAGACATATAATAATCTATCGGTTTCACTTAGGGCAATCTGCTAAGATTTTTACATTCAACTGTTGTGCTAATGTGCTTTAATTATCCATTTAAGTTCATACAAACAAACTCACAGTTTTGATTGTTCATTTTACATTTACTAGGGACTACCAAGGAGCTCTGGTAGCGTAGTGGTTACGAATCGGGCTGCGAACCTTAAGGTCAGCGGTTCGAAACTACCAGCCGCTCCGCGGGAGAAAGATGAGGCTTTCTACTCCCGTAAAGATTTACACCCTCGGAAACCCTGTACAGGGTCGCTATGGGTCGGAACCGACTCGATGGCACTTAACAACAACAACAACAACCAAGTTACAGCCTCGGAAACCCGGTACAAGGTCGCTATGGGTCAAAAACAACTACCAAGTTTGTTCCATAATTTCTTGATTATAGTTTATACTTTTATTATGAAATACTTCTCAAATTGTAATATTTAGGGTTATTTTTATAAATGTAAGTAGGAAATTAAAGAAAACAAACACAATTAAAAAATAAAAAGGATGTAATATCCAACGATTGATGACTAAAGGAAAAGTTCACTTCTGGAAATGTAATGAAACATTTGTGGTATATGAGCATGCTATGCCATAAATGTTTTGCATAATTTCATAATTTCAGAACATTACATGCATTGGCATGTAATATATATGAATGCATTATTAGTAAAAATTTCAGCACGATATATATAGGCTTATGTATGTAAAACACTATGTAAAAATAAGTTAATATGTGTAAAGTTTTATATACATAGAAAAAAACTAACAAAATATCATAAAAAGAAAACACCAGGTTTACATGTTTTCACTGCAGAATTGTATTGAATATTTAAAGGGTAATATCAACATGAAGTCTTAAATGAACTATTTTACAAAATACAGTAGGAGGAAGTTGTTCTTAACTTGATTTTTTTTTAGTTCTGCTTAACTCTGTTACTAAAGATTGACAATTATTTTATCATAAAATAAAAATGTAGCTCAAAATCCCTCATGGACAAGGATACAGGCATTGCTGAGTCCAACAATTAGTGTCCAGCAATGTACAATTAGAAAGTTACATCATGAACAATTGAGTTTCATCACTTGAAAAGTAATGAATGATAGACCACATGAATAGAATAAAGAAAAAATATCATGTCAATAAAAGCTGAAAACCATTTGATATAATTTATTATGTATTTCTAATACAAAGCCCTCAACAAATGATAAATATAAGGAAAATGTTCCAATCTGGTAAAATGTACTTATGAAAATTGTATGGACAAGAGCAAAGTTAATGATAAAAATAGAGTATTTCACCTTAAAATATGGATTATGGAAAAGATGACTTCTCCAATGACTTTTATTCAATATTGTAATAGAAATCTAACCATACCGTTAGAGTTAGAAAGAATTGTAAAAATAACTGGAATATACTTACTAAGAGATTACAGAATTATAAGTTAAAAATTCCAAAGTCTACCAACAATTACCAACATATATAAGTGAATTTAGCAAGATTACAGGATAAAAAAAAAGATACAAAAAGGATTATATTCCTGTATGCTATTACAAAGAATTTGGAAAAAGACAGTATTAAAAATTACTTTAACAATAGCTAGAAGTATAGAAAATATTATGGAATTAAGTTGTTCTTATTTGTTAGATGCCATCGTGTCAGTTTTAACTTCTACTGACCGTATGTCAAACAGAATGAAGCATTGCCCTTTCCCAATTGTTATGTTTGAGTCATTGCTGCTGCCATTGTGTCAAATCCTCTATTTGACAGTTTTCCTCTTTTTTCTAATCCTCCAATTTACCAAGCATGATGTCTTCTCCAGGAACTAGTCCTTCCTGACAACATATCCTAAGTAAGAGAGCTAAAGCTCCACCACAGTAACCTCAAATTAATTTAATTTGAATTAACTTAAGATGTTTGCATATGGAAAACTAAATATATTTGAGGGTGGTGGTGGTAGTTATGGATCATGGAGTCGGTTCCAACTCATAGCGACCCTGCATTGTGTTTCTCAGGCTATAAATCTTTAGAGGAACAGAAAACATCATAATTTTCCTGTGTTGATATGTTGTTGTTTTTAGGTGCCATGGAGTCAGTACCGACTCATAGCGACCTTATGCACAGCAGAAGGAAACACTGTCAGATCCTGTGCCAACCTCTCTACTGTTGCCACACTTGAGTCCATCAATGCTGCCACTTGGCCAATCCATCTCATTGGGGTCTTCCTTTTTTTCTCTGACCCTCCACCTTACCAAACATGATATCCTTCTCAGTGATTGGTCCCTCCTGACAATATGCCTGAAGTATGAGAGACAAAGTTTGGCCATCTTAGCCTCCAGGGAGCATTCTGGCTGCACTTTTTCCAAAATGGTCTATTGGTTCATTTGGCAGCCCATGGCACTTTCAATATTCTCCTCCAACACCATAACTCAAAAATATCAATAGTGAAGAGGACTTAAAACATTTACTGATGAATCAAAGAACACAGCCTTTGGTATGGATTACATCTCAATGTAAAGAAAACAAAAATCCTCACCACTGACCAATAAACAACATTCTTAGCAATTGAGAAAAGATTGAAGTTGTCAAGGACTTCATTCTTCTTTGATGAATACTCACGGAAGCAGCAGTCAAGAAATCAGATGATGTATTGTATTAGACAAATTATCTGCACAAGACCATTTTAAAGTGTTGAAGAGTAAAGATGTCAGCTTGAGGACTAAGGTGTGCCTAACCCAAGCCACGGTATTTTCAATAACCTCATATGCATGTAAAAGATGGACAGTGAATAAGGAAGACCATAGAAGAACTGATATGTTAATATAGAAGTTAAAATTTTAAATTCATAAAGAGATACAACATGTTAATGAAAAGGAATTTTTTTTTAAATTATAAAGACTCATTACCCATTTTATTGATAAAATATTATCCTATGCAAAATGCCATTGGGCTTTTTATAAGAACATTAATAAAGTAATTTTTAAATATACAAGGAAAAACAAAGGACCACTGGACTGAGTTTCAGTTTAGATACACAGAAATCCAGGAATCATTGGTCTTCTGATATTGATTAAAAACAAGAGTCATCTCCCATAACTGGTGTAGCAGGAGAGAACACACAAATTTGCTCATGATTATGTCTGTGAGTTTGTTGTATTGTGATGGCTTTCGTGTTGCTGTGTTGCTGGAAAGTATTCCACTGATATTTCAGATGATAGCTAGGTAACCCATTGTAAACAAATTTCAGAGAACAGACTGGGAAGAAGGATCTGTCATTATATTTTTACAAAAATGACTAATGAAAACATTACAAGGCACTGTTTTATATAATATTTAAATATAATCCCATCAAGTTGGAAGGCACTTGTAAAACAACTGTGGAACAGCTGCCTCTTCAGCTTAGAGGTGACTTTAATTATGTGGATTAAGTAAAGCATTCAGGACCTTCATTTACCAATGTGGTATGATTCAAAATGAAAAGAAACAGCTGCAAACATCCAGTAATATTTACAATGTAAAGGTATACAATATGAATATAGGAAAATTGAAAGTTTTCAAAATGAAATGGAATGTTTGAAGATAGATATTCTAGGCATATGTGAATTTTAATGAACAGGTATTGACCATTTTGAACCAGATAATCATAAGATCTATTACACAGGGGGAGTCCTGGTGTGGAGTCCAGGATAACACACTAGACCATAAGATTGGCTTGAACCTCATGTCCCACAGTTAAAACACAACAGCCCCTCCTCAAAAACTATTTACAGAGTCTCTATGAATAAGAACTAACTCAATGACACTTAACTACAACAAAACTGATACCAAAGATGAAGAAATTGAAGATTTTTACTAACCTCTGCAGACTGGACAGCCAAAAGAACAAATAGATCTTTGCTGAAAAAGTACAGCCAGAATGCTCCTTGGAAGCCAAGATGACCAGTCTTTATCTTTCATACTTCAGATATATTGTCAGGAGGGACCAGTAACTGGAGAAGGATATCATGTTTGATAAAGTGGAGGGTCAGAGAAAAAGAGGACGACCCTCAATTAGATGGATTGGCACAGTGACAGCATCAATAGGCTCAAGCATAGCAGCAATTGTGAGGTTGACCCAGGACTGGGCAGTGTTTCGTTCTGTTGTGCATAGGTAAGCTATGAATCGATAACAACTCAATGGCACCTAACGACATCAATAAGAAGTCTGAGATTTATCAAACATGCAATCACGATAAATTGATAATTATTGGTAATTGAAATGCAAAAGTTAGAAACAAAAAAGAGTAAGTAGTTGGAAAATATAGCCTTGGTCATAAAACTGTCACCAGCTATTGCACTGTAGACGTTTGGGAGACTAACAACTTATTCATTGCAAATATCTTTTTCAGTAACATAAATGGGGACTACATACATGATTATCATCAGATGGAATACCCACAGGAATCAAATTACACATGTGGAAAGAGATGATGGAGAAGTTGAATATAAAAACTGAAAACATAGTGAAGGGCTGACTGAAAAACTAACCGTAAATTGCTCATGTAAAATTTTAAGTGGAATCTGAAGAAAAATTAAAAAGCTCAATAAAATGTGGATAAGAACATGAATATATACAACCTGAATTTAGAGACCATCATAATAATGACTCACTGAACACTAATAACCAGAGGCCAAATGCATTGTGGGATGATATCAAGGACATTATATATGAAGAAAGTAAAATGTCATTTGAAAGACATGAAAAAAAAAAAAAAAAAGACCAAAATTAAATTTTCTTATAATTCCATTTTCCCATGACATCTTTAAGTGTGTGGGGGAAGGTAGAGTCCCACTGACTAGTTTTCATCTTGTCTAGGTGGGTCTGGTGAAAAGAGATGGGGATAAGATTCTTGTTATTCAATAGTGAGAAATTGTTTTAACTAATTGTGACTGTCACAACTGTAAAGGTAGAGTTTTATAACAAAAAATCGAGGAGTGGTTAATCTTACAGTACAGAAACAGAGGACCCTAGAACCATGAAGAAAGAAGAACACAGAGTGTGGGACCCTATCCAGAGAAGCAGCGACACCAGAGATGGAGGCAGAGATGAGGACTTGGAGAGAGGGAGCAGCTGAGGACTCTTGAGTCATGGAAAGAGAGGGACTGGGTGCTGGTGGCCAGGAGTCAGGCTTGTAGAATGTGCCTTTTGGTTGTTTAAATTATTATATACTACTGAGTATTTCTGTATACACCCTCCAAAAAACAAAACAAAACAAAACAAAATAGGGAATGGAAGCAAATACTGTTGAATGATGATGCACGGAAGGGATTGCAATCATTGCAATGAAATGATGGTGTAAAGTCGATGTTCTCCCATTTAAACTATTGCTCAGCTCACAATAAAAACTTTAAAAAGATAAAATAAATTTATAGATAAATCAGAAAACCAAAGTAGTCCTGTTATGGCACTGTAGGAAATGCATTGGATTGATTACCACAAGGTCAGTGGTCCAAACCCACCAACTGCTCCTCAGAAATCTTATGGCAAGATTTCCTATAAAAGGTAGCTATGAGTCTAACCAACTTGATGGCACTTAACAACAGCAATAAGATCGAGAACTGATGGTACTGAATGAAGAAGTCCAAGCTTCACTTGAGGCACTGACAAAAAACAATACTCCAAGGTTTGACAGATTATCAATTGAAATATTTCAACAAACAGAAGCAACACTGGAATTGCTCACTCATCTATGCCAAGAAATTTTGAAGACAGCTACCTTGACAAAAAACTGAAAGGGATCTGAATTTATGCCCATTCTAAAGAAAAGGGATACAAAGAATGGAGAAGTTACCTAGCAATATCATTAAAATCACATGAAAGAAAACTTTTATGTAAAATAATTTAAGAATGATTATACCAATACATCAGCAGGGAACTATCAGAAATCCTAATCTGATTCATAAGAGAACATGAAACAAGTTAATTGTTGATATCAGATGGGTCTTGACTGAAAGTAGAGAATATCAGAAATATGTTTACCTGTGTTTTATATTGACTATGCAAAGGCATTAAACTGTGTGGATCATAACAGATTGTTTATAACATTGCACATAATGGGAATTGCCAAACACTTCATTATGGTCATGCAGAATTATACACAGACCAAGAGGAAGTTATCAAACTAAACAAGGGGCTACTGCATGAATAAACATTAATGCTAATTTCACCATACTTATTCAATGTGTTTGTTGAACAAATAATATGTGAAATTGGACTATATGAAGCAGAATAAGGCATCAGGATTGGAGAAAGACATATTAATAACTTGTGATATGCAGCTGATACAATCTTCCTGGATGAAAGTGAAGAAGACTTGAAGCAATTACTGATAAATATCAAAACTATGGCTTCATAGTCTTGTGGGATTACAGTTCAACATAAAGAAAACAAAAATCCTCACAACTGAGTCAATAAGCAACATTATGACAAATGAAGAAAGTATTGATTTCTTCAAGGATTTAATCTTACTTGGGTCCACAATTCATGCCCATGAAGGCAGCAATCAAGAAACCAAATGGCATACGACATTGGACAAAGACTTTGGTAAGTGTTAAAAAGCAAAGATGCCACTGTAAGAACTTAAGTTGCACCCGACCAAGCCATGGTATTTTAAATCTATATATGTTTGACAGATGAACAGAAAATAAAGAAAACTGAAAAATTTATGCATTTGAATTATGTTATTGGTGAAGAATATTGAATATAACATGGACGTCCAGAAGAACAAACAAATCATTCTTGAAAGAACAACCAGTATGCTCTTCAGAAGTAAGGATGGCAAGATTCCCTGTCATGTCCTTTGGGCATATTATCAGCATGAACTAGTTGCTTGTGAAAGACATAAGATAGAGGGTCAGCAAAAAAAGAGGAAGACGTTCAGAAGATGGATTAACAGAGTGGATAAAACAATGGTTCAAAAATAATCAGGACTGTGGAATGGCAAAAGATCGGGCAGTGTTTTATTGTGTTGTACAAAGGATAATTATGAGCAATAACCAACTTGTCAACACCATACACCAACTTTCCAATAGTTATTTTTGTTAAGTCAGTTCTGACTCATAGCTACCCTGCATAGCATTTCCAAGGAGCAGCTACTCGGTTGAACCACCAGTCTTGTAGTTAACAATTCACTGCTTATCCTACACTGCCATACTAGGACTCTCCACTCCAAAAAAATAGCTGACCTCTAAGTTAATGGAGTGACACCATAGGATAAGCACTAGACCTCAAAGTGGATTTGAATTGCAAGATCGGTAGTTCAAACTCACCAGCCATTCCTCAGAAACCTTATACAAGGCCACTATTAGTTGGAACCAACTCAACAGCATTTAACTACAACAACTGCAACAAAGTAATGGAGCAGAGATTTCAGTGGCTATACACAACAAATAATAAAATTTATTAAAAAGTTCATGAATGATACTTAGCAAATACACAGTAAAAAGAATATCAATACAACAAATCCTAGGAATGGAGGATGTGATTTACTGAGTCCCCATATTGTTTTATAAAACTGCTCAATTTTCCACACAAAGTAATGAGACATACAAATTACAGGGAAAAAATGGCCAATGAATGGAAAAATAGGAGCTATCACAGAGAAACCTAATATATTGAACTCACTAGACGAAGACATTAAATCAGCAATATAAAATATATTACATGAATTAAATAAAACCACAATTAAATAAAACCATTTAAACCAATAAATGAAAGTATGAGAGCACTCTCTCATCAACTAGAACACATCAAGAACAATAGGGAAGTTATAAGAAAGAACTAAATCAAAAACTGAAATGCATAATAAGTGAAATAAAATTTTATTTAAAGTGTTTAGCAGTAGATTTGGTCTTACAGAAGAAAGACTCAATGAATTGAAAAATGGGACAATTGAGAATATGTTGTGTGAGGCACAGAAAAAGTTAGAAAGAAAACTAAATAGTAGCTCAGAAACCTATGAGATACCATTTGGCATACCATAATACACATAATGAAACTCCCAGAGAATAGAAAAGGAAAAAAGATGAATGTGTGAATAAAAGATAACTAAAGACTAATTGATAAAATGGCAAGATATTGGGAAAATATAATGATCATTGTTATATATTAATCCTACATTTTAACAAAATGAAATCCAGAAGTTAAAAGAGAAAATAGCTTCTGTGGTTCATAGTTAAATAATAATATTTATAAGGTGTCAAAAAGAACATTTCAAGATTTATCTAATGTATAGTGCTGTGTTTGATAGGCTAATGCTCATATGTCTACAAAGAAGAAAATTTAATATGATTATTACTCAAATTTACTCACCAACCAATAAAGTCAATAAAGAAGACATCGTATTCTACCAGTTACTTCAATATGAAATTGCTCAAACATGCAATCAATATGCATTCATAATTTATGGTAGTTGGAATTCAGAAATTAAAACAAAGAATAATATTTGCAGTTGGAAAATAGGGTCTTGAGGATAGAAATCACGCTTGAGAACTCATGACAGACTTTGCAAGACTAATGACTTATTCTTTGCAGATGCCATTTTTCAATAACATAAATTGAGATTATATACATGGACCTTGTTGTTATTGTTAAGTGCCATCGAGTCAGTTCTGACCCATAGCGACCCTGAACAGGTTTTCCAAGGCTGTAATACTTTTCAGGAGCAGAAAGCCTCATCTTTCTCCCACAAAGCAGCTTG
>NW_006408586.1:2477884-2479414 GCF_000296735.1 Chrysochloris asiatica
GGGAAATAATTCTAAGATACCTGACTGTCTTATGAATATTGGTTTCCCTTGCCTAATAATGTAAAGTAGACACTTGAGTGGGATAGAAAGGAATGTCAGGAAACATGATTACAGAAAGCTTGTAAGATCATCTTTAGCCTATAACTGATTGAGGGGTTCTACAACTAGCCAGTGAAATAGGCCTCTTGTGGAGTCTTTGCAGTGTATAGAACCTTAGGTAGAATCCTGAGCCCCATCCAAAACCTTATGAGGTGAAACATTCCCACCAGAAAGGACAAGCAGAGACCACCCTGGAACAGCTAGAGTGATAGAAGATCTTCAAAGAAAGATCATCAGGAAAAACCCAAAACAAAAATGGCAGTATGTTTGGCTACAAGAAGAATAAGCAAGTTGTTTTCCAGGAAGCCATCAAAGTAAACAATCAAGTTCTTTCAGGACCCCTCTAAGAGTGAAACTCAATGGGAACACATGAGCAGGCATGCAAGCTTCCTGGCTACCACATTGGTCTATTGATGAGTGGAAGAGGGGGAAAGGCAGCAATAAAGAAATAGGCTGAGTTCAATCACATTCCATGAACTCCCATTGATCTGGAGAAGAGAGAGAGAAGAGGAAGGACTGGTTGGTCCAAAGTGTGGTAAGACCTGGGGACACATAAGCCCATGGGCAAGGAAATAGCCAGAGAAGGCTAGAGCTGAGAGTGAAGCATTCAACTGATATGAAGTGAGAGGAGACACACAAGAACACCCAAACTTGTAGAAAGTATCCATTTGACCTAGTCTTAATGGCTTGATAATCAGAACTCAACTAGAGGAAGATAAAAAAGAAAATATTTTTTGATAAAGGAAACAAGGGTAAATTGCTACAAATTTGATGAACTTGACCTATATTCAAGGCGGTTGTTGTTATTAAGTGCTGTTGAGTCAATTCTGAACTATACTGACTCTGTATAGTGTTTCAAAGAAGCAGCTGGTAAGCTTGAACCACCAACCTTGCAGTTTAAACAACTTTGTAGTCTAATGCATTAATCCACAGCGCGACACCATGACTCCATTTAAGGAGGTAGTAGCTCAAAATACCAACAGAGAGGCAAGGAGTCTTCACATCAAGTATCAATGCAATCCCTTCTGTATGCAGGGTAGATATGGTGTTGTTGTGGTTAGGGGCCATTGAGTCGGTACCGACTCATAGTGATCTTATGCACAGCAGAAGGAAACACTGGCCGATCCTGGGTCAACCTCACTATTGTTGCCACGCTTGAGTCCATCAATCTGCCACCTGGCCAATCCATCTCATTGTGGGTCTTCCTCTTTTTCTCTGACCCTCCACCTTACCAAACATGATATCCTTCTCCAGTGACTGCTCCCTCCTGACAATATATCCAAAGTGTGAGAGACAAAGTTTGGCCATCTTCGCCTCTACGGAGAACTGTGTCTTCGCTTCTTCCAAAACGTATTTCTTTTGGCAGCCCATGGCACTTTCAGTAGTCTCCTCCAACACCATAACTCAAAAGCACCAATTCTTCTATGGTCT
>NW_006408586.1:2482774-2483596 GCF_000296735.1 Chrysochloris asiatica
GATTATAACCATTGTAATGAAACAAAGTACATGATTTGTTGAATATAAAACTAATGATCTGCCCAGTAAACTTTCATTCAATTCACAATAAAAACTTAAAAAAAAAAAAAAATTGGTCTAAGTAAGAGGTAGCATATGATGGAGAACTGATGATAGATATTGAAGAAAGAAGTCCAAATAGCATTGAAGACTTTGGTGAAAAACAAGACTCCAAGAATTAAAAGAATGCAAATTGAAATGCTTCAACAAAATGATTCAGTGCTGGAAGCACTCATTCAATTATGTCAAGAAATTTAGGGATAGTTACCTGACAACAAATTGGAAGAGATCCATATTTGTACTCATTCAAAAGAAAAGTGATCTAATGGAATGCAAAATCATTGAACAATTAATTAATATAACAGGCAAGTAAAATTTTTCAACAATACATTGGCAAAGAGTTGTCAGACATTCAAGCCAGATTCAGAAGAGGATGTGGAACTAAGCATATCATTGTTGATGCCAGATGGAAGAAGTGTGACAATTGCTCCTTAGAAGTTGGTATAGTGTGACTTTGGCTTTCTAATTTTGAACATGCTGCCTGAAAGGACAAGTCCCTAGAGAAGGGACATCATGCTTGGTAAAGTGGAGGGTCAATATAAAAATGGAAGACTGCCAATGAGATGCATTGACACAGAGGCAGTAACAATGTACTCAAACAGAGCAAAATTTTGAAGATGGTGCAGGACTTGACAGAGCTTTGTTCTGTCTAATATAAGGTTTCTATAAGTCAGAACCAACTCAGTGACTCCTAACAATAAAATTTATGAAATGAGAAAGTCT
>NW_006408586.1:2484891-2490581 GCF_000296735.1 Chrysochloris asiatica
GGTACCAACTCGACAGCATCTAACAGCAGCACCACAGAGCAAAGATGTCAGCGTGAAGACTAAGGTGCACTTGACTCGAGTCATGGTATTTTCAGTAGCCTCATATGCATGTGAAAGTTGGAAGATGAATAAGGAAGACCATAAAAGAATTGATACTTTTGAGTTATGGTGCTGGAGAAGAATATCAATGGTACCATGGACTGCCAGACAAACAAACAAATCTGTATTGGAAAAAGCTCAAACCAATGTTCCTTAGAAGTCAGTATGGCCAGACTTCATCTCTCATACTTTGAAATATTATAAGAAAGGATCAGTCCCTGGAGAGGAACATCGTGCTTGGTATAGTAGAGGGGCAGTGAAAAAGAGGGAAACCCCTATGAGATAGATTGACAAAGTGTCAGCAACAGCAGGCTCAAGAGTAGCAGCAATTTTTAGGGTGGTATAGGACCAGGGGGTGTTTCATTCTGACCTACATAGGGTCACTATAGGTTGGAACTGTCTCGATGGCATCTAAAAACACCACTTCACACCATAGTCATTATGTTTGCTGTCACATTAATTTTACATGGAATTGAATCTGTTCTACCAATCTATTGCAAATCAAAGAATAAAACTAATTTTTAGTCTTATGGTGTAAATGAAACATCTGAATCTTTTCAATAATTACATGCATAGTAAATTTCCCATAGAAAGGTGTCTTCTTCCAAAGATATTTCTTGGATCCCTGGTGTGACACTGTAGGATAAGCACTGAGTAGTCAAAAAAACCAAACAATGTATTGCATTAGGCAATACAAAAGAGTTCTTGAAAGTGTTAAAGAACAAAGAGGTTACTTTGAGGAAGAAGTTACATATGTCAAAAGTGGTGGTATTTTCAGTGTCCTCATGTGTACAGGAAACCTGGACAATGAATAAGGAAGACCATAGAAGAATCCATGCATTTGAATTATAGCGTTGGAGAAGAATATTGAAAGTTATGTGGTCTGCCAGAAGAATAAACAAATCTGTTTTTTAAAAAAGTACATGGTGTGGCATTGTAAGATATGCACTGGACTGCTGACCACAAGACTGATGTTTCATAGGATCCTTGGAAACCCTATTCAGGGTCATCATGAGTTGGAACTGTCTCGGTAGCACTTAACTACTACAACAAATAGGCAAATTGCTCCTTAGAAGCCAGTATAGAGAGATTTTATCTCTTGTTCATTATACATTATCAAGAGCATCATGTCTGATAAAGTAGAGGATCAAAGGAAAAGAGCAAGACCCCAACAATATGGATTGACACAGTGACAGCAATAATGGGCTCAAACATAATAGCATTTATGAGGATGGTGCAAGACAGAACAGTGTTTCATTCTGCTGAGCATAGTGTAACTATGAGTCAGAAGCCACTCAGTGGCGCCTAACATAATAGCATTGTTAGAAGAGCCATATAAAACAATAAAACTGCACCACACCTATGGTTGCCTCTCTCCAGAAAAAAACAAAAAATCGCCAACAAAAAAAACTTTTGCTGCGGAGTCAATTCCAACTCATAGCAACCCTATGGGAGAGAGTAGAGCTGCCCCATAGAGTTTCTAAGATTGTAAATCCTTACATAAGCAAAACTGCCACATCTCTCTCAGGAGGAGTCACTGGTGGGTATGAACCATGGACTTTTGGTTAGCAACCAAATGCTTAACTGCTATGCCACCAGGGTTCTTTAGGTCAAAGGAATATTCTCCTTAATAATAAAATTCTGGTCTCCTAAATAAAAAATGTAAGGCACATAAAATCACTTTTCCCAAATACTAAGCATATATCCAAATACATTTATCTATTTAATAGGAATATGGAAATGTGGAGGCCCAATGTCTTATGGGAATACTTTGACTAAATAAATTGCCTTATTTTCTTTATACCCCAAGATAATTATGCATTAATATTCCTTTGAAAATGATATTTTGAATCAGTGATCTAAATCTTCATATTTTAGAGTAAAAATAGCTTAAGCAGAGTATGTAATCCCAATTTAAATTAGCAATTTAGAATAAAGAAAATAGAGCTTTAATATGTTTTCTGCACCTAACTCTGACGTACACTACTCCCCAAAAGGAAATCACAATTCCCTGGATGAGGAAAATGCTGTCAAATCAGATCAGCAACCTTTAAGGGAGCAGAAACTACAGAGATTAAATGAAAACACAATTTCATTACTCACCACAACTTGGAAAAGTGACTGAAATCATTTGGTTGTTCTTGTGTAGACACTGGGGTGCCACACTCTTCATCTAAACCACCTGGGTTTTAGCTTTTCATCTAAACTGTTTGGCGTCGTGCAGAAAAACCAATCGCAGTCAGGTTCAAACCAATACACTGAAGCTGAAAGCTGGCTTTTATCAATTTAAACAGGTAAATTGATTCATTCAAGTAAAAATAAAAAAAAAAAAGAAAGAAAGAAAAGCCAATTTGGGGCTGAAGTTATCTATGCTGGATGATACAAATAACAGGATAATAGCCACATCTTCATTTCACACAGAGTAATATGGACAAAGATAATACCTAGAATTTCACAGCCCAAACTGAATGTGGAGATTGACAATCATCTAAGTAATCTAAGTAGTGTGGATATTCTATCTAAACAAAGGAAACCAAACAAGATTATATGAGATGCCTTTTTTTTTTTTTACCCTGCTTGAATACTTCATTGCTGTTATACAGATTTTTTTGTTTCTAAGTAAAGATTAACCTGTGATTGCTAAATTGTATGCTGTGAAAGCTGTTGGTAACCCCACTCGGATCTCCAAGTCAACACATCCAGTCTCCAGGAGCTGTGAGTCTTGGCTGAAAATGGCTCACACTTCCCACCTTCTCCAAAGAATTGTCATTTGTCAAACTGAGGTCGTTTCATCTGGAGACCATGTCTCTCTGCTCATTCCCAATCACCTTCACCAATGGATGACTGCTATCAGAGTACATGGCTGATTCCATTGTCTCAAGAATAACCGATTTTGTAGTGCTATGAGCACGTCAGAGCTTCTATCTGACATTAGACCACAGCTAAGACAGCATTTTGGCTTGACTTATCACCTCTACTTTATCTTGATTTATTTCCTCTTCATCTGAAAATACTCTCCCAGTAAATTATTTGAAGATGATAGCCCACACTGTGCTTCTAGAAAACCTGATCTAAAGCTTGTAGTTCTAGAAGTTCTTCTAGAAAATTGGTTTTAAGAATGGGATTCTTGATCAAAGTAGACAAGATGATGGACTAGACAGAAATGGTGTACAGACCCTGTGCAGCAAGAATAAAGAAAACTGGATCAGATACTTGGATAGGATGGTCCAGGAACTCTGAACTTCAGATAAAGGAACAGAGAAGTAAATTAAGGGTTTATTGTGAGAGACAATTAAGCAGAAGTGACAAGTGAGGTGACTGTGGTGACTGAGCTGTGGTGACTAGTGGGACCTGCTGCAGTCATCTTGAGTATTTATGAGCAGCTTCAAAGATAAGAAAACATATTCTTGTTTCAGAACCTTAACTATAGTTCACAGAGTCAAAGGCACTTTTTTTTTTTTTCATCTCTATTTCCCCACATTCTCCTGGCGACCAGAAATGAGGCCAGACTCCACCAGCGCACATCCCAGGGAAGCTCCTGTTTTCCTGGCAATCTGAACTGCTCAGAGGTAGACTCTGAGGTTGTGAACCCCATTAAAGAGGGGAAGAATTATCTGCAGTACCCCCATTCAGGAAGACCCTGCTCCAAATCTGAAAATCGACTCTGGCCAGCCCAGGACTAGATTTCATTAGAAGTAGCTGAATGGATTCATGTGGTTAGAGATAAGGGGCGTGAGGGGAAGAATGACTGGCTATCTGTGTGGCTGGACTGGCACAGCAGGACCCTCTTGAACTTTCCAGACTGCTATTTAAGCAAGAGGCTAGTAGGTGGTGAAGAGGAATACCACTTATTGGTGGAGAAAAAGCAGTAGTCAGTTTTTTTCTTTTTGTTTTTGTTTGTTTGACTGTTTTCTTCATAACAATTTCATATTTTTGCTGTTATTTGCTGGTTTGTTTGTTTTCCTTCTGTTTTATGGGCATATATTCTCTTTTTCCTCACCTAACAGAGCACAGAAACTGTGGTAATACAGTCCAGTCACAGCTGTATATTCTACAACCCCACCAATGTGGCTAAAGTCAATATCAGCTGCTATCCATCATATCAATGACAATAGCCAATGTAAACTAAACCCACCCTAAACTTAACTGCATGAAAAACAAAGAGAGAATAGCACACAAGCTCCTCTCTTGATCACACACATCAGAAGGCAGTTGGTGAATGCCTAAGAAGACACCAACATACATTCATCAACTTAATACAAATACAACCACAATGCCTAAAAAGCAGCAGACAATTTCTGTTCACATAAAGAAGCAAGAAAGATTCAATGAAACAAATGACCAAGGAGCAAAGATAGAAAATGTTTTTTTTAGGAAAAAAGGGCATTGGAATTAGCTGAAAAATAATTCAGGAGAATATTTGGGTACCTCCAAACTATTGTCAAAAAGGTTGAGAAATCAAGGAAGAGTTCAGAAAAAAAGAAAATTACAATAAAAATTAAACAAACTAGATAAAGAATTGGAAAACCTGAAAACAGAAATTCAGAGAATAACACAAAAATATCAGAAATGGACAATGTACTGAAAGAGCAGAAGAGTATATTTGAATCAATGTAAGCCAGAATTACTGAGCTTGAACATAAATCATTCAATACATTCAATACTAGTAAGCTAGAAGAAGAATCAAAAGAAAAAGAAAAAAAAATCTGAAGAAAGCCTAAGATTCATGTGGGACAATATGAAGAGGAATAACTTATGGGTGATCAGATTTCCAGGACAGGAAAAGACACAGAAAAGCACGGGAAATAGCTTCTGTAAGAAAATTTCTCTAACATCAGGAAAGATGAGAAGATAAGACTCATCTTTATCTTTTTTCATCTTTTAGGGAAGAACCCCTAAATGAATAAACCTCAAAGGAATATCACTAAGACATAGCCTAATCAAGCGCTTCAAAATCAAAGACATGAAAAGAATTTTTAAAGCAGCTTATGAAAAACATAAGCAGCGATGTCTAACCACTACACTACCAGGCCTTGCTCCTTCAAGATGGCGGATCAGGTAGACGTGTAGTGAGGAGTTCAGTCAACAACAACATGGAACACTGGACAAAAAAGAGTGCTCATGAGATAGTGTTGGAACTCTGAAACAAATATAATGGTATGTTTGGAGATTCGGAGGGTTTACAGCTGGGGAATTTGAAGGGAATCCAGAAATCCATTGTTTTCTGGATCAAGACACTCAGCTGTTCCAGGACCCGCCATCTTGGAAGAGAACAACTTGATTGTATCAGGATTCATAGTATCAGGAGAGAACATCTTGATTGTATCTTGATTATATCAGGATTGTATCAGGATTGATATAGAAATTTAAAGTGATAGTATCAACATAAAACCAAACGGCCACCACTCATCTGTCAGTCATGCTGTGGTGGCTTGAGTTGCTGTGATACTGAGGGCTATGCCACCAATATTTTAAATAACCGGAAGGGTCACACATGGTGGGCAGTTTTCAGATGAGCTTCCAGACAAAGACAGACTAGGAAGAAAGAGTGACAAACTACTTCCGAATCGCTAGTCACTGAAAACTCTATG
>NW_006408586.1:2496590-2497549 GCF_000296735.1 Chrysochloris asiatica
TGGACCTAAAGGTTGACTTTAACTGCCAGGTCAGATGTGCAAATCCTCAAACCAGTCCTTGGAAACCCTATAGACTGTTGTTATGAGTTGGAACCAACTCAACGGAACTAAACAACAACAATTTTTTTTTTTTTTCCTCGTGGATTTGGGTAAGAAAAGGTAGGAGAAAATGCTGATAGAATAATATGATTAATTTGTGATTGTTAACAGAATTAATTGTGATTGTAAAAACTTGGAATTCTAATGTGGGTTTTAAATGAATCATCTCAGAAACAGAGTGCGTAAAGGGTAATCTCAATACTATAAAGGAAGAAGAGCCAGGAGTGGAGCACATCCTTTGGACCCAGACATGGATGCACATTAAACTTTCTTGACCCAAGGACAAAAAACTGTTACATCAGAGGAGTGGCAAAGGAGCAGCTTCAGCAGAACCAAGAGCCAAAGCATAAGACAATGGAGTGAACTTCCCGATTCACAAAGCAACTTTGGGTAGAAGATTTGTTTGCAGAGTGGGGTGCCTCTAGGCTCTTAATTGGAGGAGTTAAGTTTGCTGACCCATGGACTAGAGTTGAGTGCCTTCAGACTAAGGCTTATGGGGAGTGCCCTGTGAGCATTTATCAACAGCCCTTAAAGAACTTTGTAACTTTGCCTGGGTAGAGAGAAGACTGCTTTGGGACATGAGATGGAGCTGTTGTCCCGACTGGAAGAACTGTGCATTTCTGATTCTGCATTGTAAGCCATTAACTTCCCATAAAGCCCATAACTGTGAGAATGGTGTTTGAGTTCTGTGTGTCCACTGAAATGAATGATCAAACCTAGCTGAGTACAGAAAAAACCTGTGGGAGGAATGGTTGGTGCAATTTTTTAGACCCAGTAGCAGTTAGTTCCTACTGCCACTTACCCAAACCCCTGGCAACCGCCAATATTATCTGCATTCATTTATCTACTCTGAACTTTGT
>NW_006408586.1:2521142-2521739 GCF_000296735.1 Chrysochloris asiatica
CCGCTGGGCCTACAGCTCAAAAGGCCCTGTAGTGCATCACCTTAGCCCTAAGCGCTGTGCCGGACTCCTCTCAAACCAGTGATAATGAGTAGGCAAACCACATATGACGGGAACCCGCATCCCCCACGCAGGGCCTCCAAAGAGTGGCCCATGAGCTTGAGCTACTGACCCCTCAGTCCAAAAGGGCCTGGAGTGGCACTCCAGTCCCCCTTGCTACAATGGGATGGCTCTCAAATCCGTGAGTGCAAGCCAACCGAGTAGGACACACAGCCGTGTCTCCTGTATAAGGTTTCCTATGAGTGGTTGGTGATCATGAGCCACTGACTCCATCCCACCAGGCTTGTCGCTCAAAGGAATCTGCAGTGCAGCATCCCACTCCTCAGCTCTACGCTGGGCTCTTTTTCAAACCCGTGAAGTAAGGCAGACCAACTCCTCATCTCAGTCTGGCCTAGGTGCGTGTGTTCCTGGCAGAGGAGAGCACCAGGTGTGAGGGCGGGTCCCGGCCGCTCGGCTAAGCCTTTACCTCCTCTCGCCCAGATGTATGTGGGCAAACCATGAGCGCACCCCCTCCTGACGCAAAAGAGAAAAAAGTAATAA
>NW_006408586.1:2521839-2542665 GCF_000296735.1 Chrysochloris asiatica
TTCGGAACCACCCAATGTCGACAAAGCTCCTTAGATGTTCCTGCAGAATGTTTCCGCGGCTTGGCGTCTCTGCAGCCCCTATTCAGTCCAGCCGCTCTGTCTCTCCCAGGCTGTGGGCCCAGATCACCTAGCCTGACCAGCGGGCTTAAGGGAACGCGCCCTTCGGTCTCCGCTCCAAGTTCCACTGGCTACAAGTCTCCCAGCCTCTAAGCCCCTCCTAACTCTGTGGGTCTGAGTCTGGGAGCTCGGTCTTGACTCCTTTCTGTCTGGACTTCCAAGCCACTTTTGCTGGCAACCTTCGCCCTAGCTGCCAGCGAGTCCTGCCCTCTGCGCTTCCTCAGTTTATCTAAAATATTATTACTCTGTTTTGGATCCCTCTAGTTTTTGCTACTTGTTGAGATGCTGTGGGGTGGCTTATGACCCACCAATAGCCAGTCTATGGTTTTCTGTGGGAGTTGCAGCACAGAATTTTTGCAATTCTTCAGGGTTTGCGGTCTGGTGGATTGAGCCACAGCAGGGGTGTTTTGTTATTGGGATTTAGTTGCTATTTAGCTTGGTCTGGTCTCTGAGACTGAGTGGAGTGTTAACCTAGGCTGAAGAAGTGGGGGCTGGGCTTTGTGCTTATAGGCAGATGGGGTCTGTTTTTGATGATGTCTAAAATGCCTCTTTGTCCCCCTGTGCCTTGGGCCCCCCATTTTCCCTATATATTCAAACTTAAAGATCTATAGTGACCTCACAGTATCTCTTTTAGAGAAGGATGGATATATTTGTTAGATAATGTGGTTAGCTGAATAGTGTCCTCCCTCCTCAAATGTATCTACATGCTAATCTTCTTCATTTGTAAATGTTACCTTATATGGCAAAAGTGACTTTGCAGGTCTGATTAAGTTAAGAACCCTCAAATGGCAATTATCAGATAGTTAGGAATGCAGGACATGTAAGATCTAGAAAAGGTGATTGATGACAAGGGCAGACTGAAGTGATGTGCTTGAATCTAGTGGGAGGAACACAAACCAAGGAATATATTTAGCCATCATACACTGAAAAATGCAAAGAGCCTGATTCTTTCTGCAGTCTCCAGAAGAAACTAGCCCTGCCAACACATTGACGTTAGCCAGGTAAAATTTATTTTGGACTTTTGTTCTACAAAATGGTAAGAAATTACATTTAAGTTGTTTTCAGCCACTTAATTTGTGTTAATTTTCACAGAAGGAATGAGGAAAGAATGCAGAGTAAAAATGGCATCCTAACTTAGGTCTAACTTAGTTTACATTCACTGGATCCATAGCCTCACCTAATCTTCATTTCCTTTGCTCCAAATGTATACCACTTAGAGGATAGACTCTTTACTTAATTTCCTTAGCCTGTGGAATATGAAATATAGTGGTTCAAAGGACCAAGTGAAATCCTCAGAAACTTAAACTAAAATTAGTGTCCTCAAGGGGAAGTTTCATAAGACTATCAAAGGAAGAGAAAAAAATACACGTTGAGTTCAGAGAAGTGAATTAGTATTTATACTTAAGCCAAAAAAGACAGCCTGATTAGCCCCACCTCCATGCTGCCAGGGATATTTCTGAAGGAGAGTGGTCAAAAGAAATCCTCTCAATGAGCTTTATTCAGGCAGTGCATCTTGACCGATTTTTTGAATGGACAGAAAATTAACTAATGGTAAGGACTCTGGTAGCATAGTGATTACAAGTTGGGCTGTTAACCTCAAGATCAGCAGTTCGAAACTACCAGCTGTTCCATGGGAGAAAAAAATGAAAGTTTCTCTACCTGGAAAGATCTGTAGTCTCAGAAAAGGTATACAGGGTCACTATGAGCCTGCCAACTGCTCTGTGGGAGAAAGATGAGGCTATCTGCTTCCATGAAGTTTAAGGCCTCAGAAACCTTTTACAGTGTTGCTATGAGTCAGAACCCACTCAATGGCACTTAACAACAACAATTATTAGTGCAAAATACTGGTTTCCCATCTCTGAAAGGTTACCTCTTCTCATATGTTCCTATTTTCACAGATTTTATTGTAAATATCTTCTCCCTTATTTATTTATTTATCAATGATATTGAAAATAGCACAGTAATATAATTGAATAGTATTTTAAATATTAATATTACAGCCAGACTTGTCTATATAAATAATCTTAAATAAGAAATTGTTGGTTCTATCTTCTATTTTTTAAATGCATGCTTCTTGATCATATTTCCATATAACTTCATCATCATATTTTTATATTGGCTCTCTATCGTCCAAGCATGCCAATCTGTGGCATTTTGAGTCACCTCATATGAAGGAGTCCTGGTGGCACTGAGGATAAGCACTGGACTGCTAACCACAGAGCTGGCAGTTCAAACCTTGTACAGGATCCCCTGGACAGCAGTTAACAACAATGGCAATACATATGCATATGGAAGAAGGATAATGAGTAAGAAAGACCTAAAAAGAATTTGTGCATTTGAATTATGGAACTGGCAAACAATATTGAATATAAAAATGGACTGCCAGAAGAATGAGCAAATCTATGTTGGAGGAAGTACAGCCAGAATGCTCCTTGAAAATGAGCATGGTGAGACTCAGTTTCATGTTTGTTTGGCATTTTATCAGGAGGGAACAGTACCTGAAGAAGGACATGATGGCTGGCAAAGCAAAAGGTCAGCAAAACACAGGAAGACCATCAATGAGAAGGACTGACATAGTGGCTGCAACAATGGACTAAAAGAGTAATGGTTGTGACGATGGTGCAAGATCAGGCAAAGCAACACAATTTTTTTTTTTTTCATTTTAATATCTAGTGGGAAAGTTCTTTATAAGGAACTTTTTGGATATGCCAACACCAAATTTAATTTACTCAAATAACCTTCACCAAATCAGCCATACTTTCCAAATCACACAACTTAAAAAATTGTACAATGTGATGAACTCTCACATGAATACATTATCTACCAAGTATTTTAATAATTCAAGAAGATAATTGTAAATAAAATAATATAAATAAACTTTCTAGTCAGAATCTACATAATACTGAAGTTTAAGAAGGCGAAAACAAGGACTTTTACTTCATACAGATATACATATCAAAGCAAGTTTGTTTCACTGACAGATTTTGAGTTGGGTAAATGAACAATACAGTTGGAATGCCAAAAATCTTCAAATACAAGGATTATAGCAGCTAATTCTATATTTATTTGTGGGTTTTGACACATAACTAAGACCTCATCTTTTTCCATTCAAATAAATATGGATGTTCAGTATCATAAAAGATTAACCAGTTGTTTTGTCAAAGATCACTCTAGAAATATGTCCATCCTTAACCTTTTGCTCTCTGGCTTCTGCCAACAGTGCATTACTCAAACTCTCAAAATCATCGACAACTTTCTAATCATCAAATTTCATGATTCCTGAGTTGAAATCACAACATTATTAAGTACAAATAAATTTAAATCTCTCTTTGTGTTTATACTACCAACAACATCTAATAAATGCTGCAACTCTCTAGACAAATAAACTTCTTCAAATACTAATGACTTCTGTTCAAGTGGGAATGAATGATGCAGATAGAAGATACCTATAGCAAATTCCATCATCTTGAAGAGTTGGATATGATATATACTGTAAGAGAATACAAGCAATTTATCTTAGTCACTAAGAAACTTTATCTTTGCTTTCATTATGAGTCAGAAATGACTCAACAGCCCTTTGCAACAACAAACAACATCGTTAGAATAGGACTCCTGGTGTGGTGCTGTAGGATCAGAACTAGACTGGGATCTACAAGGTTTATAGTTCCAGCCCACCAAAGGCTCCTTGGAAATCATATACAGGGTGAATATGTATCAGTTCTGACCCTCCACAGCACTTAAAAACAATAACAACAATCATTAGAATGGAGTCCTGGTGTGGCACTGTAGGATAAGCAATTGACCACAAGGTTGGTTTTATCCACAAGGTTGGTGGTTCAAACTCACTAGTCACTAGTCAGAAACCCTATACAGGGACACTATAAGTTAGAATCAACTTGATTCTAATTTAACAACATTAGAAAGGAGTCATGATGTGGCACTATAGGATAAGCACTAAGTTTCTAGCTATGAGGTCAACTGATCAAACTAACCAGCTGCTCCTTGGAAAGCATACACATGGTCACTTGAGTCAGAACAGAACCGATAGCACTTAACAACAACATTATAAACACAGATATTAAAAGCACATACTATAGCTAGGACTCAAGAAAAAAATCAAAATTCAAATGTGACTGTGCAAGTAAAATGAAGACTAGAGATCTAAAAACAGTAAATGCAATGGTCAGTTGCTCTTGATGAATTAGTATAGAACTTTAAATCTAAAGGTTGGTAACAAACTGGTAGATGCATCTTTTCTGTGATATGAGTTTTAAAAACAAAGCAAATAGAAGGAATTTCTACATTTAGAAGTTCCATGTCTAAAATCTTAAAACTCAACTAAATCAATGTTTATCAAGTTAGATGACATTGGGTATGTATGAAGGAGATGGGGAATAGAACTCTCGCTGGGCTAGCTATGTAAAATGAGTCCTATAAAAAGATTTTTCAATCTGATTTAACACTTGGTTATTAATTTGCCAAATTTTAATTCATTTACTTGAACTTCCCACATCATTTTCTGATAACTAAAATGAATGCAAGTTAAACCAAAAAAAAAAAAAAAAAAAAAAAACCCCAAACCTATACTGTCAACAAATTGATATGGACTCATAGAAATCCAATAGAACATTGTAGAACTGCTCTATCAGGTTTCTGACTGTAAATCTATATGGAAGCAAAAAAGCCTCATCATTCTACCATGGTTTGAACTGCCAATCTTGCAGTCAGCAGCCTGATACTTAACCCACTGCCCCACCCGTGTTTCTTGTATACACATTAACTAGATGAAAAGCAATAGATATAGAAAGCTTATTGTTCTTGTCTCCTGAGATGTTTGAAGTCACCTTGGAAACATCTCCAGATATAAGGTTCACATGAATCCTGTAATCCTCCCATAATGTGCTTTTCTTTATAATTTTACCTGACTTCAAAATTAAAAACAAAAATAAATCCTGTCACATAGTTCAGAAATCAGGATGTTATCCTACAAACTTCTGTATTTTTCCTCTTTTAGTCTGACTATAATCTAAGGATTGAGAGTAGTCCCCAGTGGACAGACAGCAAGAACCACACCTTCAGTCATACAATTACAATTTGAATGAGTTTTGAAAACAATTATGTTGTCCATATAACAACATAGCTTACTGATATTTTGACATCAGTCTTGTGAGAGTAAGAAAAGAACATAGTTACCTCTGACCAGACTTGTGATCTACAGTCTCTGTAATAGATGATAATAATAGATGAGTATTGTTTAAGCCACTAAATCTATGATAATTTGTTGCACAGCATTGGAATGAAAACAATATTTCTCCAATCATTGCCATTGTTTTATTGGTTGTCTATCTGAAATCTTCACACTTCTTCCCTTGTTCAGCCTACCCCTAGTCTCAGAATGGTAGTTCTAATATTCTAAAGTAATTATGCTTATAAAATTGCCTGGCCAGAAAGTAGTTCTATGATCCATGCAGAGGCCAATAATACCTTAGGAATTGTTATGAGTCAAAGGTTGAACATAAGGTCCGAATTACACAGATGCTATTGGCTTGCATCTGGAGTCCTGGTGTGGTGCTGTAGAATAAGCACTGAACACCATTTGAACCACAAAGTCCAATTTTCAAACCCACTAGAGGCTCTTCCCACCATTCATCTGTCAGTTTGTCGTACTGTGGTAGCTTGTGTGTTGCTGTGGTTTTGGAAGCTATACCACAAGTATTTTATAATTCACAGTGGACAGGTTTCAGGTGAGCTTCTAGATAAAGAAAGACTAGAAAGAAGGAGAACCATACTACTTTTGAATATTGATTCATTGAAAACTTTATGAATAGCAGTGGAACACTGTCAGCACCAGATTATTGAATACTGAAACTTGATGAAGTTTATCAGAATATTGTGAGATATAGTACCGGAAGATGAGCCTATCAGGTTAAAAGGCACTCAAATGCCACTGGGAAAGAGCTGCTTCCACAAAATTCAGTTCACAGTGATGCTGCGAATGGAATAAAGCCAACTGGACCTTCATTGCTAATGGGGCACAACTTCAAATAAAGAGAAACAGCTGTAAATATCTATTAATAATTGAAACATGGAATGTATGAAGTATGAATTTAGAAAAAACTTGAAATTGTCTGAAATGAAATGAAACACATAAACATCGATATCCTAGGCAATAGTGAGCTGAAATGGACTTAAAATATTTACTAATGAAGATCAAAGAGCACAGCTTTCAGTATAGATTGCATCTCAATGTAATTAAAACCAAAATCCTCACCACTGAACCAATAAACAACTTTCTTATCAACAGAGAAAAGATTGAAGTTGTTAAGGACTTCATTCTTCTTGGGTCAACTATCAACATTCACAGAAGCAGCACTCAAGAAATCAAATGATGTATTGTATTAGGAAAATCTGATGCACAAGACCTTTTTAAAGTGTTGAAGAGCAAAGATGTCAGCTTGAGGACAAAGGCACATCTTACCTAAGCCATGGCATTTTCAATAACCTCATATGCATGTGAGAGCTGGACAGTGAATAAGGAAGACTATAGAAGAATTGATATTTTTGAGTTATGGTGTTGGAGAAGAATATTGAAAGTGCCTTGGGCGGCCAAAAGAACCAACAGATCTGTGTTGGAAGAAGTGCAGCCAGAGTGCTCCTTGGAGACCTGGATGGACAAATTTCGTCTCTCATACTTCGGTCATATTGTCAGGAGGGAGCAGTCACTGGAGAAGGATATCATGTTTGGTAAGGTGGAGGGTCAGAGAAAAAGAGGAAGAACCCCAGCAAGACGGATTGGCAAAGTGGTAGCATCAATGGGCTCAAAAGTGGCAACAATTGTGAGGTTGGCCCAGGATTGGATAGTGTTTCCTTCTGTTGTGCATAGGATTGCTATGAGTCGATACTGACTCGATGGCAACTAACAACAACAACAGTGAGCTGAAATGGACTGGTAGCGGTCATGTGATAGGATACAATGCTGTCTGTGATAGGATAATATCCATATGCCTACAAGAAAGGCCTATTAATACCACTCTTACTCAAATATATGCACCAGTCATTAAGGCAAGTGATGATGAAATTGAAGAATTCTACCAACTTCTTAAGTGTGAAATTGATCAAACATGCAATCAAGATGTATTGATAATTACTGGTAATTGGAATGCAAATGTTGGAAACAAAGAGAGAGGATTTGTAGTTGGAAAATATGACCTCAGAGATAGAAACGATACTGGAGATAACATGATAGAATTTTGTATGACCAATGACTTTATTACAAATACCTTTTTTAAACAGCATAAAAGATGACTATACATATGGAACTCACCAGATGAAATACAGAGAAATCAAATTGACTACATCTGTGGAAAGACACAGATTAAAAAGCTCCATATCATTAGCCAAAACAAGACCAGGGATAGACAATGGAACAGACCATAAGTGACTCATATGCAAATTCAAGATGAAGTTGAAGAAAATTCAAACAAGTCCACAAGAGCCAAAATATGAACTTGAACATATACCACCTGAATTTAGAGATCTTCTGAATTCTATAGGAAAAATAAACTGCATGATATAGAAAGCATCAAGATGGAAGGAATACAGAGTTACTGTACCTAAAAAAAAATGATCAATGTTCAAACATTTTAAGAGGTAGCATATGATCAAGAGCCAATGATCCTGAAGGATGAAATCTAGGGTACATTGAAGACATTGGTAAAAAAATAAATAAATAAATAAATAAGGCACTGGGAGTGGAAGGAATGCAAACTGGAATACTTCAACACTGAGATGCAGCACTGGAAGTGCTCAACCATCTATGCCAAGAAATTTGGAGGACTGCTACTTGGCCAACTGACTGAAAGAGATCCATAATTGTGCCCATTCCAAAGAGAGGTGACCAAATGGGATGCGGAAGTTATTGGACAATACCATTGATACCCCATGTCAGTAAAGTTTTACAAAAGATAATACAAAAATGCAACAGAAAGACAGAAAACTTCCAGAATTTCAAGCTCAATTTAGGATAGGATGTGGAATGAGGGATATCATTGCTGACATCAAATAGGTCTTGGCTGAAAACAGAGAATACCAGAAAGATATTTACTTGTGCTTTATTGACTATGCAAAGGTTTTCAATTGTGTAGATTATGACAAATATGGACAACATTAAGAAGAATCAGTATTCCAGAACACTTAATTAAGTTCATGAGGAACCTGTACATAGACCATGAAGCAGTTGTTAGAACAGAACAAGTGAACACCAAATGATTTAACTTTAGGATAGGTGTTCTCTAGGGTTGTATTCTTTCATCATACTAAATCAATCTGTGTGCTGATCAAATAATCCAAGAAGCTAGCTTATATGAAAAAACATGGCACCAAGATTGAACTGTGATATGCAGATGATGTAACCTTGGTTGCTGAAAGCTAAAGAGAACTTAAAATATTTACTAATGAAGATCAAAGATCATAGCCTTTGGTATTAAATGTAAAAAAACAAACAAACAAACAAAAAAAAACCTCACCACTGAATCAATAAACAACAGCATATATATAAAATGGAGCGAAGACTTCATTTTGTTTAGCTCAACCATCAACAGTCATGAAAGTAGCAGTTAATAAATCAAATGATGGATCACATTAAGCAAATCATTCCGCACAGGACATCTTGAAAGTGTTGAAGAGCAAAGATGTCAGTCTGAGGAGAAAGGTGTGCCATGGTATTTTCATTAACCTCATATTAATGTGACAGCAGGACTGTGAATAAGGAAGACTGTAAATAATTGATACATTTGAGTTATGGTGTTGGTGGAGTACACTGAAATGCCATGGACCACCAAAAGAACAAACAGATTTGACTGTGTTGGAAAAAGAACAGTCTGAGTGCACCTTCGAAGCCAGGCTTGACAGACATCACCTATCTTACTTCAGACATATTATTAACAGGGACCAGTCCCTGGAAAAGGTTATCATGTTTGGTAAAGTGAAGGTTTGGGAAAAAAGAGAAAGGCCTTCAATGAGATGAAATGGCATAGTGACAGTAGGAATGGGCTCAGGCATAGCAACAATTGTGAGGTTGATGTAAGACCAGACAGTGGTTCATTATGTTGTATATAAGGTTGCTATGAGTCAGTGCAACTTGATGGCACATTACAACAACAACAACAGCAGCAGCAGCTCCTCAGTGACCCTATACGGGGTCAGTACACATTACAACTGACTTGATGGCACTTAACAACAAAAACAATAATTGCTTTGCAGGGTTTCTATTTTGTGTTTAAAGGAGAAACATATATTGTTCTGTATGTAAATGAGGAACTATGCTGCCATAGACATTGTTCATCTGCAACCAGAAAAAACACAACCAAACCAAAAAACAAAACAAAACAAAAACGTTGGAGACAAAGGTAAATGCACAGGAAGACACAGCTGAGAAAATGGGAGAAGAACCCCATTTTCCTGATTATACTGTGCTGGCAGTGCACCATATCACTTTACTTTTTTATTATTGAAATAACAAATTGGTTTTCATTGATTGAACCAATTTCAGTTAGAGACTTTTTAATAAAACACAAATAAAAGTAACACATGTGATAAAATATGCAGGGAGAAGTTATAAAGAGTAGTTACTTAAAATGAATTCCAGAGAATAGTAATGATGATTAAAATTACCTATAAGTCATATGACTTTATATATATTACATCATTTTTTGTTGCTGTTCAGAGGTGTCAAGTTCATTATGGCTATAGCAATCCTGTACAGGCTTTCTGAGTAGCAGCTGGTGAGTTTGAACAGCTGACCTTGCACACTGCCACCACTGATGTTAAACAAATAATTGAATTACATTTTCTTGTTTTCTTGATTCAAGAATAGAATGCCATTTATTTTCCTGATTCAAGAAAATAGAAAAATTAAATTCTGTTCTTCATTTAACATAAATTCAGTGGTGCAACTGACACGGTCCCTATAAATAATAACCCTATATAGGGTTTCTGAGGCTGTAAACCTTCATGGGAGTAAAAAGTCTCCTCTTTCTCCCATGAAGTGACTGGTATATTCAAATTTCTTACCTAGGAGTTCACAGTCCAATCTGTGATCCATCACTCCTCATTTCACATTGTTGTTCTTGTTGGTAAGTGCCATGGAGTTGAGTCTGACACATAGCAACCCTGTATAGGATTTCTGAGGAGTGGCTGGTGAGCTTGAACCATCGACTTGCAGATCAAACTAACTTTGCAGTCCAGAGCTATTAACCCACAGCGCCACACCAAGACTCTTATTTAACATTAACTAACAAAAAATACTATATTATGATATGAATATTAACATGAACCTTGGAGGAATATATGCATATCATCCTACTGTTAATAATATTTGGCACAGGGAGCATTTTTACTGTAATCTAAGCTTTAGTAAATAAGATTTTTAAAAAGTATTCTCATAGGCAAAATAACATAATGGAAAATGGCTCAAAACTTAGTTACTAATCTAAAAAATATTAAATTTTGATGACCATGAGTACAAAGAATACTAATATAAAATTGAAGAGGATTTACAAAGCATATTGTAATCTCATTTATGAGTTCCTTGTTGTGTTCATATATGCTGGAGAGTGCATAAAAAATGCCTCCATTCATTCAGTATATACAATTGCCTGAGGTTTCTAAATCTTCTAAACCCTTATTGAGATCCAGGTTAAACATTTGGAATTTACTAGAATTGAATCTCCCTGAGATAAAGCATTTTTTAAAATCTTGATCATTGCTGTGGACAAAATAGTCAATAAATATTTCTTGAAAATTTTTTGTTTTTGTTTAAGTAAATGATTAGCATATTGTGATCTTGTTGTTGTTGTTGTTAAGTGCCTTCGAGTCGGTTCCGACCCATAGCGACCCTGTACAGGGTTTCCGAGGGTGTAAATCCTTACGGGAGTAGAAAGCCTCATCTTTCTCCCGCGGAGCGGCTGGTAGTTTCGAACCGCTGAGCTTAAGGTTCGCAGCCCGATTCGTAACCTTTGCTTTTTACTATCCCCAACAACAACAACAAAAGTAATTAAAAAAAAAAAAAAAGACATGCACATATAATAGAGAAGGAATTGAAGGCAAGTCATAAAAGGGAGTGAGAGCAGACAACTACCTAGAATACAATATGAAAAGCTGCAATTATTTTTTTCTCCAAGAGAAGTTAACGGAATATCTGATGGTATCTTAGAATTCAACCTTGATTTTTAAAACCTAAGACATTTTCTCTAAAATGACATTTGGTGGGAGTAAGGTGGTAGGAAGAGTTTAAACTGGTAACTGGCTGCCCGTGAGCCACTTTATACCATTCATTGGTAAATCTCTTCTCTATATATAGCATTTGTTGCAAACTTTTCATCCAGTGGCAAATGTTTTTGAAGAACATATACAAAGAATAGGTGAGAGCCAAACCAGCTACAATTATTTTTTTTCTGAAGTGCAATCACCAATCCTACACAGTAAAATCTGAAAAAGCCAGAAACTGTGCAAGGTGGAAACCTGTCAAAGACGGAAAACTCAATAATTTCCATTAAAAGGAATGATGGAAAAACACTAAAACTGCACCTTTTCTAAGACAGAAAACTTGTGAGACCTGAAAAAAAAAAAAAAAAAAAAAAGGCAGTTCCAACAAATTCCAGTTCTCATGGTTTTCAATATATGGTGGTGGTGGTGGTAGTATGCTGTGGAGTCAGTTCCGACTCATAGTGACCCTGTACAAGGTTTCTGAGGCTATAAATCTTTATGGGAGCAGAAAGCCTCCTCTTTCTCCCATGAAACAGCTGGTAGTTTTGAACTGCTGACCTTGAGGTTAGCAGCCCAATTCGTAATCACTACGCTACCAGAACTCGTTTCAATGTATAGACTATGTAAATTTACAACTTGATTTAAAAAGAAGACAAATTTTAAATTTTAAAATACTTTTTCAGAGATAGTCACTCTGATTTTCATTTGGTAAACCATTGCTTCCTTAGTATTAGAATTTAAGTATATGTTTTGATGTGGCTCCCCCCCCCATCTCTTTCTTCTTTGGTGTACTGGTGTGGCGCTATAGCATAGCACTGGACTACTAACAAAAGATCTGTGATTCAAACCTACCAATTGCTCCTTGGAAACCCTGTACAAGGAAGCTATGAGGCAGAACCATCTGATGGCACTGAACAGCAACAGTTTGTTTCATTGGTGACCATGCGTCCACAGCCTGCTCAATCAGCATAATTCTGTGCTCTATCTAGATGACAAAAAATACATATGAAGCAACTAGTAATCATCTGGAGTCCCTGAGTAGGTCACATAGGGAAGTACTCAACAACTAGTCAAAAGATTGGCAGTTTGAACTCACCCAGTGGTGTGCTGGAAGACAGGACTGATGATCTGCCACAGCCATGAAAAGCCTGCTATTGTTGATGTTAAATGCTATCTAATTGGTAATGACTTATAGCAACTTTGTGTAGAGTTTCTAAGGAGCAACTGGTGAGTTTAAGTCTCCAAACTTGCAGTTCAAATTGAGCTTGCAGTCCAGCGCATTAACCCACAATGCCACACCAGGACTACTATGGAGTAGTTCAATTCCACAAACATGAGATATCACCCTGACTCTGAATTGGCTTGATGGCAATTATCCACAACTGTCATCATCTAGCCAACTCAAGCAGAAAGCCTACTTAAGAGATAAAGCAAAGCAGAAAACAAAGTGGAAGTGACAGAGACAGCCCCAATGACATAACTTGAAGTCATAAACAATCTATGTCTACAATCTCTTCTATTATTAGCAATTTTCAGAAAATGTGGTTATCATTTCCATTTTTTTTCATAACTGTTTAGCTGTATTTTTTGTATTTAAACTTTTTAAAAATTTGACTAGTACAGAAATCGATGCTAGTGAATGACTTTAAAAAAATAAGGGAATATGGAATATTTAGAAAAGTTCATTAGGCTACATTGGAATGAAAGGGAATTGGAATACATTTATATTATTTAATAAGCTTCTAACTGTCCAGAACTCAGTGATAAACCAGAAGATGAAGTTATTACTTGTTTTCAGCTGGAACCACATAACTCACTGAGGATGGAGTAATGGAAGTCTTTGTTATTAAAATAATAGAAATCTCAACTCCAGCTACCTTTAACAATAAATTGTATTTTGGTAGTGTTTGTAACTGGAAAGAACAAAGAGGCATAATAATCATTATACATAATTATAATTATAGCTGTGTTTTAAACCAGAAAACCAAATCCACTATTGTGTAGCTGATTCTGATTCACAGCTACCCTAGAGGGCAGAGTATGACTACTCCTTGGAGTTTGCTGATTTTGTGTGTGGTCAAGTGCATTCCAAATCATCACAGCCCTGTTTAGGGTTTATGAAGCTTTCAATATTTACAGTAGCCGACAGCCTCATCTTTCTTCCAAGGAGCAGCTTGTCAGTTTGACTTTGCGGTTTACAATCCAACTCACTATACCATCAGGGTAAGTTCTTTTGTTCTTGTTAGGTGTTGTGGAGTCAATTCTGATTCATGGAAACCCTGTACGCAGTGAAAGGAAAGAACTTCCTAGCTCGACACCATTATGATAATTGTTGTTATGCTTGAACCCACTGTTGCTGCCCTTGTGTCAATCCATCTCTTTGAGTATCTTCTTTTTTACTGACCACTTTTCCTAGCATTCTCTAAGGACTGGTTCCTCCTGACAACATGACCAAAGAGCTAGAGATAAATTATCACCACCCTTGCTTCTAAGGAGTATTCTGGATGTATATCTTTCAACACAGATTTATTTGTTCTTCTAGTTGTCCATAAAACTTTAAATATTCTTCTCTAGTGCCATAATTAAACTGCAATGATTCTTCTGCGGTCTTTCTTATTCATTGTCCAACTTTCATATGCATATCAGGGAATTAAAAATACCATGGCTCTGACCAGGCACACTTAAGTTTTGAAATGACATCCTTGCTCCTTAATGCTTTAAAGAGACCTTTCGAGGCAAATTTCCCCTATGGAATGGAATTTGTCTTTAATTTCTTGAAAGCTGCTCTCATGAGCATTGATTGTGGATTCAGGCAAAGAAAAAAAAAATGTTGTTTTTGACAACTTCAACTTTTTTTCTCCATTTATCATGATAATATTTATTGGTAGAGTTGTGCAGATTTTCGTTTTCTTTACATTGAAGTACAATACATACTGAAGACTATACAGTACTTGATTTTCATCAGTAAACATTTCAAATCATTTTTGCTTCTAGAAAGCTAAATTGTATCATTGGCATATTGCAGGGTTTTAATGAGTCTTCTTCCAGTCCTGATGTCTCATTCTTTTTTTGCATAGTCCAGCTTCTTGGGTTACTTGTTCAGCATACAAATTGAATATATATGGTGCAAGGATACAACCCTGGCACACATCTTTCTTGATTTTTAAACCATTTAGTATCCCCTTTCTCTAACAACTGCTCTTGGTCTATGGGCTGGTTCTTCATGAGAATAATGAAATGTTCTGGAATACCCATTCTTCACAATGTCATCCATAGTTTGTTATAACTGACACAGTTGAATTCCTCTGCTTAGTCAATAAAGCACAAGTAAACATCTTTCTGGTAATCTCTACTTTCAATCAAGGTCCTTCTGATGTCAGCAATGATATCCCTATTTTCATGTCCTCTTCTGATTCTAGTTTGAATTTATGGCAACTCACAGTTCATGTATTGCTAACTGTTTTTGTTTGTTTGTTTGTTTGTTTTTTTAATTATCTTCATCAAAATTTTACTTGTAAGTGATATTAATGATCTTGCTCCATGATTTCCACATTCCATGGGATAGCCTTTGTTTGAAATGGCCATAATTATAGATCTCTTCCAACCACTAGGCCAGGTATCTGTCTTCCAAATATTGGCATAGACAAGTATGTGGATACAGTGCTTCATCAGTTTATTGAACTATTTCTATTTGTATTCCGTCAATTCCTGGAACCTTGTTTTTCACCAGTGCCTTCAGTGCAGTTCAGACTTCTTCCTTCAATACTATCAGGTGTTAACCTGATATGTCGACTAATTATTTTTGGTACAGTGACTCTTTGTCTTCTCTCCATCTTGTTCGATGCATCCTGTGTCATTCAATATTTTGCTCAAGAATCCTTCAGAATTGCCACCTGAGGCTTAATTTGTTTTCAGTTTTTTCAGCCTGGGAAATGTTGAGCATATTCCTCCCTTTTGGTTTTCTAACTCTAGGTCTTTACACATTAATTATAATATTTGACTTTGTCTTCTCAGGCAGCCCTTTGAAATTTTCTGCTCAGCTTTGTACTTCATCATTTCTTCCAGTGTAGGAATGTAGGGTAAGCACTGGACTGTTAACCATAAAGTCGGTAGTTCAAACCCACCAGCTGCTCCTCATAAAACCTGTTCAGGGTTGCCATGAGTCAGAACAAAATCAACAATACTTAACAACAAAAACAGGGTAAGTTCTAGGTTTCATTTATCTGAAAATTTTTTTCCCTCATAATTCCACCTGAACTCAGCTTTTTCCTCACTATAGTTTCTGTCTTTGTATGAAAAAGGCAGACCAATTATAAATTACATATAGGAATATAATTTTATAATATTGTAGACTTGTATAGAATGTAAATTGACCAAGTAGGTCAATGTATCCACCCCTGGGCATGGGCAGAGGGGTGAAAAATATCAGGACCCGTCCGTCACTAGAACTGGCATAGAGGCAGGCTTCGTATCATGAACATGACACTACTACTGGTATTATTATTCACTGTCTGAGAGTTAATTCAAACTCACAGAGAATTATAAAACACAATAGAATTGTTCCATAGGGTTCCTGAGACTGAAAATCTTTACAGGAGCAGACTGCTTCATCTTTTTCCCACAGAGCAATTGATGGCTTTGAACTGCTGAAGTTGCAGTTACAAGATCAATAGTTAACCCAGTATGCCACCAGGCCGCCAGTATGAACATAATGTGAAAATTAAATTTTTATAACATGTAAGATAGAAAGTAGCAAGGGAGTAGATGCTATGACAGCAAATAGCAATTATCTGCTTATTAGGATGAACTCGGAAAAATCAGGTAACATTTACCATGTTGTTGATTTTAGAGCTTTCAACTTGGTTCTGACTCACAGTGACTCTGTATAGAGTTTCCAAGCAGCAACTGGTGGGTTTGAACTGCTGCCCATTTGGTTTGCAATCCAATGCTGACCACACCAAGGTCCATAGCGAAAGTAAAATCACTGGGTTGTAAGTTAGATGGACCCTTCCAAAGGGACTCTAGCTACATGCCAGCTGTTCTTGTTGTTAAGTGACATCTAGCTGATGGCAACCCACAGTGACCCTGTTTAGGGTTTCCAAGGAGTGGCTAGTGAATTTGAACTGCTGACCTTGTTGTTAAAATTGACCTTGTGGTCCAATGCTCACACATTGTACTAGCTACAGGCCTAGTACTCCAGACATGGTAAGGAAACAAATATAATTCAGAATTAAAAAATAACCACTTCATCAGTCGTCTATTTACCAAAATCAGTTTACTAGTTTGTTGTTGTTGTTAAGTGCCATTGAGTCAGTTCTGACCCATAGAGATCATGTATAGGGTTTCTGAGCAGCAGCTGGTGAGCTTGAACCACCAAATTGCAGTTCAAATGGTTTTTCTGTCAGGCACATTAACCCACAGCACCACACCAAGACTAGTTTATTAGCTACAGCAATTTATGGTTGTCCCTATGTAAATATATATATATATAATATTATCTATTTTATATAACATCTATATTTAAAAAAATGTTTCTGGTACTCTATCTATTGTCTTCTAACTTTACATAATCCCCTGGCAGACTTCTATCTGCAGAATTAAACATATTTTTGTCTGATATTTTCCACCTGACAGACCTGCTTCTGCTTTTCTAGTACTAAGTATTTCCATGATCTCCTGCTCACACCGATTGGGAACTTCTGTCTGCACATGTGGGAGAAAGTGCTATAAGAATTAATACCCCATTAGATCATTTGAATCCTTAGCTAAAAAATTTCAGGAATTGGTGTTTGGATTCCCTATTTCGTTTACCTCTCTTTTAGGGCAATTTGAGATACCATATTGTAGTTTCCCCAAGCATCCCAATGACAGTAAATCCAGTTGCCCATTGTTTCTTTCCTACTATTTCCCTACTACTCTTCCTGGCCTTAACAAATACAACTTTTGCTTTTAAATGTTGGTCTCAAGATTTGGTTCTGAAGGAGAGAAGAAATCTTCCCTGCATGGAGGATATAGCAACTTAGACCATTTACTTTTGCTCTAACTGAATGCTGTATGTTGTTGTTGTTAAGTTCCATTGAGTCAATTCTTACCCATAACAACACTGTATAGGGTTTTCAAGAAGCAGCTGGTGAGCTTGAACCACTGACCTTGCAGTTCAAATTGCTGGAGCCAACACAACTGCTGGAGCCAACACTGCTGGGGCCAACTGCCACGTCTGACAATTGGCTTTTCTCTGTGACCTGCATGGAGAGATTAAACCCGAATAGGGACAACAGCAGATGAGAAATAAAAGGAAAACACAAGACACATTTAAAAATAGAATAGTTGGGACCAGGTAGGACTCAGCACTCTGGTGGAGATACTGCAACACCGATCAAGGCAGTGAGTTTATTTTATACACAGCACAAGGGGAGGTGCTTGGGGGCAGGGAAAATAATAACATCTGGTGTTTTGATGCATGCAGAAAGCAGGACTTTATCAGAAGAATGTAGTCGCAAGGGAAACAGAGATAGGGTGGCTAGAATGTTGCACAGGCTGAGCCAAAGGACACAATTAAATACAAGTAAAGTCCTTGCAAGTTCCCATACCTGTGAGTCAGCCTTTTAAGTTCCTTGGGGGAGGTGGGAGAGGGGAGGCGGGGAGGGAGGTTGCTTTGACTTGGAAGCAGCCCGAGTTTCTGGACCACAACTGTTCGGTTGCAATCCTTGGGTTAAAACACCCCAAGTCAGGGACCTTTGACTCAGCTGCTCCCAACATCAAATGATTTTGCAGTCTGCTGCATTAACTCACAGTGCCACACCAGAACTCCTGTATGCATTACCATAATATCTTACAGAATAGCTCCAGCAAAAAGTCATATTCCACAGCAAAGAGGGGAAAACCATGGATTGATGCCAACTGGATTTACTAGTTATATAATATTCTTCATCAACCAGATCCCCTGACCTTATAAAATAATTGGATAAATAATTGGATTCACCCAAGTATCAGATGGGATATAACACTTATAAGATAAATGAATATATATCATGGACAAGGGAGCAAGTAAGAAATTAATTACTTAGAAGAAGGCAAAAAAAAAAAACAAAAAAAAAACACCAGTTAGAAGCCTAAAACTTCCTGAAAGAAACATTCTAGGAATACAAGAAACTTCATGAAAAGGAAGTTACTAGAATAGATAAAACTTGAACACAGTATATTGTTGTTGTTAACTTCTGTCTACACAGTTCCAATTCATAATGACTGTAGGGTTTCCAAAGAGCATCTGTTGAGTTTGAACTACTGACCTTGCTGTTCAAACCGACCTTTCCATCCAATGCTTATCTTATAGCACCAACCAGGATTATTCTGTCAACAGATAAAAATGCAATTTTGAAAATAAAGGTTAAAAACAGCACATACACCAAAAAATTCAAACAAGCATCAAATTAAATTTCTATAAGCAAGTTGGAGTCTTGGTGTGGCACTAAGGGTTAATGTGCTGAACTGCAGGATCAGCGGTTCAAGCTCACCAGCCGCTCCTTGGAATCAACTAGTCCTAGCCAGTCCAGTTAGTCTGGACTTATCAAGATTGTGAGTTTCTGGTGTGTGTTTCTCTCCCCTTCAATCAAGATCCATCTATGTTGTATCCTTGGTCAGGATGTCAGTGTTGGTAGGTGGGCACCATCTACTTCTGGTTTCAGGATCAATAAGGCTGTGGTAACAACAACAACATAAACAAGTAAGGAACCCCAGTATCATAGTGGGTTACAAGTTGGGTTGTTAATTGCAAGGCCAGTGGTTTGCATTTACCAACCACTTCACTGGAGAAAAATAAGGCTTTCTGTTATCATAAAGATTGCAGCCTTGGAAACTATAAACAGGGATGCTACGAGTCTGAGCTAGCTTCATGGCTGACACACCACCACCACAGCAAATAGTATCCATTTGACTTTAATATTAGATTATTTTTTTTAGTTGTATTGTTGTTGTTAAATGCCATTAAGTTGCTTTTGACTTGCATTGACCCTGTATAGGGTTTTGGAAGCTGGAAATCTTTACAGAAACAGATAGCCTCCTCTTTCTCCCTTAGAGTGACTTGTAGGTTCAATTCACTGACCTTGTCCTTCACAGTCCAGTACTTAGTTGTACATAAGTCATGATATTGTCTTCATATAGTAAAATAACAAAAACATTAGGCTAGCATAGCATTTTGTTTGACATTGAACAATATCTAATCACCAGAAGAACCAACACAATTGAATTATGGTGTTAGTGAAGAATATTGAAAGTACCATGGACTGCCAAACAAACAAGTCTGCCTTAGAAGAAGCACTGTCAGAATGTGTTCCTTGGTGGTGGTGGTTGTGTGCCGTGGAGTCGATTTCTACCCATAGCAACCCTGTAAAAGTTTCCGAGGATGTAAGCTTTACAAGAGCAGAAAGTCTCATCTTTCTCCCATGGAACAGCTGGTAGTTTTGAACTGCTGACCTTGAGATTAGCAGTCCAATTTATAACCACTACGCTACCAGAGCTCCTTAGAATGTTTCTTAGAAGCCGGGATTTGCATCTTTTATTTGGACGTGTTATTAGGAAAGACCATTCCCTGTAAAAAGACTTCATACTTGGTAAAGTAGGTCAGTAACAAAACAGGAAGACCGTCAAGCAGTTCGATTGACACAATGGAAGGAACATTGGGCACAAACATAAAAATTGTCAGGATGGTGTAGGGCCAGGCAGTAATTTATTCAGTTGCACATAGTGTTATTGTGAGTTGGAACCAACTTGATGGCATCAAACAACAGCAACAATAGACATTTTCAAAGTTTAGTGTCCACGCTAAGCAAAATGAAGTACTAGTGTAGCAGTGTACTGGATAAGCACTGGACAGCTAACTGCAAGGTCAGAGGTTCAAACCTACATCCACACCTTTGAAACTTTTTACAGGGTCACTATTAGTCAGAACGGACTCAACAGCACTTAACAACAAAATGAGGAAAACATATAATAAGTAATTGTGGCTACATATTACATTGGTAAAAATTACCAACCGTGAAAATAAAAATGAAGTAAAATATAACTTGTAGAAACTAAGAAATTGACATTAGGAAGTAGGAAAAGTAAAGAGAAGGAGAATAATATCCTCAGAGTTCCTGGACAGGGACTCAGTTATGAGCAAAGCTATTGAGCTACACTAAAATGTATGTTATTTAAAGTTGCAAATTGTCTTCTTGTTAAGTGCTGGAGAGTTGGTTCCATCTCATAGTAACCTTGTATAGGATTTACGAGGGGTGGCTGGTGGGTTTGACCTACCAAACTTGCAGTTCAAAGTGACTTTGTGGTCCACTGCTTATCTTATAGCACCACAGGTGCTCTAATAGAGATACCACAAATGGGACACTTTAAAGATAAGAAATTTTTACTCACAGCCCTTGTTGTTGTTAGGTGCCATTGAGTCAGAAC
>NW_006408586.1:2543885-2553569 GCF_000296735.1 Chrysochloris asiatica
GGAATGGGCACAAATATGGATCTCTTCCAATCAGTCAGCCAGATAGTTGTCTTCCAAATTTCTTGGCAGAGATGAGTGAATGCCTCCTATGCCACCTCACTTTCTTGAAAGATTTCAATTTTTATTCCATCACAGCCCTAGAGGTTAACAATTTAAATCAGGGTCACAGTTACGTTGGTTTCTCAATTAGCCACTCAGTTTCCTTTGTATGCTTGTGCTTGTACATGCTCTTTTAAAGGTGTTTAATTTCACGCTGTATATGTGTGTGTTTTCTTTTTAGGAGACACAGCTTAGATATGATTAAGTTTAGAACTTACCCTAAGCTGTGACGGATTTATTAGCATAATAAATAAAGATCTGTTTCAAAGCAGGTCATATTTAAAGTATAGTGATCAATACTTTAACACATATTTTGCGGGAACCACAGTCCAATCTATAACAAAAAGGAAGCCAATAGCAGAACATAATAATATAGATATCAAACTTTGAATATAATTATAACTAGTGGACAAATATTACTGAGTATTCTTTCCTGTTGTTAAGTGCCATCGAGTGGGTTCCATAGTGACCCTGTATAGGGTTTCCAAGGAGCATCTGGTGAGCTTGAACAACAGACCTTACTATTTAAATCGACCTTGCAGTCCAGCACATTAACCCATAGTGCCACACCAGGACTGGCTGTATTTGTGTCCATTCCAAAGAGAGGTGACCCAACGGAATGCGGAAATCACTGGACAATCTCTTTGATATCCCATGCAAGTAAAGTTTTACTAAAGGTAATATAGAAACGGCTACAAGCATACATTGACAGAGAACTTCCAGAGTTTCAAGCTGGATTCAGAAGAGGCTGTGGAATGACAGATATCATTGCTGATGCCCGATGTATCTGCTGAAAGCAGAAAATATCAGAAATATGTTTACCTGTGCTTTATTGACTATGCAAAGGCTTTCAATTGTGTGGATCATGACAAGCTATGGACAACATTGCAAAGTATAAGTATTCCGGACCACTTAATTGTGTTCATGAGGAATCTGTACCTGGACCAAGAGGCAGTTGTTTGAACAGAACATGGGAACATTGAATGTTTTCCAATTTAGAAAGGTGTGTGACAGGGTTGTATTCTTTCACCATACTTATTCAACCTGTATGCTGAGCAAATGATCCAAGAAGCTGGGTTATATGAAGAAAAGTGTGTCATCAGGATTGGAGGAAGACTCATTAACAACCTGTGATATGCAGGTAATACAACCTTGCTTGCTGAAACTGAAGAGGACTTAAAACATTTACTGATGAAGATCAAAGAGCACAGGCTTCTTCTGTATGGATTACATATCAATGTAAAGAAAACAAAAATCCTCACATTGGAATAATAAACAACCTTCATATCAATGGAGAAAAGATTGACGTTGTCAAGGTCTTCATTCTTCTTAGGTCAACTACCAACACTCATGGAAGCAGCAGTCAAGAAATCAAATGATGTATTGCATTAGGCAAATCTGCTGCACAAGACTTTTTTTAAATATTGAAAAGCAAAAATGTCAGCTTAAAGACTAAGGTGTGCCTGACCCAAGCCATGGTATTTTCAATAACATCATATTCATGTAAAAACTGGACAGTAAATAAGGAAGACTGTAGAATAATTGATGCATTTAAATTATGGTATTAGAGGAGAATATTGAAAGTGCCTTGGGCTGCCAAAAGAGCCAATAGATCCATTTTGGAAGAAGTGCAGCCAGAGTGCTCCTTGGAGGCCTGGATGGCTAAACTTAGTCTCTCATACTTTGGACATATTGTCAGGAGGGATCAGTCACTGGAGAAGGATATCATGTTTGGTAAGGTAGAGGGTCAGAGAAAAAGAGGAAGAATCCCAATGAGATGGACTGGCCAAGTGGCAGCATCGGTGGACTCAAACATGGCAACAGTAGTAAGGTTGGCCCAGGATCGGGCTGTGTTTCATTATGCTGTGCATAATAGGGTTGCTATGAGTCGGTACTGACTCGATAGCACCTAACAACAACAAAGTCTTTCCTGACATTGTCAATTTTTCTAAACTTGATAAATGCAAAAAGAATTAGAAATGTAATTCTACTAGGTGACTTATACAGTTCACCAATAAAGAAGAACAGGAATTATTTCAAAATGTTGACTAGAAAAATAGATTGAGAGAAATAAGAATATGAGCTATTGTTTTTCATGCCAAGCACTCCTGTATTATTTATGACCCTGTTAAAGATACATATTTTTTTAAAAACTAACTTTTATTATATAAATGAATGCATTTATTTAATTGATAATTTTAAAAAAGGTAGAGGCAAGTAGGAAGGTGGAAAGTATGCAGAGCCTTAGACTGAAACATTGAGTTTGTTTTGCTAATATTAAATGAGCAAATGATTGAATATTGCTGTATCATGGAATACAATAATGCTTCTTTGGGTGAAATGTTATTTATCCTTGGTATAAATTTTCTGTGCCTTCAAAGCATTGCTTCTTCATGTTATTTTATGAGTAATTATTGTCACAGGTAATATGGAGTGAAGACCCTATGATTGTATGGTGTAGGAATACATCATGCTACACAGAACTCTGAAAAGAAAGTGAAATGGAAAGCTGCATTACTTTGACCAAAAATTTATTATTTTAAAGTGCAATCAAGTTGGTTCCAACTCATATGGACGCTGTATAGGTTTCCAAGGAGCAGCTGGTGGGTTTGAACTGTCAACTTTGTGGTTCACAGTCCAGTGCTGATCATACAGTGCCACACCAGGAATACAAACAATGTATGGTGGTGATGGCGGTTATGTGCCATGGAGTCAGTTCCAACTCATAGGGAACCTGTTATAGGGTTTTCAGGATTGTAAATCTTTGCAGGAGCAAAAAGCTTCATCTTTCTCTGGTAGGTGGTTTTGAACTACTGACTATGATATTAGCAACCCGACTCATAACAATCACACTACCAGAGCTTCTCCCAAATGATGGTGGTGTTTTTGTTGTTCAGTGCCATCAAGTTGATTCCGACCCATAGTGACCCTGTATAAGGTTTAGAAGGAGGTGCTGATGAGCTTGAACCACTGACCTTGCAGTTCAAATGACTTTGTAGTCTGATCCATTAGCCCATGGCACCACACCAAGTCTCCTCCAAATAATGTATAGTATACCAAATTCCCTGATACTATATTAGGTTATGGAGTCCTGGTGTGGCACTGTGGGTTAATACACCAGACTGCAAAGCCATTTGAACTGCAAGGTCAGCGGTTCAAGCTCACCAGCTGCTCCTAGGACACCCTATACAGGGTTGCTTCGCTATGGGTTGAAATAGACTCGATGGCATGTAACAACAACAACATATTCAGTTATGAATTTAGCTGCTAAGTACAAGGGCGGCAGTTGTAATCTACCATGTGCTCAGTGGGAGAAAGATGAGCCTTTATGCTCCCATAATGATTGACAGTCTTGGAAAACCTATACAGGTTTGATTTGCTATGAGTCAAAACTGACTCTATGGAACACCACCACAACCATAATTAAATCCCCAAACCTGTCTATCAATTTTTCATACTGTGGTGGTGGCTTGTGTGTAACTGGAAGCTATGTCACCTGTATTTTAAATACTAGCAGGGTCACCCATCATAGACAGATTTCAGCTAAACTTTTGCACTAAGACAGACTAGAAAGAAAGAGAAATGGACCTTTTCTAATATGATTAGCCACTGAAAACCTTATGAATAGCAATAGAGCATTCTCAAATGTAGTGCTGGAAGATGATCCCCTCAAGCTGTCAGGCACTCAAAATAAGACTGGGAAAGAGCTGCCTTCTCAAAATATAATTAATCATAATGATATGAATGCAGCAAAGCTCTGAGGACATTCATTTGCTGATGGGGCACAATTCAAAATGAGGAGAAACAGCTACAAACATCCACTAATAATTAGAACATGGAATATACAAAGTACGAATCTAGGAAAATTGGAAGTTGTCAAAAATGAAATGAAAAGCAAAAAAATCAGTATCCTAGGCTTTAGTGAACTGAAATAGATTGGTATTGGCCATTCTGAATCAGACAACTGTATGGTGTACTATTCAGGGAATTCAAATTGATGAGGAAAAGAGTCCCATTCGTCATTCAAAAGGACATTTCAGGAACTATCTTTAGTGCAATGATACTTGTGGTAAGATAATAAACATACTCTTATAAGGAAGACCAGTTAATATCACTATTATTCACATTTATACATGGATCACTAAAACTCGTGATGAGAAAATGGAAGAATGCTATAAATTTATTCAGTACCCCAGTGGCTCTGTAAGATAAGTGCCAGACTGAGATCCACAAGTTCAGCCACAAGGTTCAAGCCTACCAGCAGTTCTACCAGCAGAAGAAAAATGAGTCTTTAGGCTACCACAAAAACAGCCTTAGAAACCCTATATAGGGTCCATACGAGTTGGAATCAACTGGACAGCACTTAACAATAAAATCAATCACCCATTTCTTCAGTGTGAAATTGACCAAACATGTGATCAAGATGCATTGGCAATTAATAGTGATTGGAATATGAAAACTGGAAACCAAAAGAAAGGATCAGTAGTTGGCAAATATGGTCTCAATGATAGTAATGATGTTGTGAATCACATGATATAATTTTGCAAGATGACCAACTTATTAATTGCAAATACTTTTTAAACACAGAACTCACCAGAGGAAATGCACAGGAACAAGATTTATGACATTACTGGGAAGAGATGAAGGAGAAACTCAGTATCATCAGACAAAATGAAAGCCAATGGTCAGCTGTGGAACAGACCATCTATGTTCATACTCAAGTTCAGGCTGAAGCTGAAGAAAATTAAAATAAGTCCATGTGAGTCAAAATACGATCTTGAGTATATCCTACCAGAATGTACAGAAATAATCTTAAGAATAGATTTGATACATTAGACTCTAAACACTGAAAACCAAAAAAGTTGTGACATGATGTCAAGAAATTCATACACAAAGAAAGCAAAGGGTCATTAAAAACACAAAAAAGAAAGAAAAGACAAAAGGGATGTGAGAAGAGACTCTGAAACTTGCTTTGATTCTATAGAAGCTGAAGAACCTGGAACAAATGAGATTTAAAAAAGCAGAAGAGAAATTTTCAAAGGAGAGCTAATGAAAACAAAGTCAAGGGTTTTAATGATATGTGCAAAGACCTGAGGTTAAAAATTAAAAATGGAAGAACATGCTGAACAGTTCTCAAGCTGAAAGAACTGAAGAAAAACAATCAGCCTGAACTTGTGATATTGAAGGATTCTGTAGGCTAAACACTGAATGATGCAGATAACATCAAAAGAAGATTGAAGGAATACACAGAGTCACTATACTAAAAACAACCTGTCCATGTTCCAGCATTTCAAAGGTAGCATATGATTAAGAATCATTGGCACTGAAAGCATTGGGGGAAAACAAGTCACCAGGAATTGAGAGAATAAAAGTTGAAATGCAGCAAACTGATACAGTGCTAGAGGCACTCATTCATTTATGCCAAGAAATTTGAAAGACAGCTACTATGTCAACTATTAGAAGAGATCCATATTTGTGCCCATCCCAAAGAAAAGTGACCCAACAGAATGTGAAAACCATCAAATAAAATCATCAATTTCACTTAAAGTAAAATGTTGCTAAATATAACTTAAAAAAAAAAAAAAATGTTTGCAGCAGTACATTGACAGGGAACAACCACAAATTCCAGATGGATTCAAAATAGGATGTGGAAGACGGGACATTGTTGCTGATATAAAATCTAAGCTGAAAGCAGATACTACCAGAAAGATGTTTACATGTGCTTTATTGACTATGCAAACCCGTTCAATTGCGAGAATCATGAAAAAAATATAGGAATAACATTGTGAATAATGGGTATTTAAGAACACTTAATTGCACTCATGAGGAATCTATAGTTGTTAGAACAAAACAAAGGAATACTGAGTGGTTTAGAACCAAGAAATGTGTGTGCCAGGATTATATCCTTTCACCATACTTATTTAATCTGTATGATGGGTAAATAATATAAGAAGATGGATTACATGAAAAAGAATGTGGTATCAGGATTGGAAGAAAACTTATTAACAACTGTGATATGCAGTTGACATGACCTTGATTGCTGAAAGCAAAGAGGACTTATAATACAAAAGAATTATTCTCTCTCAATTTGGGGATGGAAACACAATGAAAGCTATGAAGATTAATAGGATATGATGAACATGATTAATAGGATATGATGAACATGCTGTGGTTGCTGTTAGGTGGCATTGGGTTGGTTCTGACTCATAGCAAAGTTATGCATAATAGGATGAAAATTACTAGTCTTACACTATCCTCACAATTGTCACATTTGAGCCCAGTGTTGCTGCCATTGTGTCAATCCATTTAACTGTGGTGTCTTCCTCTTAATTTGATGCTCATCCACTTTACCAACCATGATGTCTTTCTACAATGAGTGATCACTTCTGACAACATGAGCAAAGAACAGGAGACAAAATCTTGCCATCCCAAACTTTAAGGAATATTCTAGCTGTACATGTTCCAGTACATATTTGTTTATTCTTCTGGCAGTCCATGGTACTTTCCATATTCTTCTCCAACACCATAATTCAAATGTGTTGATTCTTCTGCTACATTCCTTATTAGCTATCCAACTTTTGCATGCATATGAAGTTATTGAAAATACCATGGCTTGCGCCTTTGCTCATTGCTCAACATTTACTTACATATGAGATGGTTGAAAATGGATTGGGTCATGCATACCTTAATCCTCAAAGTGAGATTTTTGCTGTTTAATGTCTTTATAGTACATTTTGCAATGAATCTATTTAATGAAAAATGTCTTTTGATTTTTTGAGTACAGCTTGCATAAGTGTTGACTGTGGATCCAAGAAAAATGAAGTGGTTGACAACTGCAATCTTTTCTCCATTGATCATCATATTATTTATTTTTCAAGTAGTGAGGAGTTTTGTTTTCTTTATATTAAAGTGCAATGCCTAATGAAGGCTGTAGTCTTTGATCTCCATCAGTGAGCATTTTAAGTCCTGTTTGCTTTCAGCAAGTAAGTTTGTATCATCTGCATATCTCAGGTTGTTAATGTGTCTTCCTCCAGTACTAATGTCATGTTCTTCATATAATCCAACTTCTTGGATTACTTGCTCAGAATACAGATTGAATATGTATGGTGAAAGGATACATGCCTGGCACACATCTTCCATGATTTTAAATCATTCAGTATCCCCTTGTTCTCTTTAATGATTGCCTTTTCGTTTTTGTGCAGGTTTCTCATGAGCATAGTGAAATGTTCTGGAATACCCATTCTTTACAATGTTATCCACCATTTGTCATAATCCACGCAGTTGAAAGCCTTTGCATAGTCAGAAAAGTATAAATACACATCTTTTGTTTATTCTCTGCTCTTAGGTAAGATCCATTTGATATCAACAATGATATCCCTAGGTCCACGTACTCTTCTGAATCACAGTTCAATTTCTAGCAGCTTCTGGTCAATGTACTGCTATAATCATTTTTTCATTATCTTCAGCAGAATTTTATTTGCATGTGATATTAATGATAATGTTCAATGATACCGACAGTCTTTGGGAAGAGCACAAAAGTGGATCTTTTCCAACCTTTCCAAATTTGCCTTCCAGATTTCTTGACATAGATGATTGAATGCCTCCAGCAAACATCATTTTGCAGAAACATTTAATTTTGTAGTCTTTCAATTCCTGAAGCATTGATTTTCACCAATTCCTTCAGTATAGTTTGGACTTCTTCCTTCAATACTATTGGCTTTTGATCATATTCTACCTCTTGAAAAGTTGAACATTGACCATATTTTTGGTTAGAGTGACTGTGTATACCATCCATTATCTTTTGATAGTTTCCACATCATTCAACTATGCTGTTGTTATTGTAAAGTGCCATCAAGTTGGTTCCAACTCATAGTGACCCTGTATAGAGTTTCCAAGGAGTAGCTGGTAAGCTTGAACAACCAACCTTGCATTTCAAAATTGCCTTGCAGTAGAGTGGATTAACTCACTTTGCCCACGGAATTGCTTGATTTTTTTCTTCAGTTCTTTCAGCTTGAGAAATGCTGAGCATGTTCTTCCCTTTTCTTTTTCTAATTCTTGCTCTTTACACATATCATTAAAATACTTGACTTTGCCTTCTCAAGCTACCCTTTGAAATATTCTGTTTAGTTATTATACTTACTAATTTCTTCCATTTGCTTTAGTTTCTTTGTGCTCAAGAGTAAGTTTCAGAATGTCTTCAATATCCATTTTGGACTTTTCTTTCTTTATTTCCTTCTTCTTAATGACCTTTTACTTTTTCGTGTCTTGATTTTCTGTTTCTTCTTGATGTCATACAACAACTCTTCTGGTCTTTGATAATTAGAGTCTAAAGCATAAAATTTGTTCTTAAAATGGTATCTAAATTCAGATAGGATATATTAAAAGTCATATTTTAGCTCTTGTGTACTTGTTTTAATTTTCTCCAGCTTCAGCTTGAATTTTCATATGAACAATAGATGGTCTGTTCTACTGTGAGTGCCCCAGCCTCATTCTGGCTATTGATATTGAGCTTTTCCATTATCTTTTCCCTTATTGATTCCTGTGTATTCCATCTTCTGAGGTCTACATGTACAGTTATCATTTATGTTTTTGGAAAAATGTATTCATCCTGATTAAATCATTGGTCTTGAAAAATTTTATTATGTGATTTCCAGCATCATTTCTACCGTAAAGGCCATATTTTCCTAATACTGATGCTGCCTTTTTGTACCCAACATTAACATTCCTATCACTGGTAATTATCAACACATCTTGACTGCATGTTTGATCATTTCAAACAGAAGTTAGTAGATTTCTTCAGTTTCATCATCACTAACTTTAGTGTTTGATGTGTAAATTTGAGGACAGATTTTGCAATGCTCTTTTTGACAATGAATGCAATACCATGTCTCTTAAATTTGTCATTCCTGGAAAATAAATAAAATGAATGTCTTATTCAGAATCCTAGGCATTAGTGAACTGAAATGGACTGGTATTGGCCATTTGGAATCATACAATCATATTTTTTACTATGCCTAGGTAGGGAACACTGGTAGCGTAATAAGTTACAAGCTGGACTGCTAACTGCACATTCAGCAGTTCAAATCTACCAGCGACTCCATAGGAGACAGACGAAGCTTTATGCTCCTATAAAGACTTACATCCTTAGGCACCTTATACAGGATCTCGATGAGTCATGACTCACTGCACTACACACAATCACCACAACCACCACTATGCTCAAGATGGAATATTGGTTTGACTCTGTAGAATAAACATTAGACTGACGAACATAAGGCCAACAGTTAAAATCCACCATCCTCTCCTCAGAACCCCTATAGAAAGTAACTTTGAGTCAGAACAGACTTTACAGCATTTAACAACATTGATCTTTTTGTATTCCATTTAATTTTTTATGATTTCCAAGTTTCCTAGATGTTTTCTTCACTCCTTAGGTTAAGCAGTGCACTGTGAGCCACAAGGTTATTAATTCAAGCCCACCAGTTGCTCTGCTGACAATTATCTGGCCGACTGATTGGAAGAGATCAATATTTGTGCCCATTCCAAAGAGAGGTGACCCAACAGAATGCGGAAATCATCGGACAA
>NW_006408586.1:2553669-2560041 GCF_000296735.1 Chrysochloris asiatica
ATAGTGTCACTTTAAATTTTGATGTCAATCCTGATACAATCCTGATATGATCAAGATACAATCAAGATTTTCTCTCCTGATACTCTCAATCCTGATACAATCAAGTTGTTCTCTCCCAAGATGGTGGCTCCTGGAGCAGCTGAGTGTCTTGACCCAGAAAACAAAGGATTTATGGATTCCCTTCAAATTCCCCAGCTGAAAATCCTCTGATCCTCCAAACATACCTTTATATTTGTTTCAGAGTTCCAACACTATCTCATGAGCCCTCTTGGCCCAGTGGTCCATGTTGTTGTTGACCGATCTCCTCACTACACGTCTACCCGATCAGCCATCTTGAAGGAGCAAGGCCTGGCAGTGTAGTGGCTACATCTTGCTGCTTCGAAGATCTCGCTGCTTCAGTGACTAGCCATTCACAAATAGTCAACCTCTCCTTCTTCCTAGTCTATCTTAGTCTAGTAGTTTCGATGAAACTTGTCTACTATGTGTGATCCTGAGGTAAAATTTCCAGTATCACAGGAACATACAAGCCACGACAGTATGTCAAAGTGACAGATGAATGGTTCACAAAATAAATTTAAAAAGTATTTTTGGTGCCCTTAACTCACAATAAAATGACCTGAAAGATTAAGTAGAGTGGAATAAGTAATTCTTTAGAAAATTAATTGTGTAAATTTGTTTTTTTCTGCTACCTATAATGAACTTCTGAAGATAAAGGTGCTTCAAATAAACAACTACAGGAGCTTAACATATAGATTGACATCTTAATAAAACATGCCTCAAAAGGCTAAGAAAAGAGTTTGATTGTAGATGCCTAACTAGGGGCAGAAGTCAGAGAGGAGGAGTAGGACCTCATGAAAATGGGCTACACTATGACTTTAAGCCAAAAAAAAGTGTGGTTGATTTACTATAAGCAATGCAGATATTTGGAAGGGAGTCAGGCCTACATCATCTTAGAGAGAACTGCGATAAAACGGTTAATCCCAGGGTCTTTAAACAAGTCATATAGTAAATAGCAAGTGGTGGCAGATGGCCTCAATAAAATACACATGAGATATGTTCAATAATTGGACTTTATTTTTTAATTCACAATTTGAATTAATATTTAGACAGCTGACACATAAATAGGACTATTGCCATGTTGTTGTTAGTTACTATCAAGAAAGCTCTGACTCATGGTAACCTTATGAATAACAGAACAAAATAGTGTTCAGTCCTGAGTCATCTTCATTTTGGATTCATGGTTGACTGTTGTGTCAATCCATTTTATTTATGACTTCACTCAGTTTCACTTTATCAAATATGATGTGCATTTCTAGTAATTAGAATGTTACATCCTACTTATCTGTATAAATAAATTAAGCTTTATATCTATTTCCTTTCTACTCCCTATAATCTTTTTTTTTTTTACATGGGTGAACATTATCTTTACATTCATCCTATTGTATTTTGTTTCATTGCAATGATCACAATCCCCTGCATACATCATCAAACAACCAAAGGGTAAACTCCACATGCCTGCCCCTCAACCCTCAGCCACCAGCTCACAGCCCCTCTCCCTCCCTGAGTCCAGAGTCCCCAGTCACTCTTTCTGTTCACATCATGGTCTCTGTCTCCATCCCTAGTGTCACTGCCTCCCTGGACAGGGTCTTGCATTTTGCTTTTCTCCCTTAATGGTTCCAGGGATCTCTACTCCTGGGCTCCTGGACTGCAAAATCAGCCACTCCCCTCCTTTTTTTACCAAACATTTACATTTACCTTTCCAGCACTTTCTGTCAGACTTGATAGCAATCATTCCCTATGGAATCACAGGAGTCCTTTCTCCCTCACCTTTTATCAACCCCATCCAGTCAAGTTGGAAGCAATTCAGTGGAGATTCTACCTTTCCCTGTATCCTCTGAAGCTGGGTTCCCTATTGGAAGCTTGTAAGCCAGTAACTTCTTGCCTTTGTAGTCACCCCATTTTGGGTAGTCAAAGTTCCCCATCCCTGTCAACCCTGTGTACCAAGGGGATGGAAATGATCATCAATGTAGAGATTTGTCCACTCATTTGTCATACTGCAACCACAAGCATAGGTCAAGTTCATCCACTTGTAGTGAGTTATTCTTTCATTTTTTTGTTGTTCCTCTTCTTTCTTCCTCTAGTCATGTCTAATCATCCAGCCATTAATGGCAGGTTAAATGGGTACTATCTGCAAGTGTGAGTGTTCTTGTGCGTCTCCCCTCACTTTCTGCTCCTTATAGTATTGAAGGGATTTTTCTCTGTTAGCTCCCTGCTTTGTGGTCTGTGACTCTCATGAACCTGACTGAAGAATTTGAGGTCACTGTTCCCCACTTTATCACTTTTAGTTTTCCAGAAGAATATGAAGAGTTGTGTCAGAGGAAACAACTTAACCAGAGGAATGATTGTTTTGAAGTAGACTAAACTTTTTAATACCTAAAATTTACAAGAAAAACAATGAGGTTTGCATGGGATTTTGTGGTGGTGAAGAATTTATTTTGTAGTGCTTATTTATAACCTTGCCACTCAAAGTTGGTTACCAGAGCATTAAAAAGAGCTCCCAAGACCATATTAGGACTTGAAGAGATTCATATCTTATTCTGAAGTTCTTTAATAAGAATACCCATTTAAAAAATTCTTCCTATGATTAAAATACAGTGGTTTTTAGCACAATGGTGAGAAAGTGTGGTTGTTATTAGGTGTCCTGGAATCTGTACTGATTCACAGCAACATTATGCAAAACACAAGGAAACAATGCCCTGTCCTGCACCAATCTCACAATCATTGCTATGCATAAATCCATTGCTGCTGCCACTGTGTCAGTCAGTATCATTGGGGTTCTCTTGATGCTTTCTGCATCATTCAGTATTTTCCCCACAGAATATTTTAATATAGCAAATCAACACTTGAATTTTTTCTTTAGTTCTTTCAGCTTGAGAAATGCTGAGTGTGTTCTTTCCTTTTGATTTGCTAATTGCATATTCTAATAAAATATTTGACTTTTCTGCTTGAACTACACTTTGAAATGTTCTGTTCAGCTTTTCTACCTCATTTCTTCCTTTTACTTCAGAATCTCTATGCTCAAGAGCAAGTTTCAGAGTGTCTTCTGACATCTATTTTATTCTTTTCCTTCTTTGTTGACTTCTTAATGACCTATTGATTTTTACCTGTATAATGTTTTTTATGTCATCCCATAACCCTCTGGCTTTCAGCCATTAGTGTCTAATGAATCAAATCTGTTCTTGAGATGATCTCTAAATTTAGGTGGAATATATCCATGTCACATTTTGGGTTTATTGGACTTGTTTTAATTTTCTTCATATTCAGCCTGAATTTGCTTATAAACAATTGATGGTCTGTTCCACAGTCTGGCCCTGCTCATGGTTTGGCTGACATTAGGGAGCTTTTTCATCATATCTTTGCACAGGTGTAATCATTTGATTTTTGTGTATTCCATCAAAAGAGGTCCATATGTATAATTGTATTTTATGTTGCTTAAAAAAACAATTGTAATGAAGAAGCTATTGGTCTTGCAAAATTCTATCTTGTGATCTCCATCATTGTTTCACTCACTAAGGCCATATTTTCCAAAGACTGAGCCTTCCTCTTTGTTTCCAACCTTTACATTCCAACCACCAATAATTATCAATACACCTTGATTGCATGCTTTTTCTAATTCACACTGAAGAAGTTGGTAGAATTCTTCAATTTCATCATCACTGGATTTACTGGATGGTGCATAAATTTGAATAATAGTTGTATTCACTTGTCTTCCAGATAGGCATATGGATATTACCCTATCACAGATAGCATTGTAGTTCAAGATGTGGAAATATTTTTTTTGATGAATTTGATACCATTCCTCTTCAGTATGTCATTTGTGGCATAGTAAACTGTGTGATTGTCAGATTTACAATGGCCAATACCAGTCCATCTCAGCTCACTAATGCCTAGGATATTGATGTACATTTTTGGAAAATTCCTATTTTCCTAAATTCATACATCATACATTCCATGTTATGATTATTAATGGATGTTTAGAGCTATTTCTCTTCATTTTGAGTTGTGCCCCATCAGCAAATGAAGCTTCTGAAAACTTTACTCCATTTGTGTCATCATGGTCAACTCAACTCTGAGGAGGTTGCTTTTTCCAGCCATATTTTGAGTGTCTTCCACCTTGAGGGGCTCATCTTCCATCATTTTATCTGACAGTATTCTGGTGCACTTCATCATTCAATATTCTGGAGCTATCTGATAGTGTTCCACTGTTATCTGTTAGGTTTTCAGTGAATATATATTCGGGAGTAGTGCATCTATCCTTCTTCCTAGTTTATCTTACTATGGAAGGTCATCTCAACCCTGCTCACCATTGGTGACCTTGCTGGTGTTTAATATGCTGGTGACATAGCTTCCAGAATTGCAGCAACACTCAAGCCACCACAGTATGACAAACGGGTAAGTAAGTAGACTTTTATACAAAACCCTGTGTAGATGAGGTTTGCTCAGGGGTGGTGAAGAATTATTTGTAATAATAATATATAACCTTTCCACTCAAAATTGGTCAACACAGCCTTAGCAAGAACTCTGAAAAGCTTGCTATGAGCAAAGAGCTTTAGACACTACCCTGAACATCCTCAATTAGAATATCCATTTTTAAAAAGCCTCCCAGGTTTTTATCACAATAGTATGAAAGCATACAGTTGATTTATTTTTTTCATGCATACTGTAATCCTGATTCTAATCCATTCAATAACCTTATATCATGAGAACTGCTTTTGTAATAATTGTCTTTATTCTTAAAGTACTGAAGACTCTTGAGCCACCATTGGTATGAACCAGCAAAGCAGTTCTTTATTTTTCTATTTATAACAATTCAAACTGCCCAGCACAATTAAATTTTTTTTTTAAATATAATACATATTTGCTTACTAAAGAATCAACTCTAACTAAGCTATACCATGTAAATAATGCTGATGCAGCATGGAGGCACTCACTCATCTATGGCAAGAAATTTGGAAGACCTGGCCAACTGACTGGAAGAGATCTGTATTTGTGACCATTCCAAAGACAGGTGACCCAAAGGAATGTGGAAATCATCAGACAATATTATTGATATCCTATGCAAATAAACTTTCAGTAAAGATAATGCAAAAATGGCTGCAACCATACACGGACAGAGAACTTCCAGAGGTTCAAGCCAGATTCTGAAGAGAATGTAGAATGAGGGATATCATTGCTGATGTCAGATGGATCTTGAGTAAAAGCAGAGAATACCAGAAAGATGTTTACCTGTGCTATATTGGCTATGCAAAGGCTTTTGATGGTGTGGATGATGACAAAATACAGCTAACATTGCTAAGTACAAATATTCCAGAACAGAAGTTGTGTTCATGAGGAACCTGTGCATAGACCAAGAGGCAGTTGTTAGAACAAAACAAGGAGCACCGAGTAGTTTAAAATTAGGAAAGATGTGTACCCTGATTATATTCTTTCATCAAATTTACTACATCTTTATGCTGAATAAATAACTTAAAAACCTGGATTACATGAAAAAAAAAAACAAACAAACAAAAAAAACCTGACATCAGGATTCAAGAAGAATCCTTAATAATATGTGATATGCAGATGATACAACCTTGCTTGCTAAAAGCAAAGAGGACTTAAAACACTTGCTGATGAAGATCAAAGAACACAGCCTTCTATATGGGTTGCATCTCAATGTAAAGAAAACAAAAATTCTCACCACTGGCCCAATAAATAATACCCATATAAATGGAGAAAAGATTTGAAATTGTCAAAGACTTCATTTTGCTCGGATCAACCATCAATACTCATGGAAGCAGCAGTTCAGACATTAAATGATATATTGCATTGGAAAAATCTGCTGCACAAGACTTCTTTATAATGTTGAAGAGCAAAGATGTCAGTATGAGGACTAAGGTGCACTTGATCCAAGCCATGATATTTCCAATAACCTCATATGCATATAAAATTTGAACAGTGAATAGTGAAGATCATAGAAAAATTGATGTATTTGAATTATGGTGTTGGGGGAAAATATTGAAATATCATTGACTGCCAAAAGAACAAATTGATCTGTGTTGGAAGAAGTGCAGCCAGAATGTTCCTTGGAAGCCAGGATGGCAAGACTTCATCTCTCATACTTTGGACACAATGTCAGGAGGGACCAGTCACTGTAGAAGGATATAATGTTTGATAGGAGCTCTGGTAGCGTAGTGGTTACGAATCGGGCTGTGAACTGCAAGGTCAGCAGTTCAAAACTACCAGCTGCTCCGCGGGAGAAAGATGAGGCTTTCTACTCCCGTAAAGATTTACACCCTCAGAAACCCTGTACAGGGTCGCTATGGGTCGGAA
>NW_006408586.1:2560821-2570047 GCF_000296735.1 Chrysochloris asiatica
AATCTTTACGGGAGTAGAAAGCCTCATCTTTCTCCCACGGAGCGGCTGGTAGTTTCGAACCGCTGACCTTAAGGTTCGCAGCCCGATTCGTAACCACTACTCTACCAGAGCTCCTTAATTTCTGCTTATAATGATGTTGTATTAGGTTTGTTGTTATTGTGTTAAGTGTTGTCAAGTCTGTTCTGACCCATATGACCCTGCATAGGCTTTTCAAGGAGTGGCTGATTAGCTTGAACCATGAATCTTGTGATTGAAACCGGCTTTGCAGTCCAGCACATTACCCCACAGTGCCACACCAGGACTCTTTAAATAGTCTTATCTTTCTCCTTAGGAGCAGCTTATGGATTTTAACAGTTGACCTTACAGCTAGCAGCCCTAGGCCTAACCCACAGTATTATCAGCGTTCCTTTACATATACACACATATACTAAGGGGCTTCAAAAATTCATGGGAAACTTCCATCATCTTTTACTTGTATTTTTCAAGACTTTTTGAAATCCCCATATACATGATCTATCATTATATTTACAGTATTATTAAATCATGTGTATATTGTTGTTATTGAGTGCCTTCAGTTGGTTCTGACTCATAGTGAGCCTGTATAGGGTTTCCAAGGAGCAGCTGGTGAGTTGTGGTTCACAAAGACCTTGCAGTTCAGTGCTTACCCTACAGTGCCACACCAGGATGATAAATCACTATCAAATTATTATGTATATAGATATGTTCTTTCTTGACAATCAAGATGCATAAAGCTACATTATTCTCTTTGAACAATTGCTTCAGTGATCATATACCTTTTCTTCATTTTCTATGTAGCTATTAATTAAAGTTGAAGAGTTTTATAAATTAGAATAATAACAAAAGAAAGATTATCTGGAAAAAGGGAGGGAGGTGTCTCACCAGGCAAAAAGAGAAAAACAAAATAGGCAGTTCTTGGCCGATCCAAGGCTGTAGGGGATAGACAACCCGTACCTGATTAAAGCAGGCAATTTAGTGGCTTGGGATTTTGAGCTTTGACATTTCAGTGCCAATCATAACTAGGGAGTATGTACCCCAACAGCTGAGATCTTTATAATACCTTCAGGGAACAAACTTTTTTTTAACTTTTTCTTCTTTTTCTACAAGAACTTAATCCCCACTCAACTACTTTCTAGGCCAAAGGTTTCTCTAAGGTTTTACAGAAAAACTCATACCAAAAAAAAAAGGCATTCAACTGTTTTACCCATCTACCCCCTTTCAATTCTCTGTGACCTTTAAAAAGTTGGTTGCACATTCAGTTATTTTGTAAGTCACAGTAAGTTCAAATTAATCTTATAGTTAGACTATTTTATAATGAGTTAAAAGAGTAGGCAGAGAATTTTAAAACCTTAGTCAACATCTGTGCCAAAGCAAAAATGTTGTTTGGGGAGTTCTTTATAGTTCTATAAATTGACCTTATATTATATATAAAGTAGTAGACAACTAAATACAACTACTTTTCAACTGTGAAAATACAAGTTAGCAAATATAAATTAATAAAAACATGTATTTTACTGGTTTAGTTTCACATAATCAAAACAATTTTAAGAAAAGTTTATAGGCTCAATAAAATAATTATATACATTTCTCTGCATTTTTGGTAGTGAATATATGTTTTTTGTTATTAGGTGCCATTGAGGCTGATCCATAGCAACAGTATGTATAAGGGAGCAAAACACTGCCCATTCCTGTGACATCATCACAGTCGCTGTGATGTTTGAATGCATGGTTGAAGCCACTAGGACAGTCTGTCTCATTGAGGGGCTTCCTCTTTTTCACTGACACCCTATTTGACCAAACATTATGTCCTTTTTCAGGGCCTGAACCCTCCTGATAATATGTACAAAAAGGAATTCTCAAAATCCTGACTTCTAAGGAGTAATTCAATCATACTTCTAAAGCAGATGTATTCTTTCTTTTGGCAGTCTAAGGTGTATTGTTCACCAACACCATATTTCAAATCCAGTGATGCTTCTCCAGTCGTCTTTATTCATTGTCCAGCTTCACAAATACAAAGCAATTGAAAATACCATCTTTTTGGTCAGTGGCACTGTCTTAGTTAACCTAGTACTGCTGTAGCAGAAACACTACCGGTGAATGACTTTAACTAATAGAAATGTATTCTCTCGCTGTTAAGGAGGCTAGATGTCCAAATTCAGAACCTGGCTCTGGAGAAAGGTCCTTGTCTCCTTTCAGCATCTGCATGCACAAGATCCTCATGAGCCTTGGTATTCATCTTCCTGCTTCTTCTTTCTTAGTGTTAATAGCCCCCTCCTTTTCTGCTCATGTTTCTCTACTTGTATTGCTTGTAAGATAAAAACTGTTGCAGGCAGCATTCCTGGAGAACACACCTTTGCAATGAATCAAAGTTGTGATGGAATCAGGGCATTGCACCCCAACCTCTATCCTCTTATTGGTTTATCACATCAGATTACAGCATAGGGAATCATCACATAACTGCCACATTGCATGATTACGTAAGTGCTAGGCCACTGAGAATCATGGCACACACAGACTGACATATTTTGGACATAGTTCAATCCATAAAACATACCTTAGTCCTGAAAGTGACATCTTTGCTCTTTGCACTGTAAAGAGCTCTTTGTAAGAGATTTTCCCAGTGCAACCTGTCATTTGGTTTCTTGACTGTCATTTGTATGGACATCGATTGTGGATCTAAGTAAAATGAAATATTTGACAACTATGATCTTTTCTGTTTCTCTTGATAATATTTATGGGTCAAGTTATGAGGATTTTTATTTTATTTAAATTGATATATATCCCATGCTATGGTATTTCATTATATTAATATAATGAAATGTACTAATATGGTACATTTCATTATATTAATATTAAATGTTCCATATTAGTACATTTCATTATATTAATATTAAATGTTCCATATTAGTACATTTCATTATACGAATATAATGAAATACCATATATGGTAAATGTTTCAAGTCCTCTTCACTTTTAGCAAGCTAGGCTGCACCATCTACATATTGCAGGTTATTAATGAAACTTCCTCTAATCCTGATGCCACATCCTTCTTTATATAGTCCAGGTCTCTGAATCATTTGCTCAATACACAAATTTAAAAAAAAAAAAAAAAAGTAAAAGGACACAACCTATGCACACACTTTTTCAAATTTTAAATTGGTCATTATCTCCTTGTTCTGTTCTAATAATTGCTTCTTAGTCTATATACAAGATCCTTAGGAGCACAGTGAAGTTCTCTGGAACTCTCATTCTTCACAGTGTTTTACATAACTTGTTATGATTCACCAAGATGAATACTTTTGCATAGTCAATAAAACACAAGTAAACTTTTTTTTTTTTTTTTTTTGGTATGCTCAGCTTTCAGCCAAGATTGATAAGACTTCAGCAATGATACTGCTAATTTCATGTCCTTTCTGAATCTGGATTGAATTTCTGGAAGTTCCTGTTGATGTATTGCTGCAATCATTTTTTGAATGATCTTCAGCAAAATTTTACCTGCATGTAATATTAATGACATTGCTGGATAATTTCCACATTCATTTGGGTCACCTTTCTTTGGAATGGGCACAAATATAGATCCCTTTCAATCTTCTTGTTATGCACAATCCAGTACTGAACCTATAGTCACGTCAAGAGTCCAAATAATGTATATGATACATAAGCCCTGGTGTTGTGCTATGGGCTAATGTCAGTTTGAATCATAAGGTCATCAGTTCAAGCTCATTAGCTGCTCCCTGGTAACCCTATACAAGGTTACTATCATGGGTCAAACCAGATTTGATGGTACTTGCCAACAACAATAACAATATACTTAAGTTAATTTTCAAATTTCAAATCAACTTCTTATTCTTGGATTAATTCCAATTTTCCATGGTTGTACTTGACCACAGGACTAGGCAACACTTTTTTTTTCCATTGTTCTTGGATTCATTATGTGGAATGAACTGATGCTGTGGAAACAAAGAACAGTAATATTAATCTTTGCTTATTTAACATCCGGGCATGCTTAAAGGCAGTTTATGTTTCCTTCTCTTTTTTTCTGGTGTAGTTGTATACTAATCTATTTCTTTGTCTGTTACATTTCTTTGCTGTTGTTGTTGGAAATTTGGCATTTTAAATAATACTTTGTAACAATTTGGGTATTCCCAACAAACCTGCTGTGGTTCTTTGCCTGTTTATTTGTTTAGCAACTGTTTATTTCTCCCTCAGCCTACAGTATTAAGCTTGGATATTTTTCCTTGGGGAAGGAGAGTGCTATGTATTCTCAATCACCCTAAAATAATAGTGGGTTGAGCAAGGCTGTTTTTGTCTCTTTCCATGGTTTGATGGGACTCTTATGCCATCTCTTAACCCATTGATGAATATGTGACTAAAATCGACTCAATTACCATCATTCAATGTCTAAGGTGATTGATAATGCATATGGAGGGACTAGTCATCATCTGCAGCCTATAGGTGACACAGTTAAGTGCTCAAGTAATAGCCAGAAAATTGGCAGTTCAAACCCATCTAAGGTGCCTTTGAAGATGGTCCTATAGATCTTCTAGCAGAGCACAGCCTTGAAAACCATAAGGAGCAATTCTGCTCTGTACACACAGCATGATCATGTGTCAGAATTGACCTGATGACAATGAAAAATAACAGCAACAACAATTACCATATAGTCCACTCAATTAGAAAACTTAGTTAAGAGAAAAGTTAAGGCAAAAGAAAGTAGAAAATTGAAAGATGGTGGCGGTGACAAAGATTGAGAGAATCCTAATGAAATCATTTGAGCTATGCCTAGAAATTTATTAGTAAATTTCAGAAAATGTTGTTATATTGTCTACTTTTGCTTACATTTTTAATTGGATTATTTGTGTTTGCAACACAAGAAGTACTGACTAGTATAGAATTGATACTAATGATAGAGTTAGAAAAAAAAATCAAAGGAATGTGGAGTATTTAGATACACTCATTAGGAATTAAAATTAAAATAATTCTCATTTTTATTTATAACATATGATAAGCTTCTAAAAGATCACAGCCTTGATAACTGTGTTATCAAGTTGCTATGAATCAGAATAGACCCAACAACAACAAATGCCAGTTGTTTGCTTTATTGATTTGAACAACAATACCCTGGGGCCAAAATTATACTGAACACCTAGGAAAGACTGTCCCTTGAAAGAAGAGTTCCAGTGACCAGTATTTAATATTTTTTCTGATCCCAGGCAGATGTCTCTTAGTGGTTTTGTTTCTCTGTTCTTTCCTTAAAACTAATGAACATAAATTCAGCCAATATCTTCAGAAATCTAAGATTATCCTTCACATTTTTACTCTTCCCTGTCTACTATCACAACCTCCACTGTTTTTGAGAATGTCATTAGACTTGACCTATTCAAAACCTTAACCATACTCTCCCAAACTTTCATTTCAGCAACAAGTAGCTGCATTCAGAAAGAGAAATGCTCACTTCTTGCTCTTCCTTTGAAAGAATTTGCCTTACTCAGAGCTGAGAAGAGAGGGAGACCTGTGTTCTTGGATCATTGATATGGAATGAATTTTCTGCCCTAATGATCTTGGAAGATGAGGTTGTGGGGTGGAAGTGGTTTTGATCAAATACCTCAGACTCAAATTTCCTTTACAAATTTTCTTAAAAATCTCTTGAATAGATGTACATTTTTCTCTTGGCTCTTAGGATAGTTTCCATAGGATATATATGTTTGTATGTTTGTGTGTTTGTTTTTGTTATTATCATTATTATTTTCATGTGCTTTCCTGGAGAGTAATTCTGTGGAATTCTTCATGCTATCATGCCATAAATTGATCTACCTCATTGCCTTTTAATATGATTCTTTAGCCCTCAGCAGTCAGGTTATCTGGGCATTGTTTCTTGTATTTACAAGTCTAATTTTGGAATATTTGCCTTTGCTTATACTGTCCTTCTGCCTGATGTTTACTTTTTTGCCATGTTATTATTTAAAAAAATGTCAAGCAGAGATGTGTTGAAAATGAATCAACTAGGTTCTTGAACTTTGTGACACTCTCAGGAATTGTATTATACTCCTATACACAAAAGAGTAGGTAGACATGGATATTAAGATTTAAAGACCTAGAGAATAGCTTTAATTATTCTAAGTCTCATTAAATCATCAAACGTGATTTTAAAGAATTTACTTTGCTGTTAATTGTATTCAGTTTAGATAAAATGGAAAGCTATAAGTTACCACTTTAAAAATATATGCTATAAAAATAGCAATTATATAGTAGTGCTAATCAAAAAATATATATATTGTTCATAATTATTATTCTTAACAATCTATCATTTAGTTGTTTCACATAATCATCAAGTAGAGACTTTCTTTCTCATATGATACAAGACCAGAAGTCATAACAATAAATATTAATTCAAGTTTATATTTAAAAATTTTTAAGTAGTATAAAAATAATGCACAAAAATATGAGAATCTATAGTAAAAAATAATCTGTTTCAAATATGGCAAAAGAATGTCTTCTCTCAATATGCAAAGACTTTATAAATCAAAAAAAAAAAAAAAAAAAAAAAAAAACATCAAACCAATAGAACAAATTATAAAGAACATACATAGTAAACTGGGAGGGTGGCAGCTCCATATCATAAGCAGTGGACTATGAATCACAAGGTTCATGGTTCAAACCTGCTAGCTACTCCACAGAATAAGTATGAAGCTGTATGCTTTCTTGATAGTTCAAGCCTCAGAAACTTTGTTTAGGGTTGCTATGAGTCAAAATGAACTTGATAATACTTAACAGCAACATGACATATAGTATAGTAGACAGTATCATGTATGGGTAATATATATTTTTTTCACCCATGTTCTTTCCATGTTTTCAAATTCCATTGGATTTAGTCTTGGTGATATGGACAATTTTCCCAAAGGAATGTTGCTTTACTACATCTTTCCAGAAGAATTAGATATGATTTTATATCCTTACAGGGGCTTTTTTACTCTGTTCCTCAACCATGACAACTCCAAATTATAGATCATTATTCTTATGGATTGAATTGTGTCCGCAAAATATGTGACATATTGGCTAGGCCATGATTCCTACTATTATGTGGCTGATTATTTTGTGATCTAACATAATCATTTTCCATTTTGTGATGTTTCAAAAAAGGTGTGGAGACAGTGTCTGACCTCCTCTGACTTCAAAAGGGGTAACAAGAATCTTGTGCAACATCAGCCTAAGGCTGATTCTCATGAAGTGGAGATCAGACTTGGTTCCACATTCCAACCTTCTTTATCAATTCTGATACCAAATGTTTCACAGCACTTTCTACTTTCTCTGCCGAGTTATTTAATACATTGCAATGGCCACACAGAACTCATAGACAACACACATGATAATTGGGTTTATTACAGAAGTTGACCAACCAGTCATCTGTCAGTTTGTCATACTGTGGTGGCTAGTGAGTTGCTGTGATTTTGGAAGCTATTCAACTGGTATTTTAAATACAACCAGGGTCACCCCTGGTGGACAGGTTTCAGATGAGCTTCCAGACAAAGAATAGGAAGAAGGAATGACGAACTACTTCTAAATATTTAGTCACTGAAGACCTTATGAGTAGCAGAGACCATTGTCAGATATAGGGTCAGAAAATGAGCCCCTCAGATTGGAAGGCACCAAAATGTGACTGGGGAAGAACTCCTTCCAAAACTAGAGTTGACCGTGATGACATGAATGGAGAAAAGCCCATAGATGAAAATCCCACAGGACCTTAATTTGCTGATGGGCCCCAACTCAAAATGAAGAGAAACAGCTGAAAGCATCCATTAATAATTGGAACATGGAATTTACAAAGTATGACTCTGGGAAAATTAAAAACTGTCAAAAATGAAATGGAATGCATAAACATAGATATCTGAGGCATTAATGAGCTGAAATATACTGGTGTTGGACATTTTGAATCTGACAACTACATGGTTTACTATGCCAGGAATGACAAATTGAAGAGGAATGGTGTTGCATTCATTTTTATAAAGAACATATCCAGATTGGTCATGAGGTACAACACTGTCTGTGATAGGATAATATCCATGCGCCTACAGGGAAGCCCAGTTAATACCACTATTATTCAAATTTATGCACCAACCATTAAAGCCAGTGAGAATGAAATAGAAGAATTCTACCAACTTCTAAAATCTGAAATTGATCAAACGTGAAATCAAGATATATTCATCATTACGGGTGACTGGAATGCAAAAGTAGGGAGCAAAGAGGAGGGACCAGTAGTTGGAAAATTTGGACTTGGTGATAGAAATGATGCTGGAGATAGCATGATAGAATTCTACAAAACCAATGATTTGTTCATTTCAAATATCTTCTTTAGACAGCATAAGACACGACTATACACATGGAACTCACCAGATGGAATACATAGAAATCAAATTGACTACATCTGCGGAAACAGACAATGGAAAAGTTCCACATCATCAGTCAAAACAAAGCCAGGGGCAGACTGTGGAACAGATCATCAATTGCTCATATGTAAATTAAACTGAAGCTGAAGAAAATGAAAACAAATCCGCGAGAGTCAAAATTTGACCTTGAATACATACCACCTGAATTTAGAGATCATTTGAAGAACAGACTTGATACAATAAACACGAAAGACCAAAGACCAGAAGAGTTGTAGGATGATTTCAAGAACATCATACCAAAAGAAAGTAAAAAGTCATTAAGAAGACAAGAAAGAAGGAAAAGGTCAAAATGAATGTCAGAAGAGACACTGAAATTTGCACTCCAGCATATAGATGCTAAAGCAAATGGAAGAAATAAGGAGGTACAGAGCTGAACAGAAAAATTCAAAGATCAGCTCAAGAAGATAAAGCCAAATATTACAACATAATGTGCAAAGATCTGGAATCAGATAACCAAAAACAGAAACCAGGAATCTGAACACCAAAAAGGAAGAACACACTCAGCATTTTTCAAGCTGGGGAAACTGAAGAAAATATTCAAGCCTCGACTTTCATTATTGAAAGATTCTGTGGGCAAATTATTGAGTGATGTAGAAAGCATCAAAAGAAGATGAAAGGAATTATGTGATAGTTTACATGGGAGAACATTAGTTTTACATTCATTCTATCATATATCATCTCATTGCCATGGTTACAATCCCCTCCATGCAGTCCTTCCCCCGTGTCCCCCAGGTCTTCAGCACACAGTCGCTCTCCCTCTCTGG
>NW_006408586.1:2570577-2579409 GCF_000296735.1 Chrysochloris asiatica
TGAGGTGACACAGGAGGCACTCACTCATCTATGCCAAGATATTTGGAAGACAATCTGGCTGACTGATTGGAAGAAATCCATATTTGTGCCCATTCCAAAGAGAGGTGACCCAGCAGAATGCAGAAATCATCCGACAATCTCTTTGATATCCCATGAGTGTATAGTTTTACTAAAAGTAATACAGAACTGCTACAAGCACACATTGACAGAGAACTTCCAGAGGTTCAAGCTGGATTCAGAAGAGGACGTGGAATGAGGGATATCATTGCTGTTGTCCGATGGATCTTGGCTGAAAGCAAAGACTATGAGGAGGATGTTTATCTGTACTTTATTGACTGAACAAAGGCTTTCGATCATGTGGATCATGACAAGCTATGGATAGCATTGTAAAGTATGAGTATTTCGGAACACTTAATTGTACTCATGAGGAATCTATACATTGACCAAGAGGCAGCTGTTGTTCGAACAGAACAAGGGAACATTGAATGTTTTAAAATTAAGAAAGGTGTGCGACAGGGTTGTATTATTTCACCATACTTACGCAACCTGTATGCTGAGAAAATAATATGAGAAGCTGGGTTCTATGAAGAAAAACATGGCATCAGGATTGGAGAAAGACTCATTAACAACCTGCGATATGCAGATGATACAACCTTGCTTGCTGAAAGTGAAGAAAACTTAAAACATTTACTGATGAAGATCAAAGAACACAGCCTTCAGTATGGATTACATCTCAATGTCAAGAAAACAAAAATCCTCACCACTGGAACAATAGACAACATTCTTAACAACGGAGAAAAGATTGAAGTTGTCAAGGTCTTCATTCTTCTTTGATCAACTATTTAACACTCATGGAAGCAGCAGTCAAGAAATCAAACTATGTATTGCATTAGGCAAATCTGCTCCACAAGACCTTTTTAAAGTGTTGAAGAGCAAAGATGTCAGTTTGAAGACTAAGATGAGCTTAACCCAAGCCATGGTATTTTCAATAACCTCATATGCATGTGAAAGCTAGACAGTGAATAAGGCAGACCATAGAAGAATTGATGCTTTTGAGTTATGGTGTTGGAAGAGAATATTGAAAATTCCATAGGCTGCCAAAAGAACTAATAGATCTATGTTGGAAGAAGTGCAGCCAGAGTGCTCCTTGGAGGCCAGGATGGCCAAACTTCATCTCCCATACTTCAGACATATTGTCAGCAGGGACAAGTCTCTGGAGAAGGATATCATGTTTGGTAAGGTGGAGGGACCAAGAAAAAGAGGAAGATCCCCAGCGAGATGGACTGGCAAAGTGGCAGCATTAATGGGCTCATGAATGGCAACAATATTGAGGTTGGCCCTGGATTGGGCAGTGTTTCGTTCTGCTGTGCATAAGGTCGCTATTAGTAGGTACTGACTAGATGGCACCTAACAAAAACAACTACGACAGAAGTTGACAGGGTGCAATTCATTATCAGAATACAGTCCTTTGCATCAGGGGTGCTGCTTCTCAGTCGTCTACAGGCATGCATCTTCCTGGTTCCTGTTCTGAAGTGGTTCATTTCTAGCCCAGTAGGATGGCCCATCCAATCCAATCAATCTTCTCCTTCTATCTCAGTACAACTTATTTGCGTGTTTCCACCCTGGCATTTTGTGAAAATTACAAAGAATATGACTAGAAGGACCATATTTCTCAGTATTACAGTTGTGTAGTAATACTAAGCTATATATTAATAAGGTAGGATTATTGTGAGTGTGTCTTAAGTCATCACCATTAATTAAATCACTACCCTAATTCAAGTTACCACCCTGGTTTGAGCCATACCTTTTATCTTACAACAGATAACCATTATGAATAGCACCTGAACATTGTCAGATATAATGCCAGAATATGAGCTCTTCAGGTTGAAGAACACTCAACATACGACTGGGAAAAAGCTGCCGCTTCAAAGTACAGTTGACTGTGATGATGTGGATAAAATGAAGCTTTCAGGACCATCATTTGCTGATGAAGCACAATTCAAAATGAGGAGACACAGCTTAAACTTTCATCAATAATTGGAATATGGAATGTACAAAGTTTGAATTTTGTAAAATTGGAAGTTGTAAAAAATTATATGGCATGTATAATGATTAGTATCCTAGGCATTGTTGTTATTGTTAAGTGCTGGCTGTCCAGTTGATTCCTGCTCATAGCAACCCTGCTAGGATTTTCAAGGAGTGGCTGGTGAATTTGAACCACTGACCATGTGGCTCAAAGTGACCTTGTGGTCCTGTGCTTTATCCCACAGCAACACACCAGGACTCCCATACTAGGCATTAGTGATTTGATATGGACTACAATTGGTCACTTTGAATCTATAAATGTTATGGTTTATTATTATGGGAATGGCAAATTGAAGAAGAATGGAATCATATTCATCATAAAAAAAGAAACTTTAAAGATCTATCTTGAAGTATATTATTATCTATGATAAGATAATATCCATACACCTACAAAGAAGACCAGTTAATACCACTATTATTCAAATTTATGCCATGCAGTTTAGATTTACATACATCAGACTTTACTATGATAATGGAAAATCACATAATTCAGTGTTTTCAAATACATATACATTTATTTATTGCTCATGGTATGTAAATGTCTTCTTCTTATGGGATTCAGATTGAAGATAACTGTCTTAGTTATCTAGTACAGCTATAACAAAAATACCGCAAATGGATGCCTTTAACTTACAGAAATTTGTTCTCTTTCTGTTTAGGAGTTTACAAGTCTGAATTCAGGGCACCAACTTTAGGGGATGGAAGACTTTCTATCTCTGTTGCCTGTGGTGGAAGGTCATTGTTTCATTTCAATATCTTTGGGCCCAGTCTTGGCATCAGCCTTCCTCTGGGCCTAGGAGAGTCTCAGTATAGGGCCTTTAGAACAAAAGGGTGTGCTCTGCTCCAAGATCTCCTTTCTTAGTCATATTTGTGTCCTTTTTCTTTCCACTTGATTCCCTTTCTGTTTATCTCTTGTAAGAAAAAGATATTATTCAAGCAAGTGTGGTACCTGGAGTAAGATTAGTGATTTGAATAATGATGGTTACTTACTCAAAATGAAGTGTCTTAGAACTTGAATCCTTTCTTCATTTATCATAATGTTATTTATTGGTCTAGTGGTAAAGATTTCTGTTTTCTTTACATTGAAGTCCAATGCAAACTGAAGATGTCATTGACCTTCATCAGTATATTCCTTCCATCTTCTTTTGATATTTTCTGCATCATTCAATATTTTGCCTATAGAATCCTTCAATATTGCAAGTGAAGGCTTGAACTTCTTCAGTCTTTTACCTTGAGAAATGCTGAGAAGACAAAGTCTCATAATGAAATGTATAAAGACCCGGAATTAGAAAAAAATGCGAGAAACATGCTCAGCATTTCACAATCAGAAATTATCAAAAATAAGATTGAAGGAATACACAGTGTATCTGTACTAACAAGAAATGGTCAACATTCAACCAATGCAAAAGAAAGCATATGATCAAGAACTTATGGCATTGAAGGATAAAATTCAAGCTGCTGAATGCACTGACAGAAAACAAGATTTCAGGAATTGAAGGAATATAAATGGAAAAATTTCAACAAACTGATGTAGCATTGGAGTTACTCTATGACAATATATTTGCCAAAATCCATGCCATGATATTTGAAAGACAGCTACCTGGATGCCTGTTTGACAGAGATCATCCTACTTGTGCCCATTCCAAAAAAAATATGACCCATTAGTATGTGGAAATCATGGAACAATATCATTAATAACACACACAACTAAAATTTTGCTGAGATAATTAAAAAACAGTTGCAACAGTACATTGACAGAGAACTGCCAGAAATGCAAGCCAGATTCAGAAGAGGATATAGAACTAGGGATGTCATTATTGATGATAGATGGATCTCAGATGAAAGCAAAAAATACCAAAAAGGTGTTTACTTGTGTTTTATTGACTATACAAAAGCTTTTGAGTTTGTAAATCATGACAAACTATAAATAACATTGTGAAGAGTGGTATTCCAGAAAACTTAATTGTGTTCATAAGCATCCTGCACATAAACAGGATTAGTCAGTTATTAGAACAGAACAAGAGAATACTGAATGGTTTAAAATCAAGAAAGGTGTATCCTAGGGTTGTATTCTCTCACCATATTTATTCAATCTGTATCTGGGCAAATGGTCTGAGAAGCTGGATTATACAAAGAAGAAGATGGCATCAATATTGGAGGAAGACTCATTAATACTTGCAACATGCAAATGATACAACCTCAGCTGCTAAAAGTGAAGAGAGCTTAGAATCCTTACTGAGGATTGCACCTTCAGTTTGGATTGTATCTCAAAGCAAAGAAAAAAAATTCCTCATCCCAGACAAATAAATAACATCATGACAAATGGAAAAAAGATTGTTTAAAATTGTTAAAAACTTCATTTTGTTTGTATTTACAATCAACACTCATGATAATAGCAGTGAAGAAACAAAACCATATATTACATTAGGCAAATGTACTACACAAGAACTCTTTAAGGTTTTGAAGAGCAATGATGTAAATTTGAGGATTAAGGTGTGCCTGACTCAAGTCATAGTATTTTCAATTGCTTCATATGCAGGTGAAAGTTGGACAATAGATAAAGCAGGCTATAGAAGAATTGATGCATTTGAAATATGGTATTGAAGAAGAATATTTAAAGTACCATGGATCACCAGAAGAACCAACAAATCTGTTTCAAAGTACAACCAGAATATTCCTTAGTAGCAAGACTTCATCACTCATACTTCCGACATATTATAGGAAATGCCAGTCCTTGCAAGAAAAGACATCATACTTGGTAAATTGAAGGTGCAGCAAACAAGAAGAAACCCCGCCCCGTTGAGATGGATTGACACAGTGACAGTAGCAATGGACTCAAGCTTAGAAACAATAGTTAGGAGGACACTGGACAGGGCAACCTTTTGTTTTGTTTTGTTTTGTACATAGGATCCCTGTGAATTAGAGCTGTTTTTACGGCACCTAACATACTATCCAAGGAGCTCTGGTAGTGTAGTGGTTACGAATCGGGCTGTGAACCACAAGGTCAAGTAGTTCGAAACTACCAGCAGTTCCACTGGAGGAAGATGAGGCGTTCTGCTCTCGTAAAGATTTACAGCTTCGGAAACCCTGTTCAGGGTTGCTATGAGTTGGAACCAACTCCACGGTACTTAACAACAACAACAAACAACATACTATCCAGAGAGGAAAGTTCAATCTAAACATTGTTTCTATGGGTATCTGCAGAGTTCATTCAATTCAATGCAAAGAGGTCAACCCAGGAGCTTACGATGACTGTGTCTTTGAATTCCAAAGGTGTAATCTTGCTTTTCTCAAAGGATACAAAACAATCATGGAGACTCATACTTTTAAAATTTTATGAAAATTGAAAACTGCATTGTTGAGAAAAAGTGACAAGAATGTTGTACCAAGTACTTTTTTTTCACTTAGACAATACAGCTGCTCCTTTGTCCAGTGTTTTAAGATATGTTTTATGGGTTAGTGTGCTGGACTGTAAAGTTGGTTTGAACAGCAAAGGATGTTCTGTGAGAATTTTATTTGTAATGTGAAATATGACCCATCTACTCTATAACACTGATCTTGCCTCTGTAGCCTTTTTTATTCTTCAAATTCAGAGAACAATTAGAAGAAACATGTTTTGAGTCACTAGAGAAAGTTAAAGTTACTTTTCCACATGGTTTAAATCAAAGAGGGCTAAATATTGCAGAGAAGGGTTGTTGTTGTTAATTGACATCAGGTTGCTTCCAACTCATAGAGACACTGCATAGGGTTTCTGAGGAGAGGCTGGTGGGTTTGAATAGCCAAAATTTTGATTAACAGTCACGTGCTTCTCCTACAGTGCCATATTTTTAAACTACCTACAAAAGTATATAGAACTTGGAGGACTTGAAGTTTTGGTGAGCAGCAGAGACAGCCAAGTAAGAAAGGCTCCATGGGGGAAGGATTGAAAATCCATAGAAGCTCCACTCACAGAACACCATCAGAGATCTGGATCTAATATAACATACAGGGTGTCAGTTTCTCACACAAGCAAGTGAAAAATCATGGTATAAAGGAAAATACTGCAAGTTAGGAAACACTTCAGACTGAGACGGGAATCCCTCTGCAGCCACCCTACACAGGCAGAGTTAAAAGGATGGGGCTACAGCTAGACTAGCACAAGGAACTGGCGCTAAAAGCGGTGCAGTGACATTTGCAAAAGGAGGAGGAGGTGCAAGGAATTCTACACAGTTTTTCTCCTCTTCCCTGTCGCACCTTCTTTGCCCAGCCCAGACGCCTTCAGGTGGGTAAGTGTGAACCACACCCCAACCCCAAAAAAAAAAAAAAAAAGCCCAACGCTGAGCCCATAGTTTTCCCATGGCACAGAGAGAAAGAGCTTGGCGGCTGTTTATGATGTCAGCCCGTGTCCAAGCCCTAAAGTTAACTTGTGCAAGACCCTTTACTGGGCCCTATACAGCAAGAAAAAAACTGGTCTGAACTGACAGACAAACCATATGAACAAGCTGTAAAACCCCAACATAAAAGGATGTAACTATCTTGAGAATTATGCCATGCACACGCAGATACATAACTGACCTTCAGAGACAAAAATTGTAGATAATCTTTCCCTCATTAACTTCTCAATATCTATCTGCACACCTCTACAGGAGACTAGAGGAGAGGCCTGAATGAGTGGACACCCTCAACCACTGTTGGAGGCTTCTATGGTATACACACACTGCCTGTGTAGCAATGCAACTTGACAGTCGGCCAGTTTTATTTTTGTTTCACAGTGGTTTATGTCTCTGCTTCTATATTGCTTCCACTCTTGGTCCTTTTGATCACAAATTTTTCCTAGAGGTGGAAGCTTTTTCTACCAAAGTTACCCAAGAAGAGTCAGCAATCATGGCCATATAGCCAAGCTACAAGCATTGTTGTTGTTGTGTGCCGTGGAGTCAGTTCCGACTCATAGTGACCCTGTACAGGGTTTCCGAGGCTGTAAATCTTTATGGGAGCAGAACTCCACATCTTTCTCCCGCAGAAGAGCTGGTAGTTTCGAACTGCTGATCTTGCGGCTCACAGCCCAATTCATAACCACTACACTACCAGAGCTCCTTAAGCTACAAGCATACCCCATAATATTACACCATTGAGACATGAGTCAATAACAGCTACTAAGCATTACATGTGAAAAGGGAAGCCTATATCCTGATCATATCCACCAGGAGACATCCAGTAAGCTTAATAACACAACAACAAACATCCATTTAAACATTAAAAAAAAAAAAATGGAAATGACAAACTAAAAACAAGAAAAGATTCCAAAACATGTCCCAAAACAGAAAAGAATAACTGAGACAAATGTGCTAGAGATAGACAAAGGCTTCCCAGAGGAGGAAGAGCAGGTTTTGGATTTGCCTGAGAAGTAATTCAGAAGAATGATATGGAAACAAATTCAAATGCTCTGAAAAGGGGTGGAGGAAAATAAGGAAGAAGTCAGGAAAGTTCTACAAGAGCAATCAAACAAGATTGATACAGCATTGGAAACAATTCAAAACCTGCAAAAAGATGTCCAGATGATTAATAATAAAATATCAGAAACAGACATTACACTGAAAGGGAAAAGGAGCAGAATTCAAGAGATGGAAGCCAGAACTAGCGAGCTAGCAGACAAATCTCTCAATACTGCCAAGATAGAAAAGCAAGCAGAAAAAAGGATAAGAAAATCTGAAGAAAGTCTAAGATTCATGTTGGATAACATGAAGAGGAACAACTAAAGAATCATTGGCATCCTGGAAGAGGAAGAATCAGAAAACTCCACAGAGGAGATAGTTGAAGGGCTTCTGTAATAAAATTTCCCTAACATCTTGAAAGATGAGAAGATAAACATTCAAGAAGCCAAACATACCTCGGGAAGTATAGACCCCAAAAGAAAGTCCCCAAGACATATAATAATCAAGCTCTCCAAAATTAATGACAAAAAGAGAATTCAAAAAGCAGCCAGGGAGAAGAGAAGTGTCACTTACAAAGGCAAGCAAATCAGATTGTTCTAACTTCAGAGCAGAAACCATGCAGGCAAAAAGGCAATGGGGACACATATATAAAAAGCTAAAAGAAAACAATTGCCAACCAAGAATCGTCTATCCAGCAAAGCTATCAATCAAATATGATGGTGGAATCAAAACATTCCAGGATAAACAGAATCTAAGAGATTTTTTTTAAAACCAATCCAACACTTCAAAATATCCTAAAGGGAGTCCTTTGGACTGAAAACCAACAAGAACAGACAACAAGCAGAGATTGACAGTCAGGGCAACACCACCTGGAACTCAGTCAAAAGATAGCCGAGTTTAGAACAGAATAGAACTACACTAATGAACTCAAAAGAGCTGGGAGGTCAACCGAAGATAAAAATAATATCAATGTCAAAGAAGGGATAAATGTAGGAACAGAGATCCAGGTGGTGAGGATGTCGGGTAGATTACAGGATACAATAGATTATTTTAAATGGACAGAAAAGTTAACAGACTACAAGGTAACCCCAAAGAAAGTTAATACTTTACAACGTACCATGAATATGAATTTATAGGCAAAACAAGCAAACATGAAAACTAAGAAGAAACCGACAAGAAATAGCACAGAAAACACAAACTCAACACAAGAAGGAATGCAAAACAAAGGATCAAACAATATTACCAAAAAATTAATATAATGGCAGCAATTAATTCATACCTATTGATAATTACATTGAATGTCAATGGATTGAATGCACCAGTGAAGAGACAGAGA
>NW_006408586.1:2610128-2616458 GCF_000296735.1 Chrysochloris asiatica
GAGAAATACTTTTAACTGATGGTATATGGAGGGGATTATAATCAATGTAATGAAACAAGTTATATGAATTGTTGAATGTGAAACTGATGATGTGCCCTATAAACTTTCACTCAATCACAATAAAAATGTTAAAGTAAAAAAAAAAAAAAGAGAGAGAACACAATGATCAACAAATACATGAAAAGACTCAACCTTTCTTCCATTTCCTTAGAGAAATGCAAAATATGAAAAAATGAGATGCTTTTCACACTCAAGTGATTAGCAAAATAAAAATGAATCTGGCAAATTCAAGTATTTATAGGATGATGGGCAAAGAAAATATTCATATATCTTTTGTTGAAAGATAAATTGGTGAAAACATTTTTGACAAAGGTTTCAGTCTTTCTAAGAAAATTGAACATCTATCCTGCTATGCAAACATTTCATTTTTATTTCTTATGTTATTGTTATTACATGTCATCAAGTCAGTTCCAACCCATAGCAACCCTGCATAGGGTTTCCAATGAGCGTCTGGTGAGCTTAAACCACCAACTGTGTGGTTCAAACTGACTTTGCAGTCTAGCGCATTAACCCACAGCACCACAAATTAGCTCAATTCTGGTGTGGCACTGTAGGATAAACACTGAACCACAAGGTCTGTTTGAACCACAAGATTGACAGTTCAAACTCACCAATTGTTCCTCAGAAACCCTGCACAGAGTTGCTATGATTCAGAAATGACTTGATGGCACTAACAACAACAGCAAAGAGAAAGGCATGCACAAGAATACCTTAAAATATTATATTCAAGAGTCAAAAGTGAAAAATAAACCAAATTCTTCCATCAGTAGGAAAAAAAAATAATCTATACATTGTGGTATATTTATGCAATGAATACTACAGAGCATTTGAAAAAAGTAAGCTGGACTCAATATAAACCAATATGAATAGACTTGAAAACAAATATTATGGTTTATTTTGTTTTGTTTAACATGTCACAGAATATTACTCTGAATAAGGTAGCAGTATGTAACTTCTGTAATAGTGAAAGAAGTAAGCATCATGAGAGTTAATAGTATGAAACATCTACTCTGTTCCTGATGCCAGGGATAAACTTAAAGTTTTATATTTTATTTATTTAGGAAAATGGAATCATTTTTTCTGGAGCCAAACAGCTGAAGTGGTAGAAGATATGGTAATTTCTATACAGGCCTCAGATTAGCATTTCCTTGATTTCATGGAATTTGGCCAAAGCACAAATACATAATAGAAGTATCTAGGTAGTCCAGCTGCTGACCCTAGGACTAATGGAATTCAGGGAGCAAAGGCCCATGGGGTGTGCTGATCCTATTCTTCCAGATGAATGTCCATAATCATACCCAAGACATACTCTTATAGGTAATCTCTTCCATAAACCAAGCTCTAGCTATGTCTGTAATGGCCTGATCTTTCCAAATGGACCATCTCACACATTATAGATGACCCTCATAATTTAATGAGGTGTTCACTGAATATAAAGTATGCTCAGAGAAGCATTCATTCTTCAAAGTCCTAGGAAAAGTGTTACGTACTTAAAAGAGAGGCTGGAATGATTGGTTTGTGATTGGCCAGGTGGGTGAGCGAGAGGGTGAATTCCACGAGGGCAAGGTAAATAGCCTGGGTCTGTTCTCAGCAGCTGTAGCAGTTAGGGAAGTGGCTATACAACAGCTTCCTCAACCTGCTGCTCTGGCTGTATGCCAGCTCCAAGGAACAAGAACAACTTGCATGTTATAGGAATCTCCCAAGCTTCTTGGAGGGGCTATTTACATTTTAAAGAGTGGATTCTACCCCTCCCTGGCAGGCGGCTTTATGACTAAAAAGGAGTCTGAAGGAGGCCAGGTGGAAAATGATGAGTATTTTCCATGATAGTTTATTTCAAGTTAAAGATCTTCTCTAGGCCATATCATTGCAAATGACTGTTTAATGCTAAAAGTTTTGTCATTGTCACCTGTAAAACTTAAACACTTCTGAAATTTCCCAATTTAAGCCCAGCATTCTGCATACCACCTGGTAGCATAACTCATTTTTAGTCTGCCACTATGTTCCTGAATCTGTTTATCAGTCCTGATTCCTCTTACAGCACTGATAAGAACACATTATGCAGATGCCATGAATTAGTTTAACTTCTAATTGACAGAATACTTGAACTTGACTAAGGAGATAAACACTAAATAAACTGTTTTTATACCTTTGTTTATCTGATGTTGACATTTCTGTAAATGTTTTGCAGAGAAAAATATCACAATTTGAAGAGATTTTTATGGAAATCAGGGTGGCTAGTTATTAGTTCAATTTCAAAACCTAAGTTTCAAATAATATTCAAACTTTTATAGCAAGTTGATTATGCTTTATTTGCTTTATAATTGAATATAAGTTGTTTTTAACCCATTTAAAAAAAAAAAAAACAAAACTTTGGATTGTGAATTGGGTCAAGGTTTTCAGTGTAAATCAATTTCCCTTTCAATAATTCATATACATTTTGGTCCTTTCAACTGGTTGCAATCCCTGCATTGTAACATCAGTCATCTTAATTTTACCCAGCGTTTTCCATTCTTTCTCTTTCCTAACCCTTCCTGCCTTTTGAGCTTTGTCCTTAGGCAAATGCTACCCTTTTGATCTTGAATGGTTGGTTTTTCTAAGGTGTGCATATCTCCCTAGTGTTATTCTTCACCTTACATGTTGTTGTTTTTCTTAAGTGCCTTCAAGTCTATTCTGACCCATAGCCACCCTGTATAAGGTTTCAAAGGAGAAGCTGGTGAGTTTGAACCACCGACCTTGCAGTTCAAACGATTTTGTAGTATGATACATTAGCCCACAGTGCCACAACCTGTGTATTATTTGTCTGAAACCTCACTTCCATACCTGAAGAATGATTACAGGTCATAGTTTTAAGGATTGTCTTTTTTATGATTTTGAGTTTTGCTCAACATTTTTCTCCTACTCTATCTGTTGTTGTTGTTAGGCCCATAGATACCCTGTATAAGGTTTCCAAGGAGCAGCTGGTGAGTTTGAAGCACTAATCTTGCAATTCAAATCAACCTTTCAATTGAGTGCTTACCCCACAGTGCCACAACAGGACTCCAATACTCTATCTGGTGGTGGTGGTGGTGGTGGTGTGCCATGGAGTTGGTTCTGACTCATAGCAACCCTGTGTAGGGTTTCCAAGGCTGTAAATATTTACAGGAGCAGAAAGCCTCATCTTTCTCCCATGGGCCAGCTGGTAGTTTCAAACTGCTGATCTTGAGGTTAGCAGCCCGATTCGTAACCACTTCGCTACCATAGCTCCTTCGAGGACCTTCTAATGTAGTCTCTTTCAGAGTGGTTAGTAGTGGCTGCCAGGGATCATCTAGTTTTGATCTCAGAGTCACAAGCTGGTTCAAATTTATCAGCACCTCCACGAAAGAAATTTGTGGCAGCCTACTTCTGTAAAAACATATAGCCTAGAAAATGCTTCAGTGCAGTTCTACTCTACCTGGGATTCCTGGTGTAGCTCTGTAGGTTGTACCAAACTGCTAACCAATATCCCCTCAGAAACCCTATAGATTTGCTATGAGTTTGAACCAACTCGACATCACTTAGAAACAACAACTCTGTCCTATATGAGTAGAACTGAATGGAAATGGGTTTTTATACATGAAGACACTTTCCTATAGTTAAGCACTTATTTTTTGTATTTTTCAACCAGATATTTCCCCATAACATTATTTGTTGCCATTTACTTTTTTGAGCACAATAATGTTTATTTACATTTTTGTTTAACTTACATATTACCATCCTTGCTTTTCATAAATCAATAAGTAACATTTCCCTTCCTGATGAGGTGCTCTATGATAAATGCTAGATTGCTATCTACAAGGTAAGCAGTTCAAGCACATCAGCTGCTCCTCGGAAACCCTATACAGAGTGGTTATGAGTCAGAACCGACTCAACAGCATCTAACAACAAAGACCATACTTTTCTTATGCTCTGCTTCTGTGCTTTAATAATTTTCTGCTAAACTGAACCAAACTGAGAGGAACATCTTTTCTAATTTGTGACGCTTTAAGAGCAACATTCCTTAACAAATATATCGTCTCTAAACATAAACTATAAATATTTTACCTTTATACCAATGCTCAACAAAGGACAGAGAACAAAAAATACTATAATCTACTGCTGAGAAATGTATTCCTATCTTGATCACTATTATGAAACATGGTACTATTAAGAATACACTTGAAAATTTGAAACCTTGATATGTGCTATTGTACATGTGTTTTTATATGTACAGAATTTTCTTTTTTAATTGAGACAATCTTTAGCAGCTAAAAAATATCTACTGTGTGTTTAACACTATTATATGAACCCCTATTCTTAAAAATACTGCATTCTAGTTCTAGAACTATAAATATACATAATAAACACATTTATGGTAGCATTATAAACTTACTGACTCAGTTAAAGATGGGCCAATGGATCTGACTGATTGCTGGTATTGCAGAACTCTTTTGCAAAGTTTTCTGAATATCTTTTATTTTTGAGAAATTTAATTGAGATAAGTGAGAAAGAATCCCACAATTGTAGGAAGAGGATTGAGTTCAAGGTAACAACACATGCATTAGGTAATTTCCTTAGCTGAAAAATATTAGGAACTAAAGTCTACATCCACCACCCATCTGTCAGTTTGTTGTAGTGTGGTGACTTTGTGTTGCTGTGATGCTGGAAGCTGTACCAACAGTATTTTAAATACCAGCAGGATCACCCATAGTAGAAAGGTTTCAGAAGAGCAACCAGACTAAAATAGGCTAGGAGGAAAGAGAGACAAACTACTTCTGAATGTTCAGCCACTGAAAACCTTATGATTGGCAGCAGAATATTGTAGGATATAGTGCCGAATATAAACCACTAAGGTTGGAAGGCACCCAAAACACAACTGGGAAACAGCAGCCTCCTCAAACTAGAGCTGGCCATAATGCCATGAATGGAACAAAGCTTTCAGGACCAATATTTGCTGATGGGTTACAATTCAAAATGAGAAGAAACAGCTGTAAACATTCATTAATAATCAGATCATGGAATGCACAAAGCATGAATCTAGGAAAAACTGAGGTTTTCAAAAATAAAATGAACTCATATAGATATCCTAGGCATTAGTGAGCTGAAATGGACTTGTATTGGTCATTTTGAATCTGACAATCATATGGTTTAATATGTAGGGGCTATCAAATAAAAGAATGGCACTGCATTCATCATCAGTTTGTGGGGTTTTTTTTTTTTGGTTTTTTCAAATCTTTCTTGCAGGGCAATGCTATCTGTGGTAGTATAATATCCATAGACCTCCAAGAAAGACCAGCTAATACTACTACTATGCAAATGTATACACCAACCACTAAAGTCAGTAATGAGGAAATTGAAGAATTCTTCCAACGTCTTTAGAGTCCTGGTGTGTCACTATAGGATGATTTCTGGACTGCTAGCCACAAAGTCAGCAGTTAAAACCCACCAGCAGCTCCTCGGAAACCCTATGCAGTGTGACTTGAAGGCATTTAACAGCAACAACAACCACCTTCTTCATTCTGAAACTGATCAAACATGCAATCAAGATGCATTAATAATTACTGGTGATTGGAGTGTAAAAATTGGAAACAAAGAGGAAGGATTAATAGTTGAAAACATGATAGAAATTTAATAGAAATGATGATGAAAATTGCATGGAAGAATTTTGTAAGATCAATGATATTCATTACAAATACCTTTTTTAAACAACATAAAAGACACAAAATGCATATGTTCCTCACCAGATGGAATACACAGGAATCAAATTGACTACATAATGAGATTTGGTCTTTACCAAAACAAGGTCAGGGACAAAATGTCGAACAGACCATCAATTTCTCATATGCAAGCTCAGGATGAAGCTGAAAAAAATTAACACAACTCCACATGAGTCAAAATATGAACTTGAATGTAATCCACCTGAATTTAGAGAATATCTATAGAACAGATTTGATGCATGAAGAGCAAAAGAGGTATAAGATGACACAAAGAACAGTACATATGAAGAAAGCAAACAGTCACTAGTAAGACTTGAAAGAACAAAAAAGACCAAAGTGAATGTCCAAAGAGATTCTGAAACTTAAGTCTGAGCATATGGAAACTACAGCAAATAGAAGAAATGAGAAAGCTAAAGAGCTAAACAGAAATTTTCAAAGGACAGCTTGAGAGGACAAAGTCAAGTATTACAATGTTGTTGTTGTTAAGTGCCATCGAGTCGGGTCCGACCCATAGCGACCCTGTACAGGGTTTCCGAGAGTGTAAATCTTTACGGGAGTA
>NW_006408586.1:2617536-2618071 GCF_000296735.1 Chrysochloris asiatica
TTAGATCCAGAGAGGGAGAGGGCTGTGTGCTGAACTCCGGGGGGAGGGGTGTGAGGGGCAGGCTTGCAGGGTATACCCTTGGTTGGTTGATGATGCATGAAGGGAATTGTAACCATAGCAATGAAACAATATACAAAAGAATGAATGTAAAACTAATGTTCTCCCATGTAAACTATCACATAACTCACAATAAAACATTTAAAAAAATAATTGATAGTACTGAAGAAAGAAGTCCAAGATTCACTGAAGGCCTTGACAAAAAAAATAAATAAATAAAAATTAATGGTTGTATTGTTTCGCCATAGTTTTCTATCTTTATGTTGAACAAATAATTAGAGAAGTTGGATTATATGAAGAGAAACATAGCATCAGTATTGGAGAAAGTCTCATTCTGATATGCAGATGATACAGTCTTGCTCGCTGAAAGCAAAGGGGACATAAAATACTTACTGATAAAAATCAAAGACCAGAGTTGGAGCGGTTTGCCAGAGTGACCAGACGTGCTAGTGAGTAGGGGCTCCGGGATCGGGAAAGA
>NW_006408586.1:2633774-2634463 GCF_000296735.1 Chrysochloris asiatica
CCATTAGAGAGATGCAAATCCAAACAACAATGAGATATCATCTCATAACAGCAAAGATGAAAAAAATAAAGGACAGTAAATTCTAGTGGGGGTGTGGAGAGACTGGGACCCTCCTACATTGTTGGTGAGATTGTATAATGCCCCAACCTCTCTGGAAAGCAATATGATGATTCCTCAGATAGTTGAAAATAGAAATACCTTATGATCCAGCAATTCCTCTACTTGGTAATTACCTACAAGAAATATAAGCCATAATACAAGTAGATATATGCACACCAATGTTCATAGCAGCACTATTTACAATAGCAAAATGATGGAGACAGCCAAAGTACCCATCAACTGAAGAATGGATAAACAAACTGTGGTACATATAAACGGTGGAAAATTATGCTACCTTGAAGAACAACAAGGAAGCTTTTAGCTATCACATAACAAGAATGAACCCTGAGGACAATATGTTGAGCGAAATTAGGCAGTCACAAAAGGAGAAATACTGCATAGGACCACTATTGTAAAAGACTAAGAAAAAGAACCCATACTGAAGCGGGGTGGGATTCTTTGCTATTTACCGGGATATAGGGGGTGGGGAGAGAGGAGGGAGGGGAAGGTGGAGCACAGGGCAGGGAATATACACAGGATAGTTTGGATGCTAGGAAGGGGGGCAATATACAATAAGGGGGAGGGGAATG
>NW_006408586.1:2634563-2642124 GCF_000296735.1 Chrysochloris asiatica
AAAAAAAAAAAATCAAAGACCACAGTCTTTGGGATGAGTTGCACAGTAATGTAAAGAAAACAAAAATCCTCACCACTGGACCAATAAACATCATCTATATAAATGGGGGAAAGATAGAAGTTGTTAAAGATTTCATTTTGCTTGAATGCGCAATCAATACTCATGGAAGTAGCAGTCAAGAAAGCAAATCACATATTGTATTAGGCAAATCTCTTTAAAGTGTTCAACAGCAAGATGTTATTTTGAGGACTAAGATTTGCCTGATTCAAGTCATGGTATTTTCAATTGCCTCATTTGCATGTGAAGGTTGGATAATGAATATGGAAGACCATAGAAGAATCAGTGCATTTGAATTATGAAGTTGAAGTAGAATATTAAAAGTACCATGGACTACCAGAAGAAGAAACAAATCGTGGGAAAATTGCAACTAAAATTTTCCTGAAAGGAGAAGATAGTGAGACTTCATCTCTAATATTTCAGACATGTTATCAGGAGGGAGCAGTCCCTGGAGAAGGATGTCATTCTTGGTAAAGTTGAGGGTCAGCAGAAAAGAAGAACCTCAATGAGATGGGTTAATACAATGGTAGCAACAATGGGCTCAAACCTAACAACAATTGTAACCATGGCACAGGATCAGGCAGTGTTTTCTTCTGTTATGAATTATGTTGAAATGAGTTGGAACAGACTTGACAGTACCTAACAACAACAAAATTAATGTAGTGAATCATTAATTCACAGAATGGGTACCAAAAATTTCAAAGAAGAGATACTTGTTCTAACAAATTAGTCATGCTAGAACACTCAAGTGGTGACTTTCAAAAAGTATAAATTTGTTTATTTTCTCACAGTTTAGGAGGCTAAAAGTCCTTATTAGGGTCTTGGCTATGTTGATTCCTTCCTTGGGTCTCTCTTCTGTTTTTTGGTGGTTACCAGCAGTACATTGAGTTCATTTGATTGAAGATAATTCCTCACATAGTTATGTCTTTGCCCATTTGTTTCTGTCTATGTTACACTTTCTTTATAAGACAACACTTAGAAGTTATTAAACTTTGGAGCCACTGCACATAATATAAAAGAATAACACCTCTATTTTCAAACAGAATCATATTTTCAGGTACAAAAGTTAGAACTTAAACAGATATTTTGGAGGGGAATAATTCAATCATTAGAATGTCATTGGGTAGATCTTAAAAGATAAGTAACACAGAAGTGATGAAGTTTCAGGTATTTGATTAAGCCTAGTTTATTTTAGAAAATTAGAGAGATCTTGTTAAAGTAGAAGACATTAATTTTAGTGCATTGGAATATTGTTTTAAGCAAGGCACATTTGGAAAATATTGAAAGTCACATTTAAGCATCTCAATCTATCCTATTTAAATGGGCTAATTCATGATTGAAAAGCAACTATGAACTAATATTACTTATGGTCATTTGAAGGGTCAGTTGAAGAAGGGAGACTAGTTAGGAACTTTGTGACTATTAAAGGTGTTAACTAATGAGGAATGAAATTAGGATTATGGTATTGAAACTTCAAAAGAATAAGTACATAAGGACTACATGTCTCTGGCATATATATGTTATAAATCTAAAGAGAAGATTAATTTGATGTGTGAAGAAGTATATTGGAATTATATATTTGAAATAAAATTGATAACTACAATATTTGGAATATTGTAGTTGCTAAAGCATATAAACTGAAACGTTTTAGGGAGGGTCTGTTACAGAAAGTTAGTTTACACTTAAAAGAATGTTTAGGTGTTAAGGTAGATAAGTAACTTTCTTCCACATCACAATTCAGAGAAATGGGTTGCTTTTAATTTTTGGCTCTGTCTATTCCTAGGGTCTTGGAGTCCTCTGTACTCAATCAGCAGAAAAGTAAAAAAAAAAATAAAAAAAAAAAAAATGTGGAGAATACACACTTCTTAAAACCCTCAGCCCAGAAGTTACATAAATCACTTCCAATGCGTTCTACTAAAATGGGGCTTAAAATATAAAAAAATGTGAAATATCATCTGTTTGTGTAGCTATTTCTCAGAAATAAGTTTCTCTACATGAGGAAGTGAGAGTATGATTTTTTATGGTGTGGCTATGTAAAATAAGCACTGGAATGCTAACCACAAGACTCGTGGTTCAATACTCACCAGCCACTCCTAGGAAACCCTATACAGGGTCACTATGAGTCTGAACTGACTCAGCAGCACTTAACATTAAGTCTTCAGGATAAGTATTGGGTTGCTAACTATAAGATCACTGTTCAATCCCAGCAACCACTCCAAAGGAGAAATATATGGTTTTTGGCTCCCACAAATGTTTACAGCTTCAGAAACCCTATTCAAGATCACTATGAGCCTGGATTAACTGATGGCAGTGAGTGAGTGAGAATGAGTGAATCCTATTTTTACTACTACAGAGACCATTAGCCTATGATCTCAGTTTGCTTCAGGCTAAGAGAGATTAAGTCACATATCTCAATTTACATGAGCATTGAAAAGAATCCAGATGGCATAACTACAGTCATTATTTACTAATTCATTCAACAACTATTTATGTATTTTTTTTGTTGGGCCAGACACCATAGAAAGTGCTATGGAAGCCTTGGAGAGCCAACAACAACAAAAAAATAACATTCCAGCTGATGGCTAATCAGATATTAAATTGAATATTTTAAAATCATTTGAAAGGATTTGTTAAAAAAATGGAAACTCCTAATCTATTTTTAAATTAATAGTTAAACATCCACATGTGGAGTTAGGAAGAAGTTATATAAATTAATAAATAGTTCTGCCACTTGAGTCTATGCTGCTATTGTTAGGTGCCATTGAGTCAGTACCAACTCATAGCAACCCTATGCACAACAGAAGGAAACATTGCCCAATCCTGGGCCAATGTCACAATCGTTGCTACATTTGAACTCATTGATGCTGACACTGTGCTTGTCCATCCCACTGGGAGTCTTCCTCTTTTCTCCAATGCTCCATTTTACCAAACATGATACCCCTTCTCCAGTGACTGGTCCCTCCTGACAATATGTCTGAAGTATGAAAGATGAATTCTGGCCATTCTGGCTTCCAAGGAGTACTCCAGCTGTATTTCTTTCAAAACAGATCTATTTGTTCTTTTGGCAGTCCATGGTACTTTCAATATTTTCCTCCAATGCCATAATTCAAATGCATCAATTCTTCTCCAGTCTTCCTTATTCGTTATCCAACTTTTGCATACAGATGAGGTTACTGAAAATACTATCGATTGGATCAGGCACATCTGAGTCCTCAAACTGACATCTTTGTTCTTCAACGCTTTAAAGAGATCTTGTGCAGCAGATTTGCCCAATGAAATATGTTGTTTGGTTTCTTGACTGCTCCTTCCATGTGAGTTGATGATTTATCCAATCAAAATGAAGTTGTTGACAACTTCAATCTTTTCTCCATTTATATGGATGTTATTTATTGTTCCAGTGGTAAGGATTTTTGTTTTCTTTACATTGAAATGCTAGCCATACTGAAGGCTATGGTCTTTGATCATCATCAGTAAGTATTTTAAGTCTTCCTGCCTTTCAGCAAACAAGGTTGTATCACGTGCATATCATAGGTTGTTAATGAGCCTTCCACCAATCCTGATGCCATGTTTTTATTCATAGAATCCAACTTCTCTAATTATTTGTTCAGAATATAGATTGAATAAGTATGGGGAAAGACTAGAACCCTGGTGCACACATTTCCTAATTTAAAACCATTTGATGTTCCCTTCTTCTGTTTGAACAACTGCCTCTTGGTCTATGTACAGGTTCCTCATTGGCACAATTAAGTGTTCTGGAATACTCATACTTTGCAATGTTGTCCATAGCATGTCATTATCTGCACAATTTCAAGCCTTTACATTATCTGCACAATTTCAAGCCTTTGCATAGTCAATAAAGCACAGGTAAACATCTTTCTGGTATACTCTGTTTTCAACCAAGATCCATCTAACATCAGCAATGATATCCTTCATTATCATATTAAGGAATTTCACTTAATATGTTTTTACCTTGTTCTCATATGTACAACTATGATAATATCACAAATGCTTTATAAATTCATTTATTAAACAAGAATCCATTGAACACCTACTATGCTAGGGACTGAGGACATATTAAAAACAATTTCGGCTTGGAGGCAGGGCTTGATGGCAGATATAGTAGAGGTTCAGTGAAGTTCTCCATCAGTAATACCATAGAAAACCAGGAGAAGCAGGTTCAAGGCAGAGCTCCAAAACTCTGAATCACATATCTAGGAATACTGTAAAAGTTTGAAGGTTTATAGTTAGAGGAACTTGTAGTGGAAGTAAGAAATCTCATAGTTTAGAATCTGCCAGGCTCAGTGGCCCAGAGCCGACAACTTGGGTGAGACCAAACAGCAAGACCAAGCAGGGGAGCAAGCAGACCAGCCAAGGAATAATGCCACGGGAACCTAGGAGCAAAGGTGGACAATATACATTGATGGTTTTCCTTTGCCCTGAATGTTTTTTTGCTATCTATTCATTGGCCCCCCACTTATTGCATACCTCCATTCTGGTGACTAGAGGGGGTGCCTGAGCAAGTGGAAACACCCCACCTCCACCACTGGTGGGTTCTTCTGCCATGCATGTGCACAGATACTCTCAGCATTTAAAGCTACAAGCAACTCAAAATGGACACAGCCGACCCTGAACTGTTTATTAATAAGGAAAAGGCCAAAACAAGGGGTGTGGAGAGGGAGAGAGAGTTTAAAAACAACACACTGAAAATTAAATCCTGAAAAACAGCATAACAACCAACAGTGATATCTTGAAATTTATAGGCATCCTTGAAGGCAAGAAGCTGAAAGAGGATATTAAAATCATACTCATATTGGGCTATAGACTTTTTTTTTCCCCCCCCTTCTCTCCCTCCTCTCCCTTTTCTGCAATTTTAGACTACAGTATCCAATCTAGTTTTTTTTTGTTTGTTTTTTTTTTTTTTTCACCTTTGGGGGACTCTTTCTCTCCCTGTATTCCACAAGAAGAGACAGCAATTGCTCCCATATAGTCAAGCTACAATCACACCCTATAAAACCCCACAATCCAGGTAAGAACCAAAACCAAATGCCAAACACCAGAGAGGCAGAAAACACCTATGAAAGTTATTCTGAGTTAAACAATAAGAAGAGTGAAAAGGGAAGCCCACATCCTGATCACATCTACCTGGAGGCAATCAGAAAGCATGAAAAATACAAAAACAACCACTCAATTAAGATTTAAGGCCACAGATAAACACTAAACATGCCCAAGAAGCAAAAGCAGATGACAATAGCAGCACATGTCCAGAAACAAGATAGAATGTCAGAGACAAATGACCTAGAGGTAGACTGGAATCCATCTGGAAGGAGGGCAGGCCTTGGAAATTCCTGACAAGGAACTCAGAAAAATAATTATAAAATGTTTTGAAACATTTTACAATGGAGGTGAGAAAAATAAGGAAGAAGTCAGGAAAGCACTACAAGAACAATTAAACAAGATAGATACAGCACTGGAAAAAATTCAAAACCTACAGAAAGAGGTTCAAATGATCAATAATAGATAATAATCAGAAATAGACAATACACTGAAAGGGCAAAGGAGTAGAATTGAAGAGATAGAAGCCAGAACTAGTGAGCTAGAAGATAAATCTCTCAATACTACTAAGATATAAGAGCAAGCAGAAAAAAGATAAAATCTGAAGAAGGTCTAAGATTCATGTTGGACAACATGAAGAGGAATAACTTAAGAATTAGCAGCATTCCAGAACAGGAAGAAGCATACAAGTCCAAGGAGGAAACAGTTGAAGAACTACTAGAACAAAAGTTCTCTAACATCCTGAAAAGTGAAAAGAAGCTCAATGAACCCCAAGAAGGATAGACCCCAAAAGAAAATCTCCAAGACATATAATAATCAAGCTCTCCAAAATCAAAGATAAGGAGACAATCCTGAAAACAGCTAGGAAAAAGAGAAGTGTTATATACAAAGGCAAGCAAGTCAGATTAAGCTCCGATATTTCAACAGAAACCATGCAGGCAAGAAGGCAATGGGGAGACATATATAAAACTCTGAAAAAAAAAAAAACTTCCAACCAAGAATACTCTACCCAGCAAAGCTGTCAATCAAATATTATGGTGTAATCAAAACATTCCAGGATAAACAGAAGCTAAGGGATTTTGCCAAAGCCAAGCCTGAGATGCAAAACATCCTAAAGGGAGTTCTGTGGACTGAGAACCAACAATAACAGACAACAATCAGAGATTGACAAATGTGGCAGCACCTCCTAGAACTAAATCAACAAATGGAAGAGTCAAGAACAGAACAAAACTAAAAGAACAAACTCAGAGAATCTGGAGTGGCAATACTAATTTCTGATAAAATAAACTTTAAGGCAAAACCCAGCATAATAGATAAAAATGGACATTATCTCATGACTAAAGGGACAATTGAAAAAGGTGACATAAGCATTCAGTGTTCCCATGTTTTGTTCAAACAACTGCCACTTGGTCCAGGTACAGATTTCTCATGAGCACAATTAAGTGTTCTGGAATACTCATACTTCACAATGTTGTCCATAGCTGTCATGATCCACACAATCAAGAGTCTTTGCATAGTCACTAAAGCACAGTTAAACATCTTGCTGATATTCTCTGCTTTCAGCCAAGATCCATCAGACATCAGCAATGATATTCCTTGTTTCACAGCCTCTCCTGAATCGGGCTTGAACCTCTGGACGTTCTCTGTCAATATATGCTTGCAGCCATTTCTGTAATACCTTTAGCAAAACTACTTGCAAGGGGCATCAATGAGATTGTCCAATGATTTCCGCATTCCATTGGATCACCTCTCTTTGGAATGGGCACAAATATGGATCTCTTCCCATCAGTTGGCCAGATAGTTGTCTTCCAAGTTTCTTGGCAGAGACGAGTGAGTGCCTCCTGTGCTGCCTCACTTTTTGAAAGATTTCAATTTTCATTCCATCGATTTCTAGTGCTTTGTTGTTTTCCAATTCCTTCAATGCACCTTGAACTTCCTCCTTCAGTAATATTGGCTCTGGATCATACACTACCTCTTGAAATGTTTGAATGTTAACCATTTCTTTTGATACAGTGACTGTGTATTCCTTCCATCTTCTCTTGATGTTTTCTGCATCATTCAATAATTTGCCCAGAGAATCTTTCAATAATGAAATTTGACGCTTGAATTTTTCTTCAGTTCCCCCAGCTTGAGAAATGCTGAGCGTGTTCTTCCTTTTTGGTTTTCTGGTTCCAGATCTTTGCACATTTGTTGTAATATTTGGCTTTATCTTCTCGAGCTAATCTTTGGAATTTTCTGGTCATCTCTTGAAACTCCTAATTTCTTCCATTTGCTTTAACATCTCTATGCTGGAGAGAAAGTTTCAGTGTCTTTTCTGACATCCTTTTAAACTTATCCTTCTTTCTTGTCTTCTTAATGACTTTTTGCTTTCTTGATGTATGATGTTCTTGATGTCATCTCACATCTTTTCTGGTCTTCAGTCTTTAGTGTTTAATGTATGAAATCTGTTCTT
>NW_006408586.1:2642939-2660324 GCF_000296735.1 Chrysochloris asiatica
GAGGGGAAGGTGGAGCACAGGGCAGGGAATATACACAGGATAGTTTGGATGCTAGGAAGGGGGGCAATATACAATAAGGGGGAGGGGAATGCAAGAACAAGGCAGATGGGAGAACAATTTGGCAGGTTTGCATGGGCTAAGTGGGACAGAGGTAAATAACGATGTATGCACAATCTTGGAACAACCGGGCTCTGGGATACAGGGATTGAGACATGGTTGAAATGGGCAAAAGGGGAGGATAATGTTAAGATACTTGGCTGTCTTTTGAATCTTGGTTTCCCTTGAATAGCATTATAAAATAGACACTTGCACAGTAGAGAAAGGAATAGCCAGAAATATCACCATAGAAAGTTTATAAGTCCATCTTCTGCCTATAACTGATTGAAATACCTAAAATGGGGTTGGAACTTGCCCAGTTAAGGAGGCTTCCTGCGGAGCTTCTGCATTACATAAGACCATAGGTGGCATCCTGTACCCCATCCAGAATCTTCTGAGGTGGGAAATTTCCATGGGAAAGGACAAGCAGACCATCCTGAAGCTGCTAGAAGAACAGAAGATACTTCTTGAAAGAAAGACCAACAGGAAAAATATAAAACAATAACAGCAGTCCAACTGACTACTAAAAGGATAAACAAGTTGCCCAGAAGACATCAAGGCAAGTGGTCAGATCCCCTCAGGGCAAACCCGCTTCCAAAACTAAGATTCAGTGGGAATACATGTGCTCTGACTGGTGACCACATTGGTGGAACTGTGAGCTAAGTCCAACCACGTTCAATACACTCCTGTGAACCCGGGTGAAGACTTCGTTGGCCAGCAGTTTGGCACCATCTGGGAACTTCTGGGCCCAGAGTCAGTGACATAGCCACAGAGCACTAGAGTGGAGAATGAAACATCCAGATGATAAGAAGAGAGGGCATATGCACAAGAACACCCACACTTTTAGGTAATACCCACTTGATCTGGCTTTGATGGCTGGATGATTAGAGCTCACCTAGAAAAAGAAAGCAGAGGAAAAAAAGAGTAATTGGATACTGTTTGATGAACTTGACCTACAACTATGGATGCAGTAGCTCAAAAGAGGGAACAAATCTTTACAGGGAACATCATTCCCACCCCTTAATATACAGGGTAGACAGGGATGGGCAACTGGACATTGACTACCCAAAAGGGTGAGGGTTACAAAGGCAAGATGTGACTGGTTTACAAGCTTTCAAGAGGGAGCCTAGATCCAGATAGCGCAGAGGAGGGTAGAATTTCCACTGAGTAGTATCCAATCTGTCTGGGTGGGACTGATTAAAGGAGATGTGGATAGCACTCATGTGGTACAGTAGTGAATAATTACTATCAGAACTGACTGTGAAGGTTGGAAATGTAAAGGTAGATGTTTTGTAGCAAAAGGAAGGAAATGGTAGACTTTGCAGGCCAGGAGTGGAGGCCTCTGGTACCCTCATGGGAGAATAGTGGAGTGCGAGACCCTACCCAGAGAAACAGTGATGTCACAGTTGGAGTCAGAAACATTGACGTGGAGAGATGAAGTAGCTGGCAACTCTAGACTCAGAGAGGGAGAGGGCTGTGTGCTGACAACAAGGGGGCAGGCTTGCAGGGTGTAGCATTTGGTTGGCTGATGATGCATGAAGGGGATTGTAACCATGGCAACGTAATGATATACTATAGGATGAATGTAAAGCTTATGTTCTCCCATGTAAACTATCACAAAATCCACAATAAAACAGTTTAAAAAATTTGGGCTTAAATTCTAGATAATATATTAGATGCTGACTAGTGATATAGAGACAAAGCTCAGTAAGAAGCATAGACAATACAAAGAAGGAAATAAGAGAACAGGAGACATGGAAAATTGGGAGAACAAACGGTCCAGTTAAGGCAAAGACCATGAATCAGGAAAGTGCTTGTACTTGAAGGGCAGAAAGGAATCAAGTATCTGATACAGAGGATACAAGAAGATTAGTATTAGAATCTTCTTGAAATTAGTTAAAGTTAAAATCAACAGTCTTTTGGTCAAATTGGGATTTTGATTTTATTTTGAGTGAAGTGGGAAATTTTGTGGAGGTTTAAACAAAGGATACACCTGATGTTCTAAAAGGATCCCACTGGATACTCTGTAAAAATTTTCTTACGTTGTCCATTTTGCCTGGAAAAAAAGACATCCCAAGGTTCTGATTAATGGTGTGTCTTATGCAAGCCATGATATTTTCATGTTATGTATGTGAAAGTTGGATAGTGAATAAAGAAAACTGTAGAAGAATTGATACATTTGAGTTATGGTGTTGGAGGAGAATATTGTAAGTACCATGGACTGGCAAAGAACAAACAGATCTGTGTTTGAAGAAGTACATTCAGAGTACTCCTTGGAAGCCAGAGTGGCCAGAATTCGTCTTTCATACTTTGAATATACTGTCAGGAGGAACCAGTCACTAGAGAAGGATATCATGTTTGGTAAAATGAGGCATTGGAGAAAGAGGAAGACTCTCAATGGGATGGACTGGTACAGTGGCAGCATCAATGGGTTCAAACGTAGCAATGATTGTGAGGTTGGCCCAGGATCGTGCAGTGTTTCATTGTTATTGTTAGGTGCCATCGAGTCAGTACCAACTCATAGCAAACCTATGTACAACAAAATGAAACACTATGGGGCAACTCTATTTCACTCGATAGAGCTGTTATGAGTGAAGTTCAATGCAGTGGCAATGAATTGGAGTGGGTATTCATATGGTTAAAGTTAGCTATAAAAATATAACATCTCTATACTTACTTATTTTTCAGGTTTTAATTGGCTACTGATTATTAGCGACCATGTATAGTGTTTCTGTGGATTTGAATCATTAACGGTCCTGTTAGCAGGTTAGTTAGTGCATATCCTAAAGTTCTACACCAGGATTCATGGGTGGTATACTCATGGCAGTGATTCATTTTTTGATTATTTGTTGTGGGACTTGATGAAACAAGATTGAAATATTTGTGTCAAGGAGATATGAGGAAGAGGCATTAGCTTTTATACTCCCAGAGAAGGGATAGAGTGCATGGATGTTTGTATCCTATTTTGTTGAAATGAATGCGTACCAAAGGACAGGGCTGTGACTTCTCCAGGACTCCTTCAACTGCCTAGTAGCTTAGGCTCTAACACCACCCCTTCCCTGTAGCCCAGGTTTGTAATAGCTTCTTGTACTTTGTTCATCTCTACTTGTCTTTGTTTTTTCTTTCAGCAATTTTAACATCATTATAAAAGTCAGGATGTTATACTGCCCCTATTGAATTGTATGGCATTTTAGAAAAAAAAAAAAAATTATCTCTAACTAGTTACTGATAGAACTGTTTTTATTTATACAATCTGAAGCAATAAGCATTAGCACATTCTATAGGATAAGCAATGATTACTTTATCAGTTTGAGTAGAAAACTACGTTTTCTATTTGTTCTTTTAATTGGTTGGTTTTCATTGTGTTGAAGTATTAGTATTTAAAATTGTATTTGAGGCTTCCAAGTTATAGCATCAAGAGGCCTTGGACAAATGATCTTGTTTTCTCTGAACCAAATGTCTATCTGGGTGTTGATCTATGTAGAAATGACATAAAACTTAAGCAAGGACAAGTCTAGCTGTACTGTTCATTTTGCTAGGTAGGCCCATCAACTGTGAAACACTGTTCCATAAAGACTTCTTCTTTATCACTTTCCAAACAATGTCTATCTCGAATAATAATAAAAAAGTGCCACAGAGGTATAAAGCAATACATAAACTAAAATCCCACAATAGCTATGGGGTTTCTTAAGAGCTCTATTGAGAAATACAGGAAAATGTGAATTCAGTTTCTATGTTTCAGTTCCCTCATTTATAAAATTGAATATTAATACTTATCTGACTCTCTCGGGTGCTGCAAAATTAATTAGAATGTATAGTTCCTTAAGAATCCTGAATGAAAATGACTGTACAGGAGCAAATTTCTACAGTTGCTATTCATAACTAAAAGCAGTGGTGCAGTGATTAAGCACTAGGTTGCTAATCCAAGGTCAGAAGATCACTCATTTGGACTTACCAACTGTACTGCCTGAAAAAGATGTGACTGTCTGCTCCTGTAAAGATTTATGGCTTTGGAGATCCTATGGGGCAGCTCTACTTGAATCTATAGAGTTATTATCAGTCAAAATTCAATGTAGTCACAATGGATTAGAGTGGGTATTCATATGGTTAAAGTTAGCTATAAAAATATAACACCTCTATACTTTTTTTTCAGGTTTTAGTTGGGAAATAGCCTTAGGAAAATTTTATGAAATAAAATGTAAACTTAGAGATGGAAACCTATTTTATTTTGTTCACTGCTATATCCTGGTTATGTAGAAGCATGACTAAAACTATTATTCACAAATTTGATGAATGAAAGTTTGTAAAAAGAATGTGGTTAACTCATATATGAGGATGAGTCAAAAATTATCCACACTCTGACTGTAGAACCGTCTGCATCATCTAGCCCCCACTCCTCTGGTCCTTCTTTCAAGAAGCATCTTCTGTTTCTCTAGTGATTTTGGGTTGTCTTCATGTCTTTTCAATTGGCAATGTCCTACCTCCAATGGTTCTGGGTGGGGCTCAAGATTCCACCTAAGTCCCCATACTACACAAAGGCTTAACAAGACAACTATTTCCCTGGGCATTTTCAAATACCCTTTTGGATAGTTAAATCAGTTATAATCCAATAATATAGGTAATCTAATATATGATTACAAATTTTCTGTGATCATATTTCCCAATATTTATTTCTATTCCACTTAAATGTTTATATTACAATAGTATGCAGGGGAAACCAATATCCACAGAACAGTCAAGTACCTTAACATATTTCTCCTCTTTTACCCATTCAGACTATGTCTCTAACCCTATATCATATAGCCCTGTTTTTCCAAGGCTGTGCATACATCCCAATCTACCTTTATCCCATTTAACCCATGAATACATCCCAAAGTCACCCATTCCAGTACATCTACCTTCCTCTCCCTCCTTTTTATTGCCCTCCCTATCACCCCAGCTATCATGCATCAAATTTGTGAGTTATTATCTCCTCCATCCTTCCTCTAGTTACCATCAATTTTTTATTTTATTATGAAAATATTTTCTTAAGCTTTTATAATATTGGTCTTATGCAAAACTTGTCCTTTTGTGTTTAATTTCACTCAGCATAATGCCCTTAAAGTTCAACCATGTTATGAGGTCTTTTACAGCTTCATTGTTATTCTTCAAGGTGACATAGTATTTCATTGTGTGTATTTACCAAAGTTTGTTTATACATTCTTCCACTGATGGGTACTTAGGCTGTCTCCATCTTTTTGCTTTAGTGAATAGTGCTGCGATGAAAAGTGGTGTACATATATCTACTCGTGTTCTGGCTAGTATTTCTTGTGGATATACACCAAGTAGAGCAACTGCTGGACCAAAAGTATTGCTATTTTCAACTCTCTGAGGATGTGTCATACTATTTTCCAGAGTGATTGAACCAAATTACAGTCCCATCAGCAATGTAAGAGGATCCCAGCATCTCCACATTCTCCCCAGTATTTGTTGTCCTCTGCTTTTTTAAACATTGCTGTTTCTTCTGGTGTGAGATAATATCTCATTGTTGTTTTGATTTGCATCTCTCTAAGAAGTCCTGGTTTGGCGCTATGAGTTAATGCGCTAGACTGCAAAGCCATTTGAACTGCAAGGTCAGAAGTTCAAGCTCACCAGTCACTCCTGGGAAACCCTATACAGGGTCGCTATGGGTCGGAACCGACTCAGCACTTAACAACAACAACAATGACTAATCGTGTGATGTTGTGTGTTAATGCACTCACTACACTGCAAGGTCGACTTGAGCTGCAAGATTGGCAGTTTAAGCTAGCCAGCCACTTCTTGGAAATCCTATATAGGGTCGTTCTGGGTAGGAACCAACTCTACGACACTTAACAAGAATAACAACAACGTCTAATGATCATGAACATTTCTTCATATGTTGTTTGGCGGCCTGTATGTCTTCCTTGGTGAAGTGTCTTTTCATGTCCTGAACCAAATTTTTAATTGCGTTGTCTTTTTCTTGTAGAGGTGTTGTAATTTCCTATACATTTTAGAGATTAGACTGTTGTCTGTTATGTCATTACAAAAAATTTTTCCAAGACAGTGGGCTCCCTTTTTAATCTTTCAGTGAAATGTTTTAATGTGCATAAGTTTCTAATTTTTAGTATATCCCAGTCATCTATTTTGTCCTCTTTGTTTATGTGTTTTTCAACATGTTTGATACTCTGTGAATGTCATATATTAGAATCCTTAAGTTTGTCCCTATATTATCATTGATGATCTTTATATTTCTGGGATTTATATTTAGATCTTTAATCCATGTTAGCTAGTTTATGTGTATGGTGTGAGATATGGGTCTTGTTTCATTCTTTTGCAAATCAATTTCCTGTTTCTCCAGCACCATTTCCCTTTTTTATTGTTAAAGGTCACCATTTTATTGAACCAGACTCTGTAATAGATATTTAGAGATATGCAAAATAAATGAGACACAATTTTTATGTCAATAAAATGCCCACAGAAATAATCATAAACTTCAGTGTTATCAAAGAAAGACTTTTGTCAGATTAAACGAGTTCAGAAAAGTCATTTTGGACAAGATCTCAAATGGAATGCATAGTTCTGCATTCACAAATGTGTATGTCACAGAATTTTAGATTTGCAAATATTTCCAGGATCAAATACATTTAGGAAACTCTGTGTACTAGACTCATCTCCAGAGATTCATAATGCACATTAGCACAGTTAAGGTACTGAGAAATTCTGCAGTAAGTAAATGAGGTTTAGATTGTTTTTCAGTATTTTAGTATTATCAAGCTTTTGCTAAATTATTCTATCATAACAAATAACCTCAAAATCCCAGTGGTTTACAACCACAAAAGTTTATATCTTGTTCATAATACAAGTTAGTGATATAAGTACATCTGGCTGGACTCCAGATGTTTTCTTCATTTTGGATCCAAGCTGAAGGAACACTTTTTATTAGGAATTTGATATTCATGTGGTAGAGGGCAAGAACTAAGATCAAATCAAGCAATATCTCCCTTAAAGCCTCTGGTCAAATGTGACACATATCATGTTCTTTCACATTCGATTGGCTAAAGCAAATCATATGAATTATCAAACCAATACCAACTGAAAGAATGCAAACACAAGATAGCACTGCCAGTTGTGTGGCAATGCACTGGAGTGCTTAATCTTCTTACAGGCAGAAAGCAATAATAGAAGCATGCAATGGATCACAAAGTAAAAACTTATTTGAGTACCAAACCTTTCTTTTTGATAATTTAGCATCTATTAATATCCTTCAGCTCTCTCAAATGTTTCTGGTAGGAATACAAATGATTGAAACATCAGAAAATAGTTTGGCAGTTCTTCAAAAAGCTCAGCATAGAATTACCATATGATCCAGAAATTCTACTACTAGATACATACCTAAAATAAATAAACTACATGTGTTCAAACAAAAACTTGTACATGGATATGCATAGCAATACTATTCACAATTGCTGAGAGGTTGAAACAGCTCAGATGTCCATCAAATAATGGATAAACAGAACAGATATAGCCACACAATGGATCACTGATACATGCAATTACATGGATGAACCTTGAAGGCATTATTCTAAGTGAAGTACAAGGCCACATACTCTATGAAGCTATTTATATGCAATATGCAAAATAAGTAAATCCATAGAGACAGAAAGTAGATGAGTGGTCACTAGGACCTGGTAAAAGTAGAACAGGGGATTAACTGCTGTGAGGTTCTCTTTGGGGATGATTAAAAAATTCAAGAATTAGATAATAGTGATGATTACACAACATTGTGAATATATTTAATGTCACTGAATTGAGCATGCTTCTCATTGTTGTTAGGTGCCATAGATCCAGCATCATTTTTTTTTTTTTTATGCTTTATTGTGAATTATGTGATAGTTTACATGGGAAAACATTAGTTTTACATTCATCCTATAATATATCATTTCATTGCTATGGTTACAATCCCTTCCATGCATCATCAATCATCCAAAGGGTATACACTACAAGCATGCCCCCGGTCATCAACACACAGCCCCTCTTCCTCTCTGTATCTAAAGTCCCCAACAGCTCCATCTCTCCATGTCATCGTCTCTGCCTCCATCTCAGGCATCACTGCTTCTCTGCGTAGGGTCCCACTCTCTGCTCTTCTCCCTTGATGGTCCCAGGGATCTCCGCTCTTAGGTTGAAAAGTTAATCACTACCTTCCTTGCTAAAAAACGTCTACCTTTACAATTCCAACCCTCACACGCAGTCCAGATAACAATTATTCACTATTGTATCACAAGAGATCCATCCGGATTTCATTTCATCAGCCCCACCTAGACAGATTGTATACAACTCAGTGGAGATTCTACCTTCCTCCATGCCCTTTGAATCTAGCTTCCCTCTTGAAAGCTTGTAAGCCAGTCACTTCTTGCCTCTGTAGCCCACCCCACCCCCCCATTTTGGGTAGCCAATGTCCAAGTTGCCCATCCCTGTCTACTCTGTGTATGGAGGGGTGGGAATGATCCTTGCTGTAAGGATTTGTTCCCTTTTTTGAGCTACTGCATCCATAGGTGTAGGTCAAGTTCATCAAATTGTATCAGATTACGCTTTTTCCCCACTTCTTTCTTCTTCTGGTTGAGCTCTGATCATCTAGTCATTGAAGCCAGGTCAAGTGGGTATTATCTGCAAGTGTGGGTGTTCTTGTGGATATGCACTCTCTTCTTATCCGCTGGATGCTCCACTCTCCACTCTAGTCCTCTGTGGCTATGTCACTGACTCTGGACCCAAGAGTCCCCAGGTCTTGCCACACTGCTGGACAACCAGGTCTTCACCCAAGTTCATAGAAGTCTATTGAACATTGTAGAACTTAGCTCACCACCTCATTGCTACTCCTCCCTCACTTCCCCTTTTGGCGATGAGCATAGTGAACAATCAGAAGGTGTATTCCCATTGAATCTTAGTCTTGGAAGGGGGCCTGCACTGAGGAGACCCGACCACTTGCTTTGATGTTTCCTGGGCAAGCAACTTGCTTGTTCTTGTAGTAACATTCAGTCTGCATCTGTTGTTTTGTTTTTTTTCCTGTAGGTCTTTCTTTCAAGAAGTATCTTCTGTTCTTCTAGCCACTCCAGGCTGGTCTGCTAATCCTTTCAAGTGGAATTTTTCCATCTCTGAATATCTGGATGTGGTTCAGGCTTCCACCTATAGTCTCATGTATTGCAGAGGCTCCACAGGAAGCTCCACAGGAAGCCTCCTTCACTGGGTACATTGTAGCCCCATTTTAGGTATTCCAATCAGTTATAGGCAGAAGAGGGACTTACAAGCTTTCTATGGTGATGTTTCTGGCTATTCCTCTTTCTTCCCCTCCAGTGTCAATTTTATAATATAATGCAAGGAAAACCAAGATTCAAAAGACAGCCAAGCATCTTAACATTATTCCTCCCTTTTCCCCATTCCAACCATGGCTCAATCTCTGTATACTAGAACCCTGTTGTTCCAAGGTTGTGCATACATCATTATTTACCTCTGTCCCACTTAGCCCATTCAAACCTGCCTAATTGTTCTCCTATCTGCTTTGTTCTTCCGTTTCCCTCTCCCTTCTTGTATATTGCTCCCCTCCCCAGCACCCAAACTTTCCTGTGTCTATTCCCTGCCCTGTGCTCCACCTTCCCTTCCCTCCCCTCACCCCACCCCCAACATCCCAGCAATCAGCAAAGAATCCCGCTACCCCCCTTTATTATGGGTTCTTTTTCTTAGTCTTTTACAGTAGTGGTCCTATGCAGTATTAATCTTTTTGTGACTGACTAATTTCACTCAACATAATGCCCTCAAGGTTTATCCATGTTAACTGGTGGTATGCAGCTTCCTTGTTATTCTTCAAGGTAGCACAATATTCCATTGTGTGTATGTACCACAGTTTGTTTATCCATTCTTCAGTTGATGGGCACTTTGGCTGTCTCCATCTTTTTGCTGTTGTAAATAGTCCAGCATCATTTTTTGAAGAAACTATCTCTTCCCTATTTAAGGTATTTTGGCTCTTTGTCAAAGATCAGTTGACTGTGTGTGGATGAATTCATTATGGGACCTCAATTCTGTTCCATTGATCTTTGGAAATTTCATTGTACCAATACCAGGCTGTTTTGACCACTGTGGCCATGTAGTAAGTTTTGAAATTATGGAGTGAGAGGCCTCCCATGTTGTTCTTCTTCCTAAGCAGTACTTTGCTTACTTGAGATCTCTTTCCCTTCCATATAAAGTTCATGAACATATTTCCCATCTCCTTAAAGAATGCTGTTGGATTCTGAATTGGAATAGCATTGTATCTGTAGATTGCTTCGGGTAGCATTGACATTTTCACAATATTAAGTCTTCCTATCCATGAGCATGGTATATTCTTCATTTTTGTAGATCTTTTTAGTTTTTTGTAGTAGTGTTTTGTAGTTTTCTTTGTACAAGTCTTCTGTTTCTTTTGTTTGTTAGATTTATTCCTAAGTATTTCATACTTTGGATGGCTATTACAAATGATATTGTTTTCCTAATTTCCTTTTCAGATCTGTATTTATTAGTATAGAGGAATCAAACTGAATTTTGTATGCTAATATTTTACCCTACCACTTTGCTTAATTTTCCAATGAATTCCAGTAGTTTTTTTGCTTTGGAATTTTCTATGTATAGGACCATATCATCTGTAAATATATATATATATATATATTTTTTTTTTTTTTTTTTTTTTTTTTTGCCAATTCTGATACCTTTAATTTCCCTTTATTGTCTTATAGCTCTGGCTAAGACTTCCAACACAATATTGAGTAGAAGTGGTGATAAAGGGCATCCTGGTCTGATTCTTGTTTGCAAAGGGAATGCTTTCAGTTTCTCTCCATTTAGAGTGATGTTGACTGTTTATTTTGTATATATGCTCTTAAATATGTTGTGGAATTTCCCTTCAATTCCTACTTTGTTGAGTTTTTTTTTTTTTTTTAAATCAGGAATGGATGTTACATTTTTCAAAAGGCTATTTTTGCATCAATTGAAGTAATCATGTGGTTTTCCTTCTTTTTTTATTTATGTGGTGACTTGCACTGATAATTTTTGTAGTATTCAACAATCCTTACATACCTGGTATGAAACCTGCTTTGTCATGATGTACATTTTTTGATATGCTGTTGAATTCTATTGGCTTGGATTTTGTTGAGAATTTTTGCATCTATGTTCATGAGGTATATTGGTCTACAATTTTCTTTTTCAGTGATGTCCTCCCTTAGTTTTCATATGAGGATTATTCTTCCTTCATAGAGTGTATTAGGAAGTTTTCCATTCTCTTCTCTATTCCAGAAAAGTTCAAGTAGAATTCGTGTCAGATTTTCTCTGAATGGTAAAATTCACCAGAGAAGCCATCTGTGTCTGAACTTTCATGGTTGGAGTTTTTTGATGACCTGATCAATTTCTTTTTTTATAGGTCTGTTCAAGTTTTCTACTTCACTCTTTGTACATTTAGGTATGTCATGTTTTTCTAAAAATGTATCTATTTCTTCTAGATTTTCAAATCTGTTGGCACACAACTCCTCATAGTTCTATATTACTTTTTATTTCCTTGGTTCTGTTGTGACATCTCCCATGTGGTTTCTTACGCATGTTATTTGTGTCTTCTCCCTTTTTCATTTTGTTAGATTTGCCAATGCTTTGTCAATTTTATTAATCTTTTCATAGAACCAGCGTCCTATCTTGTTGAATTTTTTTTCTACAGTTTCTCTTTTCTATCTTATTTATTTATGCTCTAATCTTTATTATTTATTTTATTCTGGTGGCTGGAGGTTTACTTTGCTTGTCTTATTCTAATTGTTGGAGATGTCATATTAATGTATTGATTTTGGTTTTTTCTTCTTTTTGAATGTATGTATAATTGCAATAAATTGTCCTTTCAGCAGTTCTTTTGCTGCATCCCAAAAGTTTTGGTATGTTTTGTCTTTGTTCTAATTTGTCACTAGAAAATTTTTAATTTCACTTTTATTTGTTCTACTACACAGAAGGGATCAGTCCTTGGAGATGGGTATCAGGTTTAGTAAACTGGAGGGTCAGACAAAAAAAGGAGATCCTCAATGAGATGAATTGTCACAGTAGACACAAAAATAGGCATAAATTCAACAATGATTGTGAGGTTGTCTCAGCACTGGGCAATGTTTTATTTCTTGTGCATAGAGTTGCTACGAGTGTTTACTGACTTGATGGCACCTAACAACAGCAATAACAAACCAGTAGCTTTTAAGCATGGTGTTATTCAGTTTCCATGTATATGATTTTATTTTATTGATCTTCCTATTGTTGATTTCTAATTTTATCACCATCTGATATGATGACTTATAGTATTTTGACGTTTTTAAATTTATTGAAACTTGCTTTGTGGCCTAATACATGGTCTATTCTGGAGAATTTTCCATGTGCACTGGAAAAGAATGTGTATTATGCTGTTTTCAGTTGAATGTTCTGTATTAATCTATCAGGTTAAGTTGGTTGACTGTGTTATTTAGTTTCTCAGTATCTTTCTTGAGTTTCTTTCAGGTTGTTCTGTCTTTTTTCCAAATTGGTGAATTAAAATCTCCAGTTATTGTTGTAGAGTTGTCTCTTTCTCCAATTCTTTTAGGGTTTGCTTTATGTATTTTGGAGGTCTTTCATTGGGAGCATAGATATTTATTATTGTTATGTCCTTTTGTTCAATTGACCCTTTAACCATGAGATAATGTCCTGCTTTGTCTCTTATGCTGGCTTTTGAATTCAAGTTTATTTTACCTGAGATTAATATTGCCCCTTGCTCATTTTTCCTTTCAATTAGCTTGGTATATTTTTTGCAATCCTTTAGTATTTAATCTATTTTTTCCCTGTGTGTTAGGTGTGTCTCTTGTAGACAACATATTGAAGGGTCCTGTTTTCTTATTCATTCTTCTACTGTCTATTGACTGGTGCATTTAATACATTCACATTCAGTGTAATGACATTGATAAATATTGATTAATTTATGTCATCATTACGCTGATTGTTTTTTGTGGTGATGCTGGTTTCTTTGTTTTATTTGTTGCAAAATTCTATCATACAATCTCTAGCATCATTTCTATCACCAAGGCCAAATGTTCCAGCTACTGATCCTTTCTCTTTATTTAAAACCTTTGCATTCCTATCACCAGTAACTATCAGTAACTCTTGAGTACATGTTTCATCAATTTCAAACAGAAGAAATTGGTAGAATTCTTCAATTTCATCATTACTGGCTTTTGTGGTTGTTGTGTACTTTGAAAAAATAGTGGTATTAACTGGCCTCCTTGTAGGTGTATGGGTATTATCCTATCACAGATAGCATTTTTCTTTAAGACAGATCTTGATACGTTCTTTTTGATGATTATTGTGAAACCATTTTTCCTCAGTTTGCCATTCCCAGCATAGTAAATCATGTGATTGTCAATTCAAATTGGCCAATATTAGTCCATTTCAGTTCACTAATGCCTAGGATATCAATTTTTATGTGCTCCATTTCACTTTTGACAATTTCTTATTTTCCTAGATTCATACTTCATACATTCCATGTTCCAATTATTAATAGATGCTTACAGTTATTTCTCTTCATTTTGAGTTATGCCCATCAGCAAATGAAGGTACTGAAGGCTTTACTACATTTGCATCATCACTGTCAACTCTACTTTGAGGAGGCTGTTCTTCCCGAGCCATATTTTGAGTACCTTCCAACCTGAGTGGTTCATATTCTGGCACTATACCTGACATTTTTCTGGTGCTCTTCATTATGTTTCAATATTCAATATTCTGGTGCTAACAGTGTCCTCCTGTAAATCACAAGGTTGTCAGTGACTAAATATTTTTAATTAGTATTTCTTTCCTTCTTCCTTGTCTGTGTTAGTCTGGAAACTCAGCTGAAACCTCTCCATTGTGGTATTTAAAATACCGGTGGCATAGCTTCCAGAATCACAGCAACACGCAAGCCATCACAGTATGACAAACTAACAGATGAGTGGGTGACTGACAGATGAGTGTCTATGAGAGGCTATCAAATAAGAATTTTATGATAGCTAACTATATAAGAAATTCTTCCAGTGGATTTCTTCAATACAAAGACTAATAAGCATAAAGAGAACAAACAAGCAAACAAACAAAATGTTTTCGTTACCATATTGTTTGCTCTCAGAATTAATACTTGAGGATAATTAAGATGATGATGATGTGAGGGAAGATGATTTTGGCATTCACAGTGCTATGCTACCTCAACTTTGTGGACCTGATTTTCTTAAGGTGAAACCCAGGCTTCATACACTAGTGAGTATTCTTTCATCTCAAGGAAATGGAAAGATAACTTACATATTTCCCTCTTACTTTGTATGCAAATGTCTCATTTATTCCTCTTTTCCCTGTACAGAGATTGTTTCACTTTTCAAAAAGGCCCCATTTAACTAGTAGACGTTTCTTCTTTTATTGTTGCTGTTAGGTGCCATTCAGTAGTCTCTGACTCACAGTAACCCTATGCAGGACAGAATAAATTCCTGCACGTCCCACACCATCATCATAATTGCCATGTTTGAGCCCAGTGCTGCATCTAGAGTGTCAGTCTATCTTGATAACAGTCTTCCTGCTTGTTTCTGACTCCCTGCTTTAACATTTTGATATCTTTTTCATGGATAGTTTCCTATGGATAAATCCAAAGTACCTGAGGAAGGATATCACTGAGGAAGTGAACACCAAAGATATCACTATCCTTGCTTCTAAGGAATACTTCTAAGAAAATTTGTTTGTTCTTTTGGCAATCAATGGTATTTCAATATTCTTCACCAATACCTCTGCTTTTTTTTTTACTTCATATTTATCAACAAATTATACTTTTGGAGCATGAGGAATCTCCCAATTTATAAGCATGGTATATTTCAAAAGTCTATTAATAAGCTCTCCATATATCTGTTACTTTATCTTTGGTGTTGTTGTTAGGTGCCATCGAGTCGATACCAATTCATAGCGACCTTATGCACAGCAGAACGAAACACAGCCCCATCCTGGACCAACCTCACTACTGTTACCACTCTTGAGCCCATTGATGCTGACACTTGGCCAATCCATTTCACTGAGGGTCTTCCTCTTTTTCTCTGACCCTCCACCTTACCAAACATGATATCCTTCTCCAGTGACTGGTCCATCCTGACAATATGTCCCAAGTATGAGAGACAAGTTGGCCATCCTGGCCTCCAAGGAACACTCAGGATGCACTTCTTTCAACACAGATCTGTTGGCTCTTTTGGCAGCCAAGGTACTTTCAATACTTTCCTCCAACACCATAACTCAAAAGCATCAATTCTTCTACGGTCTTCCTTATTCACTGTCCAGCTTTCGCATGCATATGAGGTTATTGGAAATACCATGGTTTGGGTCAGGAGCACCTTAGTCCTCAAGCTGACATCTTGCTCTTCAACACTTTTAAAAGGTCTTGTGCAACATATTTGCCTAATGTAATACATCATTTGATTTCTTGACTGCTGTTTCCGTGAGTGTTGATAGTTGATCCAAGAAGAATGAAGTCCTTGACAACTTCAATCTTTTCTCTGTTAATAAGAATGTTGTTTATTGGTCCAGTGGTGAGGATTTTTGTTTTCTTTAAATTGAGATGCAATCCATACCAAAGACTGTGCTCTTTGATCTTCATCAGTAAATATTTTAAGTCAGGAGCTCTGGTTGGTAGTGGTTATGAGTCGGGCTGTTAACCTTAAGGTCAGCAGTTCAAAACCACTAGCTCTTCCTTGGGAAAAAGATGCGGTTTTCTGCTCCTGTAAAAATTTGCAGCCTCAGAAACCCTATACAGGGGCACTATGAGTTGGAAAGGATTCCACAGCCACCACACACAACATATGTTACTGTTGTTGTTATTGCTGTCGAATCAATTCCGACCCATAGCAACCCTGTACAGGATCTCAGAAAGGTGACTTGTGAGTTTGAACCGCCAGCCTTGAGGTTCACAGTGACTTCCTCCCGTAATACTTGATGACATTCCACTCAATTTATATTTTATGATAAAATTTGGAATTCCTTAAGTTTGCCTGAAGTTGAGCTGAAAGTCCCAAGTATCTCTTTGACATGTACTTTGAAAACTGACCAAAAAGGATTACCTAATACTTGTCCCTAGTCTATCATCTATTTTTTTGTTTGTTTGTTTTAACTCTATACTAGTTGAGATAATGTTTTATTAGTCTCCATTTCTTAATTAACAGCCCTGAGAACAGTGCTTCCTGAAATTAATGCTTCTTCAGTTAGTGTTTTCTCCAGTTACTTACTTTCATCCATATTGGCTCCTCTTCCAATGCCTGTGATGTTTTGACCTTACTAATGTAACCTCTGGTAGCATAGTGGTTACGAATCGGGCTGCGAACCTCAAGGTCAGCAGTTCGAAATTACCAGCTGTTCCGTGGGAGAGAGATGAGGCTTTCTGCTCCTGTAAAGATTTACAGCCTCAGAAATCCTGTACAGGGTCGTTATGAGTCAGAACCGACTCCACGGCACATAACAACAACAATGTAACCTTATTAGCTGTTCATACACCATTACCAGTGTCAATGGCGCTGATATTTTACAAGCTCAGTGTTACAAGATTATAGAGAATTAGCACTTTTTACTATTACTAACTATAGTATTAAAGCATTCACAGCCTGTGTAAAATAAAGATCTGAAGTGAAGGAAGATTTCTCCACTAAGCAAATGTTAGCAATTGTAGAAAGAAACTGAAATTCAGATGGTAAAATGGAGAGAAAAGTGAATTCTATGGGAAAGTTCCTCAAATGCTTTCCTTTCTAATGACTCTTCCTTTACCAACTATTATTTTCTTACACATTGATAATACTTAAAATTCTAAAATATTCTCAAGATGTGGTTATAGATATAAAAATGTTTAAAAATGAAAACCTAAGTATTTCTCATCCAAGTGAAGCTATAAATCATTATATTGTTGTGAAATTCCATTGGTTAGCCTCATAGCTACCTTTTTTTGGGATTCTGAGGAGCAGCTGGTGGGTTTGAACTACTGATCTTGTGGTTCACAGGAATCTGAGCGTTATATTAAGAACATGCCATACTACTGCATATATTCTTGTTGTTATTTTTTTCTTGCTTGTTTGCTTTTTAAGTTTTTATTATGATTTAAGTGAAAATTTACAGGGCAGAGTATCAGTTTTACATTCAGTAAGTAATATTTTGTTTCATTGCATTGTGCCATCAGTTAATAGTATTTTCCTCAATCTACCACCCCCGCACTTTTTTTTCTTTTTAATATATACATAC
>NW_006408586.1:2661659-2665168 GCF_000296735.1 Chrysochloris asiatica
CAACAACAACAACACTTAGTATTGTGATAATGGCAATTGGTCCTGATAACAATTACTCACAATTGAATCATAAAGTACTATCACCATCACTGCCCCTATCCTTTTCTCCAGATCCATCTGGAAAAGAGGAAAACCATTCAGTGGGAATTCTATCTTACCTACCTCATTCTGAAACTAAGCACACTCATGAAAGCTTGTAAGTCATGCCTTTATATCCCCCATATTTGATATCTGATCTATAAGTTGTCGCTCCCAGTGTACTGAGGATACAAACTTGTTCCTTGATATGAAGCAGCCTTCCATTTTGGTTGGAATTTTGAGCAAGGTCCAGTTCTTCAAATTGTAAAAATTTACACTTGCTCCCAGTATCAAACTTCTTTACCTTCATCTGGTCAAGTTCTGGTCAGATAGCCATCCAAGCTAGGTCACATGGGTAAGATCTGAAAATTTGGGAGTTCTTGCACACCTCCCCCCACCTCAGACCAGCTGGCTATCTCACTATCAGCTCTAGTCCCCAGTGACTAGATCAGAGTCTATGGGTTCAGGAATCCACATATCTCTCTAAACTTCAGACCAGTGAACCCTTAGTCTTCCCTGTCATCTCAAGGTCAATAGTGTCAATGGAACAAGGCTAAATTCAGACCATGTCTTCATGGATAAATTTCCCCACTTCCGCTCACTAATAGATCAGGGAATTCACCAGTGAACATACTAGACTGCTTATGGGTTCCTTTTGAGTTACAGTCTTAGAAGGGGGCTTACCCTGATGGCTTGGCTTTTCTTGCCTTGATGGTTCTAAGGCAAATGCTCGCTTGATATTCTAACAGTCAAACAATCTGCTTTTTTTTTTCTGTTATTTTTTCTTTCAAGAAGTATATTTTGTTCTTCTAGTTATTCTGGGTTTGTCTGCATGTCTTTTCAAGTGGGAATGTCCCACCTCAGAAAATTCTGAGTGGTGCTCAGGATACTATTTAAGGGTCGGTACTGACTTGATGGCACCTAACAACAACAACAACACTCCTGGTGTGGCACTGTGGGCTAATGCATCAGACTGCAAAGTAATTTGAACTGCAAGGTCAGTGGTTCAAGTTCACCAGCTGCTCCTTGGAAACCATATGCAGGGTCGCTATGGGTTGGAATCTACTCAACGGCACTTAACAACAACAACAACAACTCCACAAAGGCTTAACAAGTAGCCGTTTTCCTTGGGGAAATTCTAATTCCTCTTTTAGCTAATCCAGTAAATTATAGCCTGAAGATGAGTTTATAAGCTTTCTGTGGTCATTATTCCCAATATTGATTTTTATCCCACTTATATGTCTATTTTAAAATAGTAGGCAGGGGAAATCAATAGCCACAAGACATTCTTAATATCATTTCCCCTGCCTTATCCATTTGGAATATGTCTTGATGCCTGTATCATAGAGCATTCTTGTTCCAATGTTGTGCATACATCGCTTTTTAACTCTATCCCATTAGCCCATGCATACCTCCTTAAATTTTCCCATATATTCATTGTTCATCCATCCTCCTCCTCCTTGTGTATTGTCCTTCTCCTTCTTGTTGTTATCCTGAACTTTATGTTATCCTGATTTCATATTTTAAAGCAGTCTATTTTATCATGAAATCTACCTGACCTCCTCACCACCTGGGTCTCAGTTACTATATTTTCACTTTGTAGTTCTCTTGATCATAGACTAACATCCCAAATATCCTATTTTTGGTCTTATAGTTTTGTTCTGCTCTAGACTATTCTATGTCTTGACTGACTTCCAGGAAGTCTTATCACAAATATCAATCTCTGTTTGTTGTCTGCTCTTCTTGGTTTGTAGTCCAAAGAATTCCCTTAATATTTTTAGAAGCACTGGCTTGACTTTTTTAAAATTCCTTAATTTTTATTTATTGTGAAATATTATGATTTTACCATCATATTTGATTGACAACTTTGCTGGACATTTGATGCTTGATTGACAATTTTTTTTTTTCTTTCAGAGTTTTGCATATGTGTCCTCATTGCCTTTTTTCCTGCTTAGCAGAAACTAGAGCTTGAAATTACTGGTTTTCTTTTGTAGGTAACATTTCTTTTTTTCCTAGCTGCTTTCAGGATTTTTTACTTCTCTTTGATTTTGGAGCATTTGATAATGATATGGCTTGGTGATTTTCAGTTAGGGTCTCCTCCTGCCTGAGGTTCATTCAGCTTCTTGAATGCTTATGTTTTGTCTTTCAAGATGTTATGGAAATTTTCTTCGAGCAGCTCTTCGACTACCTTTTCTGTGGTTTTCTTTGTCTCTTCCTGTTCTAGAATTCTGATCATATGTAAGTTGTTCTTTTTCATGTTGTCCTATATGAATTTTAGCCTTTCCTCAGATTTTTCATTCTTATTTCTGCTTGCTTTTCTATCTTAGCATTATAGAGACATTTATCTTCAAGCTCATTATTTCTAGCTTCCATCACTTCAGTTCTATTCCTTTGACTTTGCAGTGCATTGTTCATTTCTGACATTTTAGTATTGATCATCTGGACCTCTGTTTGTAGGTTTTGTGTTTTCTCCAATACTATCTCTATTATGTTTGACAGCTCCTGTAGTGCTTTTCTGATTTCTTCCTTATTTTTCTCAATCTCTCTGTGGAAATTTAGATGCACTTCAATATCATTCTCCTGAATTCTTCTTCAGGTAGCTCCAAAGCCTCTAGTTGCAAAGCTTCCTCTCTCTCAAAAGCAATTTCTAGCTATTCTTATTACACATTTGTTTTAGCTACTTTCTTGTTTCTGCATGTGAGCAGACATTTCCTTCTGAAGTTTATGCATTGTGATATTGTTGTACTTGTATTGATTATATGAATGTATGTTGGTGAATTCTTAAGGACTCTCCAATTGCCTCCTCATAGGTGTGATCAGAAGATGGACTTCTTGTTCACTCCTTGTACAAGCTCTATTCAGAGTGTTTTTAGCAGGTATTGGTTGCAGATACTGCTTTGGTGCATAGCAGCTGGTATTGACTTATGCCTGATTGGTGGGGATTTAGAGGGTACAACTGTGCTTGGTTTTATCATTGTAGTTTCTGTCGACTTTATCTTTGTAAGTCACTGGAAGGTTCCTACAATGTGAGTGTTCTCTTGTCCCTCAATCTGCTCACTCCCATTCACAATGGTTGCAGCAGGATGCATTCGTTGCCTCAAATCAGAAGTCACCTCCTTTCTTGCTTCAGTTCCAAATCTTTCTCCTGGTAAGCATTTGATCCACTTATGTTTCCCTTTAGCTGAAGCTCAGAGTTTCAGGAACATCCTCTGAATCTGTGTCATCTAGTTTTCCTTTTTTTTTTTTTTTATTTTGCTGCAGAGGGTCTTTACAGCCTGTCTGCCAGAAGCTATCTTACACACTGTTCTGCCTGGATCATAGCCTGATTTCTGATGGGTGGTTAGTCAATCTGCTGATTCCAAGTGTGGCAACTCAAAAAAAAAAAAAAAAAAAAAGTAGACAATCTTGAAAAGGTCTGCTATTGAATGTTT
>NW_006408586.1:2665268-2668010 GCF_000296735.1 Chrysochloris asiatica
ACAAAGTTATTAAGTGTGGAAAAAAAAAAAAAAAAAAAAAAGGCTAGTAGACAATCTTGAAAAGGTCTGCTATTGAATGTTTGCTAGATTTCCACAGGCATACATACTGTCCTTTTGCTGGTACACCTTCACACAGCTCTGACACACCCAATTGGCCTATGCCACCACATCTGCATACATACTTTTGTGAGACATGTCTTTGAATTCAAAATTATGGTTCCAAATTATTTAATTTAAATGTCTGTGTCTATTGATCTTTCATTACTAATGCTATATTATAATAATTGTATGATCATGTTGAAAATTATTATTCCATTGATGAGTATTGATTATTTTTGTTATGAAAAACATGGATACAAGCATTTTTGAAACTATATCTTAATAAACATATAAGTGTTTACCTAGAGTAGAAAATTAAAAGTACGATAGATAGTTATAGAAAATGTACTTGCATGTCCATCTTTACTAAGTTTCACCAAACTGATTTCCAAAGTAGTTGTAACAACTCAAATTTTCATCGGCCAACATCCTTACAAAAATATGACCTTATCTGAATTTGCCTTTTTGTTAAATATGATCTAGTATAACAGTATGGTTTTAATTTTTAGTACTCTGATTATTAATAAATGTAATGCTTTTTAAAATGTTGTGGTCCAATTGGCTCCATAAAATGAGGAGGGAATGAAGGCATGAACTGACTGACTTACAAGGTTTCAAGAAGGAATTTAATTTAAGAGTGTGTGTGGGGGAAGATAGAGACCCCATTGAATAGTTTTCATGTTGTCTACATGGGTCTGGCAAAAAGAGATGGGGACAAGATTCTTCTGATTCAATAGTGAGTAATTATTATCATGACTAATTGCAATTGTAAAGGTAGAAGTTTTGTAACAAAAATGGGAGAGTAATTAATCTTACAGTGCTAAAAGAGAAGATCCTAGGATCATCAAGGGAGAAGAGCACAAGCGTAATGTGTACCCTATCCAGAGAAGCAGCAACACCAGAGACGAAGGCAGAAATGGGGACATCAAGAGAGGGAGCAGCTGAAGACTCTAAATTCATGGAAAGAGAAGGACTGAGAGTGGGTAGCCAGGAGGCAGACTTGCAGAATGTGCCCTTTGGTAGTTATTATTATATATGCTTGAGTGTTTAAAAAGAAAAAGAAAGAACTAAAATGAATAGAGAGAAATACTGTTAACTGATGGTACATGGTGGAGATTATAATCATTGTAATGAAACAAAGTATATGATTTGTTGAATATAATACTGATGATCTGCCCTGTAAACTTTCACTTAATTCACAATAATAAAAAAAAAGTTATAGTCAAATTGTATTTCTGTGAAATTTCTGATTATTTCTATTGCTCATTTTTAATTGCCTTATTTCTGTTTTTCTTATTTATTCACAGAAATAATTTGTTATACAATCTGAATGTATGTTATTATGTCTTAATGTGATCCATAAATATTCCTTTGGACTGTGGCCAAATTTTCCCTTTATTGAAGTGCATTGATGAAAAGAAATTCCACCTGCTTTTGTGTGTGTGTGGGGTGTGAGTTTGGGGTAGGAAGAGTGCACTCTGCGAGTGTAAGGAGTAAGAACTTTAGACAAGCCAGGTGACCATGGTTTTCTCAATTCTCTCTGCTAGACTCTTTATGCCTCAGAATGAGCCCACAGCCCCACTGAGGACTGATATTTTTAGTAAGGTTAAAAGATAAAATTCCAGGATAACTACTACCATTCCCTCTTAGGGGCATGATGCAGTAGGGTGCTTATTAGTAGGATTAAAAGATAAAATTAGTCACTTAGGCTGATAATATAAAATAACTGGGAGAATAATTTCTTTATTTGTTAAGCTATGGTGCAGATGAAACACACATAGCTTAAATTTACAGACCACAAAAGAGAACCTACTTGGCCAGGTGGTGGCCAGCTGTGTGCTAGACTCCCAGTTAAACCCTTTAACCATGACACAAAGTGTACTGCACATCAATAAGTTGTCATGTCTACCCAGACAGTTTTTGAGCAAGGATGCACGGCTCATGACAAAATTTTCCATGTTGTATACTGTCTGAGTCTTTTAAGTAATAAAATCTACTTTCCATGTGTTAACATGTTTTCAGGCTCTAGAAGGAAGTACATGATGCTTATGGAGCAACTCATATTTGTTATTATAATAATGTAAATTTGGACCTCACAAGATGGAATATACAGAAATCTAATTAACTATATCTATGGAAAGAGACAATATAAAAGCTCATTATCATCAGCCAAAACAAGGCCAGGGGAAGACTATACAACACCATCAACTGCTCATATAAAGTTCATATTGAAGCTAAAGAAAACTAACACAAATTCCTAAGAGTCAAAATACAACCTTGAATATATCCCACCTAATTTAGAGACAATCTCAGGAATAAATTTGAGGCATTAGACACTAATTACTAAAGACCATAAAAGCTGAGGAATTACATCAAGAACATCATATATGTAAAGAGTAAAACATCATTAAAATACAGGAAGGAAAGAAAAGACCTAAATGGACATTAGAAGAGATTCTGAAACTTGCTGTTGAGCATAGAAAAGCTAAAGTGAGTAGAAGAAATGAGTTAAGTGTTGGGGACGTATGCAAGTACTGAGACGTTGTGGCTCTTGACATGGACGAAAATCCAACCCCGTGGCCCTCCTCAGGACTGCGAGCCATGGACCCTGAGGGCCAAGGAAGTGACCTCCTGATGTCCCGG
>NW_006408586.1:2668702-2671498 GCF_000296735.1 Chrysochloris asiatica
CTCTTGATCATTTAAGCCTAAAAGTTAATATATATATAACAGCTTGATTGAACCTTTTTTCTGTAAAAATAAAAATGTTAGCTTATTAAGAAAAACTATGAAAATATTTTAAAAGTTGTTCCGTGAATCATTATGTCCTGTTTTGAATGATTAATCACATTTCAGTTCCGTATCCTGTCTTATCTAAAGAATTACATCCTCCCTTTGTAACAAATCCCTCCCTAAAAAAGAGAATAAAAGACTGAGGTAGAGTTAGTTCTGCATGCAATGCTAGGCAATATGTTTGCAGATCTGTCTACCTGCCAGCTTGCATCATATCTATGTGGCTGTCTTTTTTGTATATATTTCGTTTCTCTCTTTCTCTATCCCTTTTGCTGCCAGATCTCCCTTCTTCGTGACACCCACACTTCCTTGTCAAGGCTGGACCCCGACATAGGACCTCGACAAGGAAGTAAAAGAACTAAACAGAAAAAAATTAAATGAATGCTAGAAAAGCAAAGTATCATAATATAAAACCCAACATTAAAAAACAAATGGAATAACACAATCATCATTTGTCAAGCTGAAAGAACTGAAGAAAAAATTCTAGCTTTCAGTTGCCATATTGAAAGATTCTAGAAGGTTCAGGATTGAGTGGCAGAAAATGTGTAACAAAACTCAAAATTATGAAAAAAGACTAGGCTTACTGGTCAGAAAGCAATTGGAGGAACCGAGACTATGGTACTTGGACACCCTTCAGGTCTGGAACTGAACTTACCCTTATGGCTCAATTTTCAGCCAAGCAGTAGGTAGGTGTATAAGGGGACAACAACACTGCTGAGGTATTCACACCATGGAATGGAGAACAAAACTCAGAAGAGTAGGGATAGAAGGTGGAATGGAAACAATCTTGGGGCGGAAGTGAGATGACTGATGTTACACTGAGGGGATTGTAATCATCGAAATGAAACAAAGTGTATGATTTGTTGAGAGTAAAACTGGTACTCTGCTCTGTAAACCTTCACTCACTTCACAATAATAATGATAATAATTTTTTTTTTTAATGGAAGGAATATAGTCACCATATCAAAAAGAATTGATGATGTTTAGCTACTTCAAGATGTAGCATATCATCAACAACAAAAGGCAATTAAGGAGGAAGTACAAACAACACTGAAGGCATTGGTGAAAATAGGATGTAGGAATTGACAATATATAAATAAATGTTTTAATAAACTGATGTAACACTAGAGACACTCATTCTTCTACGTCAAGGAACTTGGAAGACAGCTACCTGGCCAACTGATGGGAAGAGACCCATTTTTGTGCCCATTCCAAAAAATGATGACCCAATAGAATGTTGACATAATGAAACAATATCATTAATGTTACATACAAATAAAATTTTTCTGAAGATAATACAAAAACGGCTTCAACTTTACATTGACAGAGAACTTCCAGAGGTTCAAGCTGGATTCAGAAGAGGACGTGGAACAAGGGATATCATTACTAATGTCTGATAGATTTTAGCTGAAAGAAGAGTTTAACAGAAATATGCTTACCTGTGATTTATTGACTATGCAAAGGCTTTTGATTGTGTGGATCATGACAAGCTATGGACAACATTGCAGAGAATTAGTATTCCAGAACACTTAATTTTACTGATGAGGAGCCTGTACATGGACCCAAAGGCAATTGATTGAACAAAACAATTGAACACCAAATGGTTTAATCTTGGGAAAGGTGATCACCAGGGTTGTATTCTTTCACTATACTTATCCAGTCTGTGTGTTGTGCAAATAACCCAGGAAGGATAGACCCTTAAAGAAGATCACCAAGACATATAATAATCAAGCTCTCCAAAATCAAAGATAAGGACAGATTCCTGAAAGCAGCTAGGCAAAAAAAGGAGTGTAACATACAAAGGCAAGCAAATCAGATTAAGCTTGGATCTCTCAACAGAAACCATGCAGGCAATAAGGCAATGGGGAGACATATATAAAACCCTGGGAGAAAAAAATGACAACCAAGAATCCTCTACCCACCAAAGCTGTCAATCAAATATGATGGTGTAATCAAAACAATCCAGGATAAACAGAAGCTAAAGGATTTCCCAAATCAACTATGCAATGAAAAACATCCTAAAGGGAGTTCTATGGACTGAGAACCAACAAAAACAGACAACAACCAGAGATTTACATATGTGGCAGCATCACCCTGAACTCAAATGACAAATGGAACAGTCAAGAACAGAATATAATTATAAGAACAGAGGATCTGGGAGGTCAGTCTGTGACCAGAACAATTACAATGTGTAAGAAGGTAAACACAGAGAAACAGAGATCCAGGTGGTTAGAAGGTCAGGTAGATTACAGGATAAAATATATTGTCTTAAATGGATGGAAGAATTAGTGGAATATAAGGTAACCTTAAGAGTGGGATTGGGGTAGAGGGTTTAGTTAGGGTGTTGGGGAGGGCAATACAAGAAGAGGGAGGAGGTGTAAGAACAAAACAGATAGGGGAACACTGAGACAGGTTTGCATGGGCTAAGTAGAATATAGGTAAATAGTGCTGCATGCTCAACCTTGGAACAACAGGGCTCTGTGATACGGGATCTAGGCATAGTTTGAAGAGGGGAAATAATATGAAAATGCTTGACTGCCTTATGAATATTGGTTCCCCTTGCCTGCTATTGTAAAATAGACACTTGAGTGGGATAGAAAGGAATGTTGGGAAACATGATTACAGAAGCTTGTAAGCCCATCTTCAGCCTATAACTGATTGGAATGCCTAAAAGGGGTTCTAGAACTTGCCCAG
>NW_006408586.1:2672232-2673234 GCF_000296735.1 Chrysochloris asiatica
AAAAAAAAAAAAGTTTCATAAAGGAAACAAGGATAAATTGCTACAATTTGATGAACCTGACCTATACTTCTGGAGGTAGTAATTCTAAATCCCAAAAGAGAGGGAAGGAGTCTTCACATCAAGTATCAATCCTATCCCCTCTGTACACAGGGTAAATTGTTGTTGTTGTTGTGTGCTGTAGAGTCAGTTTGACTCATAGTGACCCTGTACAGGGTTTCCGAGGCTGTAAATCTTTATGGGAGGAGAAAGCCTCCACTTTCTCCCACGGAACAGCCTATAGTTTCGAACTTCTCACTGATATTAGCAGCCCAATTTGTAAACACTACGCTGCACAGGGTAGATAAGGACGGGCAATTTAGACGTTGGCTACCTAAAATGAGGGGGCAATAAAGGCACGAAGTGACTGGCTTACAAGGTTTCAAGAGGGTGTTTAGTTTAAGAGTATGGGGGTGGTGGTGAAGAAAGTGTCCCCATGGAATAGTTTTCATCTTGTCTAGATGGGTCTGGTGAAAAGAGATGGGGATAAGATTTGTATGATTCAATAGCGAATAATTGTTATCATGACGAATTGTGACTGTCACATTGTAAAGGTAGAAGTAACAAAAACAGGGGAGTGGTTAATCTTACAGTCCAGAAACAGAGGACCCTAGGACCATCAAGAGAAGAGCACAAGCAGAATGCAGGACCTTATCCAGAGAAGCAATGATGCCAGAGACGGAGGTAGAGACAGGGTCATGTAGAGGGAGAGCCTCCGGCTGAGGACTCTAGATTCATGGGAAGAGAGGAACTAAGAGCTGGTGGCCAGGAGGCAGACTTGAAGAATATGCTCTTTGGAGGTGTAAATTTATATATATGCCTGAGTGTTGTTGTTTTTTTTAAAAGCTAAAATGAATAGAGAGAAATAGTGTTAACTGATGGTATATGGAGGGGATTATAATCATTGTAATGAAATAAGGTGTATGATTTGTTGAATGTAAAACTGATGATCTGCCCTGTAAACTT
>NW_006408586.1:2674003-2686855 GCF_000296735.1 Chrysochloris asiatica
CGTCTGATCTCTTGGCTGCTGCCTCCATTAGTGTTGATAGTTGATCCAAGAACAATGAAGTCCTTGACAACTTCAATCTTTTCTCCATTGATAAGAATGTTGTTTATTGGTCCAGTGGTGAGGATTTTCGTTTTTCAGACATTGAGATGCAACCCATACCGAAGGTTGTGTTCTTTGATCTACATCAGTAAATGTTTCAAGTCCTCTTCACTTTCAGCAAGCAAGGTTGTATCATCTGCATGTCGCAGGTTGTTATTAACTGGTATTATTTGTAGGTGTGTGGGTATTATCTCATCAAAGACAGTTTTGTACTTCAAGATAAGTCTTGAAATGTTCTTCTTAATGATGAATGCAGTATCATTCATCATTTTTTTTATTCCTCTCATAATAAACCATGATTGTGAGATTCAAAATAGCCAATTCCAGCCCATTTCACCTCACTAGTGCCAAAAATATCAATGTTAATGTGTTCCATTTAATTTTTTGACAACTTCTAATTTTTCTAGATTCATGTTTCGTATATACTGTGTCCTGATTATTAGCATATGTTTGCAGCTGTTTTTTCTCATTTTGAGTTGTGCACCTTCAGTAAATGAAAGTCCCGAAAATTTTATTCCATTCGCATCATCATGGTCAATTCTACTTTGAGGAGAGAGAACTTCCCTAGTTGGTCTTTGAGTGCCTTACAACCTGAGGGCCTCATCTTCCTGAACTATATCTGACAATGTTCTGCTGCTTTTCATAAGTTTTTCAGTGGCTAAATATTCATAAATAGTTTACTTCTCCTTCTTCCTAGTTTGTCTTAGTTTGGCAGCTCAGCTATAATCTGTCAACTATAGGTGATCCTTTGTATTTAAAATACCTGTGGCACAGCTTCCAGAATCACAGCATGGTATGACAAGCTGAGATAAGTGGTGATTCAGAATCATTATGAGTGTGTTTTCCAGGGAATGACTGATGGGTTTGAACCACCACCCTTGTGGTTAGCAGTCCAGTTCTTTTCCTACAGTGCCATACTACCCTTAATCTCATCGTGACCCTGTTCCAGAGTAAGGGAGGTTCCCAAAATTGTGGCATAAAACATCTTTTATCTTACAAGAGATAAAAGGAAAAAAACAAGCAGAAAGAGGAACACATTACAACCAAGAAAAAAGAGCCAGAAGTAGACTGTGTCCTTTGGACCTGGGATCCCTGCTCCTCAATCCAGGTAACAACTGATGTCAAGATAAATGGAAATTTCCAAAGAATGCTGGGCTTACAGATGCTGAAAGTAGACAAGGACCTTTCCCCAGAGCTGGTATTCTGAATTCAGACTTCTAATCTTTTAAACTGTTGGAGAATACATTGTCTGTTAAAGCCATCCACCAGTGGTATTTCTGCTATCACAGTCCTAGATAACTTAAACACGTGTTTATAGTTTTTAATTAATAAGGCTGGAGTTGTGCACACAGTCAGCGTATGCTGAGTTTATGTTGACTCTATAAGTACATATATCAGAAACCTCACAGGAATAATCAGGAAAGATCGACTTCTGAAAAACATTTCAGGAATAAAAGAGGTGGCAGAAGTAACTTTTTTAGCATTAGCAGTTTATTTTTTTAATAAAAATATTTTTATAGAGATACAATGGAATAAAATTTCATGAGGTTGCAATGTGCCTTTTTCCTCTTTTGATATAATTTATTAATACCCAAAGTTAGCTTACATATTGCTGTTAAACAGAGCATTAGAAATTTAAATAACATAAAGTAATACAAGTTTTATCACGTATGGAAAACAATTTGATCAATTGCTATAAATATATACAAAACAGAAAAAAGCAAAGAAAAACTGCATTTGCAATTTAAAACTACCGGGCAGGTGTGTAATGTCACATGTCTGCAGAACCCTATTTATAAATGCACATTTTAATACCAACCCATCGGCCCTATTCATTAAGGGGAAAAGTGCTGATTAGAAACAATTTTCTTTTTTTCAGTGCTCCCCAAGAGTTCTTTCCTTCTAAAAAAAAATAAATCTTTCTAATTAGATAGCACAGACTCATTTTTAAATGAATTTATAAATTTTTACAAATTTATAAATATTGTTTCTCTGAAATTATTGCTTATGCAGAATACATTGCTTACATGTATACTTACATGATGCATAATTTTATAGATAAAGTTTTAAAATATTTATGTATTTACATGAGAGGGACCATAGACTTTCTTATTTGAAGAGAAAAATCAAAACTGAGAATAAATTTTATCATTTGTATCACATCCTTTAATAGCTTAAAAATAATCAATGTAAAGATTTCAAGGCAAAAAGAATCCAGCATTGCATTGACTAATAAGAATGTTTCTGGTTAAACATTTTCTGTTTTTATATGAGGGGGTGTAATTTATTTTTGTTTAGTCTTAACTTTTCTTTTCAATAAACATATTACCTTTGGAAGTTTGTTCATTTTAAAACAGATTTCATATAAACCTGTATTTAATTCTGCCATAGGCACTTTTAAAGTAGGATTAGGATATAAACTGATTTGGGTTTTAAAAACACATTAATAGCAGTGTCAAAGAACAATGAAAGTCTAGGATATTTGTAAGCCAACAATGGGTGTTAGATGGATCAGTTAGGATGCCATCATTACAGCCTGAAAAAGGGATGATGAGCCTGTAAACAAAAGAGGTAGCTGTGGGAATGAAAAGTAGCAAATAGATCCCAAAGATATTCAGGAGACGGAATTAACATGATGTGCTGACTGATTGAATGTGAGAGATGAGATAAATGGATGAGTTGAAGATCATAATGAGGTTTCCTAGCTTGGGCGACTCACTGAATAGTGATTTCATTAACTGAAAGGAAAAAAAAGAGGAAGAAGCAGTTTTGGAGAGGAAGATAGCAACAATGACTTGGAATGTGTTGAAAGTGAAGTCTTTTGTGGGTATCCATGATATATTTTTCTAGTAGGTCACTGAGAATCTGTATCAGCATCAAATGTAAAGAGGTTGTTTAAATATGGATAATGAAATCATTGGAATAAATGATAACTGTTATGGAGAGATTACATTAACTTTTTTAAAGTATATGTAGAATGACAAAAGAGATCAATAACAGAACACAGATATTTAAGAGGTGAATAGTGAAAAGGAAATCAGGATAGGTGGTACAGGAATGGCTAAAAAGGAGAAAGAATTAAAGGGTTAGATATTATATCATTGAGTTCCTAGAGAGAGGATTGATCTACATTATTGATTGCTGCAGATATTTGGAGAAGACTTAAGACACTCTATGGAGTCCTAGTGTGTGCTGTAGGATAAGCAGTAGATTTCTAACTGCAAGGTCAGCAGTTCAAATCCACTGGTGGCTCCTCAGAAACCAATTCAACGGTGCCTAGGGCAACCCAAAAGTTGGTGGTTAGAGTCCAGAGGTACCTGAGAGGAAAAGTCTGATACATACTTCTAAAGGGCAGCTTTTGAGAACTTATGGAGCATAATAACACAGGAGGTTGCCTGAATCCAAATAACAACTGCTTTGATTTTGTTTATTGATTTATAGAGCAGCTTTCAAAGGAGTGATTGTAGCAGACACAGGGTAAGGATCCCATAGAATGATCCCCTTACAGATCTGATTTATCAGGTCTATTTAATCCTATTACGAGACTATCTTATTACAGTTTAACTTGAGTTACCTTTAAGTTGGCACTAGTGTTAGGTCTATTTTTTCCAATATCTGTGGGTTCCCTCTTTAATCCTTAACAGAGATTAGTCCCTGGGCATAAAGCTATCTAAGGCTAAATTTGCAATTATCTTTCTCACTCTTTCTGGGAATTTGTTTGTTTTGAATCCCTATATATCCCTTCTGTTTTCTGACTGGATTTGTTTGGATTCAGAATTTTAACAGGTTTTGGTAAAGGCCATTTATCCTTTAAATAAAGAGGTTGCTTGCCTCTAGTTTTAAACTAGGATATGGTATGAGACAACATCATTTCAAAAAGACTTTAAAATGTTAAATACCCTTACTCATTTTCAGCAAACATTGAATACTTAATGTCTTGGTAGGAAGTTTACTTAAAAACACTTTATTTCTTCTAAATACTTTTCACTCAGTTTTCAAATTCCTATCATTTACATATACCATCTTTCCAAACATGAAAACTACAATTTAGAAGTATGCATATGTCTTTATCTATTACTATTAGCTATTACTGCTACCACAGAAATTCACAAGTGGAAGTAATGGACAGAAATTTATTCTCTTGCTGTTTAGGAGGCTAAATGTCTGAATTCAGAATGCCAGCTCTGAAGAAAAGTCCTTGTCTCTTTCAGCTTCTGTAGGCCCAGCATTCCTTATAGATCTCCATGTGTCTTGGCATCAATCTGTCACTGGATTTAGGAGCTTCCCAGTGCAGCACCCTAGACACAAAAGACACAGTTCATTCCTAACTTCTTTTTTTGGTGGTAGTAGTCTCCTTCCTTCTTTTCTTACTTTTCTCTCCTTTTATCTTGTACTATGAAAGATGGTGCAGGCCAAACCCCAAGGAAATGTCCTTTCAATTTATTTTTTTCTTTTCAATTCCTAACAAAATTCATCATGGAAATGATTACATTATATTAGACCTTATCACTGGAAATTATTACATCTTAACCACTAAACTACTAACTCCTGGCCCAGTCAGGACACAAAGCCTAACCTATCACAGCAGAAAAAGTTAGGTAACTTCAAGTTCAGATGAATTGAGGAAGTTTTAATAATAATAATAATAATAAAACTATACTTCAGCTCTCATACCTTAGAAATATTGTAAGAAGGGACAACATTTCAGTTTGTTCCCTGAAAAAGGACATCATACTTGGCAAAGTGGAGGGTTAGAACAAAGAGGAAGATGCCCAGTGAGATGGATTGACATGGTGGCAGAAACAATGGGCTCAAAACCAGCAACAATTATGAGGATAACACAGGACCAAATAGTGTTTATTCTTTTACATAGGGTCACTATGAGTCAGCACCGACTCTAGGGCAACTAATAACAACAACAACACTTCTCTAGAAGTGAAGATATGAGATTTCTTCTTGCTTTCTTTGGACACATCACTAGAAAATGGCATCATGTTTGCAAAACTCTTAACGAGATGGATTGATTCAGTAACTACCACAATTGGCTCCAACATATTGAAAAATGTTGCTTAGAAACGGTGCATGACTGGGTAACATTTCATTCTATTACCTATAAGTTCTAACCCCATTAGTTAGAACGAATTCTATGACAATTAACAACAACAACAGCAGCAACAAACATATAATGTGGGAAGGGATATGGAAATTGCATATGCTAGTGAAATATGTGAGGATTTCTATACCATCTCTAGATCTTTATGGTGAGAAAAGGATCAGTTTCCAGGAAACTGAAAACATAGAGGCCTGTGAGTCATGCCAACTTGCAGGAGCTAAGGTCTTTTTATACAAGGTTACAGTTTGCAGCATAACCATGACAGACAACAGAGAGAATGATAGCTTGTCCCATTTTCTCCAGTCTCACTTCCTTCCATTGATGGGAACAGAAAGCCCAGGAAGGAATTTGTTGATATAGTCAATGCAAGTTAGTCTTAAGTGATACAGAGCCACATCAAGAAGCATTAAGAATTCAAAGGTAAGTTAAAAAGTATTGCTAATAGATTACCAGTTCTTACATGCATGGGTTTATTCTAAACAAAATGTGTTTAAGCATGTTTCTGTCATCAGTTGACAGCTGCAGACAATTTCTTTTAATAATGCACTTGTCCTAGTCTCCTTAGACTAGCTTCAAAAAAAAAGGTCCAATTAAAAGGGTGGCTTCTGGGAGATCTGATAGGCCAGTTAAATTCAAGAGGTCAGATCAGCAGATTGTGAGGACTAGTTCATTTTTATTATTATTTTAATTTTTTAATTCCAAATGGGTAATCTTTAAAGATTTTCTCAAATGCACAGTGTGATCACAGGGGCTTATTATGAAGAAATTTTAAGAAATGAAAAAGAACATTGGTGATAAAAAGGCAAGGACATTTTCAGAGGAATTTTTTTTTCCATCATGACAATGCACCTGCTCATTCTTCAAGGAAATCAAGGCCTGTCCTATGAGTGTTTTATTGGGGAATATTACTTTATCCACCCTACAGCTCTGATCTTGTCCCATCAGATTTCTTTTTGTTCCCTAAACTCAAAGAACATTGAAAAGGAACACAATTTGAGTCCTTCAAGGATGTCAAAACTGCTGTTTTGATGTGGTATAAATCTAAGAATTCTTCAAGGAAGGGATAGAGAAATGGAAACACTGTCTTCAGAAATATACAGACATAGGTGGAGGATATGTCAAAAAACAACAGCTTCACATTTTGGTATTTTTGTTTAATAAAGGATTTTACAATTTTGTAGAAAAACTTTTGATTTACCTTGATAGATCTGGTTAGTTAAAAAAAAAAAGATATTTAATAAGATAAAAGGTTTGAACATGACTATACAGCAGGAAAATTAGTATTTAAAGCAAAATGGTATTCCACTATATACCCATTAAAAAATGCTAAACAAGAATTTGCAAATTGACAAGATTAAGAGCAATTATTATTAAAATTTATCTTCTGCCAAATCTGTGCCTCTTGTTGCTAGTTATGATATAGATAGATAGATAGATAGATAGATAGATAGATAGATAGATAGACAGACAGATAGATGATAGAAAATGTGAGGATGACAAGGTGAACTTTATGCTCATTCATATTTCTACATCTTATAGAAGAAGTTGAAACACACCAAAATCAAATAATAATCAATAAAAATCCAGAAATGGCAGCTCTAAAAAAGCAAGCTAATTAGATTTTAAAATCCAAAGGAAATAAAAGTAGACTAATATAAAGTCCTAATTCATCCAATATTTTCAATGAACTGTCAGAAGAATCTTGACAGGTAAGTCTGTATGATAAAAAAGATAATGTCTACATACTACATTTTTGTAGTTTGATGGTCTAATTTTATCCCATCTGTAAGACTAGTCTCATATCTAAAGGGAAGTAATCAATAATTAAACATAGAAGTACCTGCTAGACTGATGGATACAATATTTAAAATACAATAAGATTTTCTTTCAAAGGGAAATATATTTTCATGACAAGTATGGAGATAAATTCTGTTGCTGTTGTTGTTTTAAACACTGCATCTGACAGTAATTAAGGCTCTATTAAGCCTGTTTATTTTTAAGTTGAAATTGACTTCACAGCCATTAAAAGCTGTGTTTCCATTTGTCTGTAGTGAGATTCTTTAGTGTGCTTCACTGTGCTTCTCAGCAGGCAGTCAGGCCTAATAATAATGGCATGTTAATACTAGAGAAATTTTCCAATAATCAGAGAAATTGAGATAAGAAAAGTTGTTTGGAAACTACTCTTTATTTTAAGTGTATGACTTGTATCCATTCAAATGCAAAATAAATTTATTTTTTTCAGTTTTATGTTATTTTAGAATGCTTCATTTTTCTTATGGTTAAGTTAAGATCAAACACATCCATAGCTTAATAATAAATTGTTTTTTTGTTGTTAAGTGCCATAGAGTCGGTTCCAACTCAAAGCAATCCTACATTGTTGTTGTTGTTTTTAGGTGCCATCGAGTTGATACCAACCCATAGTGACTTTATGCACAGCAGAATGAAACACTGCCTGATCCTGGGGCAACCTCATTACTGTTGCCACGCTTGAGTCTATCGATGCTGCCACTTGGACAATTCTTCTCACTGGGGGTTTTCCTCTTTTTCTCTGATGCTAACCTTACCAAACATGCTATCCTTCTCCAGTGACTAGTTCCTTCTGACCATATGTTCCAAGTATGAGAGACGAAGTTTGGCCATCTTGGCCTCCAAGGAGCACTCTGGCTGCACTTCTTCCAACATAGATCTGTTGGTTCTTTTGGCAGCCCATGGCACTTTCAATATTCTCCTCCAACACCATAACACAAAAACATCAATTATTCTCCGGTCTTCCTTAGTCATTATCCAGCTTTCGCATGCATATGAGGTTATTGAAAATACCATGGCTTCAATTCTACATGTTGTTGTTGTTGTTAAGTGCCATCGAGTCGGGTGCGACCCATAGCGACCCTGTACAGGGTTTCCGAGGGTGTAAATCTTTACGGGAGTAGAAAGCCTCATCTTTCTCCCGCGGAGCGGCTGGCAGTTTTGAACCGCTGACCTTAAGGTTCGCAGCCCGATTCGTAACCACTACTCTACCATAGGGTTTCCAAAAACTGGTGGTTTTGAACAGTGAACTTTGTGGCTCACAGTTCAGTGCTGATCAAAGTCAGAAGGGCCAAATTAGCGGCAAAATAGACTGTCAAGTTCAAAAACCTAAGCTATGGAATCTGATAGACCATTTTTTCAGAACTTAGTTAAACAAAAATAATATACACCTTAAAAAAAACAAAACTGCTGATTATAAATGTATTTCCACAGTACTCTAAAACCAAAAGAACCATTAATAAGATTAAAAGAACGTTACATACTTTTTTAGGAATAAAATAAATAAAAAATTTTAAAGTGTATTTTTATTCCTGAACTTAGAACAGACAATTTTTAGACAAAAATTAGTCAATGAAAATTCTACAAATATATTTATATGATATCCTTAAGATTGTCCCAGACAAGAAATACTGAGAAAAAAAGTAACCTATGAAGTCTGGCAGTGTTCAGATATTCAGACATTGTTCAGATAATGAAGAATATCTATGTGGGTGAGCCAAACTTTTAATACTGAGATAGAACTCCAGACACTTGTACCATTGTTGTTGAAGGTGATCTAGTTGGTTCCCACTCATAGCAACCCTCTACAGGGTTTCCAAGGAGCAATTGATGTGTTTGAATGAACAAACTTGCATTAGCAGTGCACTGCTATCCAACAGTGCCACATAGGCCTGTAATAAAAGCATTCTAGAAGAACTTTGAATCAGGAAAAGCAAAGTAGAATCTCGTCTTTCTGGTTGCAGCTTGCTCCAGGTGAATAGAGAGAAAAGATGCATGATGTGGTGAGATATCCTTCCGCATGAAAGAAAAAAAACAAGAATGGGAAGCCACATATTTTTGAAAACCTAAATATTGAGTAATTATAGAATAAATAAATAGTTTTTTTTTTAATATGAAGTATGAAATGTGAGCTCCTATATTAAATAGCAACACCCCAGAAGAACCTATTTATCTAGATGAAGAAGAAAATAATCAACACGTGAATTTAAATCATAGATTCTAAACTGGCACAGCGCAGATATCCATCCTTTAAGATATAAATGTCTTTATATTTGTCTTTATATTTTTACCAATCTCTTTGTGAAAGAGGAAATAGAATACAGAGGACTATCAATGGTCTATGTATTTTCTGTCACTTTGTTATACTGTAGTGGTTTGCATACAGCTGGTTTTGAAATTCATGCCACTAGTATTTTAATAATATTTAATACTAGCAGAATCACCCGCTTTGGACAGGTATGAGCTGAGCTTCAAGATGAAGATAGGTTAGGAAAAATGAGAGAAAGACTACTTCTAAATATTTAGTAACTGAACACCTTATGAATAGCAGTGGAACAGCATCAGCACCAGACTATTGAATATTTAAACATGTTGAAGAGCACCAGAATATTATCAGCTATAATGCTGTAAGATGGGCCCCTCAGGTTGGAAGGCACTCAAAATACGATTCGGGAACAGCTGCCTTCTCAAATTACAGTTGACCGTGATGACACAAATGGAGTAAAGCCTTTGGGATCTTCAGTAGTTAATGGGGCATAAGTCAAAAAGAAATGTAACAGCTGTGAACATCTATTAGTAATTTGAACATAGAATGTACAATGGATGAATGCAGCAAAATTAGAAACTCTCAAAAATGAAATGCAATGCATGCACATGGATAGCCTAGGTATTCGTGTGCTGAAAGAACTGATATTGGCCATTTTGAATCTGACAATCACATGGTTTAATATGCCAGGAATGACTAATTGAAGAGGAATGGTATCACAAAAAGAATATATGAAGATATGTATTGAAGTGCAATGCAGTCTGTCACAGGATAATATCCATCCACCTACAAGGAAGACCCGTTAATACAACTATTATTCAAATTTACACACCAACCTAGTGTAATGATGAAATTGAAGAATTCTACCAACTTCTTCAGTGTGAAATTGATTACACACTTGCAATCAAGATGTATTGATAATTACTGACCATTGTGATGCAAAGTTAGAAACAAAGAAGAAGGATCAGTAGTTGGAAAATATGTCCATGGTTATAGAAGGGATTGAGTCCTTCTGAGGCACTGTGGGATAAAGCATTGGACCACAAAGTAAGTTTGAACCACAAAGTTGGCAGTTCAAACTCACCAGTCACTCCTAAGAAACACTACACAAAGTCACTATTAGTCAGAACCAACTCAACAGCACTTAACATCAACGTAGAAAGGATGGTAGAGATCACATGATAGAATTTTGCAAGACCATTAATTTCTTCATTGTAAACATAATTTTAAACATCATAAAAGATGATTACACCAGATGGATTACACAAATATCAAATTGACTACATCTGTGGAAAAGCTCCATATCACCAGCTAAGAAAAGGGCAGGGACAGAATATGAAACACACTGTCATTTGCTCATATGCAAATTCAGGTTGAAGCTGAAGAATATTAAAATAAGTCCATGTGAACCAAAATATGATATCGAACATATCCCACCTGAATTTAGAGATAATCTGAAGAATTGAATTGATGCATTAGACACTAAAGATCGAAGACCAGAAAAAGTGTGGATGACATCAAGAGCATGATACAGGAAGAAAAGCATAAGGTTATTATAAAGGCAAGAGAAAGGAAAAGACCAAGATGGATGTCAGAAGAGAATCTGAAACTTGCTCTCCAGTGTAGAGATGCTAAAGCAAATGGAATAAATGAGGAAATAAAAGAGCTGAATAGAAAATTTCAAAGGACAGCTCAAGAAGCCATAGTCAAATATTATAACAAAATGTGCAAAAATCTGGAATAAGAAAACCAAAAGGGAGGAACACACTCAGCATTCTCAAGCTAAGGGAACTGAAGAAAAAAATCAAGTCTAGACTTCCAAGATTGAAGAATTTTGTCCAAGATTGGACAAAATATTGAGTGATGTAGAATGCATCAAAGTAAATAAAAGGAACACACAGAATCACTGTACCAAAAGAAACAGTCAATGTTCAACCATTTCAAAAGATAGCATATTGATCAATGGTACTGAAGGAAGAAATCCAAGGTGCACTGAAGTCATTGACAAAGAACAAGTCACTGGGAGTTGATGGCATAAAAATTGAAATTTTTCAACAATCTGAGGCAGCACTTGAGGTACGAACTCATCTATGCCAAGAAATTTGGAAGACAGCTACCTGGCCAACTGATTGGAAGAAATCCATATTTGTATACATTCCAAAGAGAGATGACCCAAGAGAATGCAGAAATCATCAAACATATCATTAATATCACATTAAAGTAAAGTTTTGCTAAAGATAATTCAAACACAGCTGCAAAAGTACATTGACAGAAAACTGCCAGAGGTTTAAGCCAGATTCACAAGAGGATGTGGAATGAGAGATATCATTGCTGATGTCAGATGGATCTTGGCTGAAAGCAGAGAATATCAGAAAGATGTTTTCTTGTGCTTTACTCACTATGCAAAGGCTTTCAATTGTGTGGATCATAACAAGCTATGTGCAACATTGCAGAAAATGAATACTTTAGAACACTTTATTGTGCTCATGAGGAACCTCTATATAGACCAAGAGACAATTGTTGAAACAGAACAAGGGAACATCGAATGGTTAAATTTGGAAAGGTATGAGCCAGGATTATATTATTTCACCATACTTATTTACTTTTTATGCTGAGCATATAATCTAAGAAGCTGGATTATATGAAGAGAACCATGACATCAGGATCAGAGGAAAGCTCATTAATGATCTGTGATATGCAGATGACGCAACCTTACTTTCTGAAAGCAAATATAACTTAAAATACTTACTGAAGAAGATCAATACCACAGCCTTCAGTATGGGTTGAAACTTAATGCAAACAAAACAAAAACCCCCACCACTGGACTAATAAATAACATCAACATAAATGGAGAAAAGATAGAAGTTTATCAAAGACATAATTTTGCATGGATCCACCATCTACATTCATGGAAGCAACAGTTAAGAAATGAAATGACCTACTGCATTAGAAAAATCTGCTGCACAAGACCTCTTGAAAGTGTTCAAGTGCAAAGATGTCAGTTTGAGGACTAAGATGTGCCTGTCTCAAGTAATGATATTTTCAATAACTTCATATGCATGTGAAAGTTGAACAATTGGAAGACCATAGATGATGCATTTGAGTTATGGCTTTAGAGGAGAATATTAAAAGTACTACGGACTGTCAAAATAGCAAACCACTCTGTTTTGGAAGAAGTACAACCAGAATGCTTCTTGGAAACCAGGATAGCCAGATTTTAACTTTCATGCTTCTGACATACGAGATGGGTCCAAAGCCTGGAGAAGAATATCATGCTTTGTAAAGTGGAGGCTTGAGGAAAAAGATGAATAACCCCAATGAGATAACTTGGCACAGTGGCAGCAGCTTTGGGCTCAAGCATAGCAACGATTGAGAGGTTGTTGCAGGACTGGATAATGTTTCATTCTGTTGTGCATACGGTACATTTGAGTCTGTACCAATCTGATGGCAATTAACAACAACATTTAATATAATCATATGCATTAATTCATATATATGTGTGTGTGTGTGTGTGTATGTGTTGTTAAGTGCCGTCGAATCAGTTCTGACTCATAGAGACCCTAAACAG
>NW_006408586.1:2687990-2691016 GCF_000296735.1 Chrysochloris asiatica
GTTTATAAGGAATGACTGGTTTTTTGAACTGCTGACCTTTTGGTTCAAACCTAACTTGTGGTCCTGTGATTATCCTACAGCACCACACCAGGACTCCACATATGTGTGTAGTCTTCCAAAAGTTCATGAAAAATTTCCATAATCTTTTAATCCCATTTTTCCATAAACTTTTTGAAGCACCTAATCTATATATTTGCATATAGCTGTGGACTTCTGGTGTGGTGCTGCACAAAGTTTATAAATCACCACAGCATTTATAATAGCACAAGTATGGAAACAACACAGAGATTACTAATTCAAATTAAAGTATCTCTCCAAAGTGCCTTTACAAACATACAAATATATGTGTGCTAAACAGTGCTCAAGTGATCAATTCAGTGAACACTGAATAGTAGAGTTGGTAAAATATGTTCACTGGCTCTTTAAGGAATAAAGTCTTTAAAAAAAACACTTAAGAAATGTAAATAGCTTTACACAGATAATCATTTGATAGTTACAATTGTTTCCATTATACAAATACAGTGGCTCTGCAGGTGACAAGACCTGGTGATCTGATCCTGTAATTGCAATTAAAAAAAAAAAAAATCCTTTAGAATGCAATTGGGCAGTTTTACCCTGTCACTTAGGTTTCTGTGAGTTGAAATCAAACCCTGGGCACACAGAAATAGCAATACAAATACAAATGCATGCGTTAAGTGTCAACAAGCCCATTTTATATAATAATTTTTATTTCAGTGTCTTAGAAATACTTCTATTCATTCTTGTACTTTGAATGTTTCCTTTTTAGTGGAAATCAAAGTCATTTTCATTTGTGTAGGATGGGAGAATCTGAAAAATTTCAAAAGTATTTACTCTTATCTCTTATGGAAAAGTAGAACATTGGTTTGTTGCTATAAATACTACCAACAGTTTGCAGAAAGAGTGTATTTAAAGTAAAGAGGTGTGCAGTTAAAATTGTGCTATTTATCTATTGCATTTACTATAGATTGAAAGGGATTTGTAAGTCAAAGTAACCATATGAAAACAAGAAAAGGTCAAAGAAAGTAACCAAGACAGAATGCAGAATAGGTAAATGCACCTCTAGGGAAAAACACAACAGGAAAGTCATAAAGATAATGGCACACATCTAGCTCTAGATGTATAGAATTCAGTGCCAGATTTGGTCTTTAAAGCTTGTGTTAAGTAATTTGAATAGAGAATTTTCCATTGTGAATATGTATCTAAGTGCCTCTACTTTAGTTAAGTGTTTGTTTCATTGATTGTTGGGCCTAATAATGTTAGTATCTAAATGGTTTTTGCTTGGCATAATGGTCATATTACAAATGAATGAACTTCTGCCAAAGCTCCATAGCTTACACCAAAGGTAAAGATTTACTTTAAAGCTGACTTAAGAGTAGGAGAGTGAAGAAAGTAAATTCAACAAGAGGAGCAACTTTTTATATTAAAGTCAAGACTTTACAAAAGATGATAAAATGAGTGGACAAAGAAAAATCTTTTAGAGTTATGGAATTTGTAATTTTCTACTTGTTCTGTTTAAATTGAATGTAATCCTTCAACTAAGATCTGTAGGGGACAAGTTATATTAATGCTGTATTTCAAGACTTACGTCTATTTACTCTTTCCAGAAATATTTATATCACACAAAGGTAGAGATGAATGCTATAATTACAGTCACCAAATTGCTTATTTATTAATTCATGTAAAACCATTTTGCTGCTCAAAATCATTAATATTTCTCCAGGTATTTCTCTGCTTCCAGGAATTCAGTGTTTCTCCTCCTCTATCCATGCAAATTACATTCATGTTAAATTGTAATGCTAATAAGAATGCTTGTTTGGACTATGTAGAAACATAGCTTGCTAAACTTATTTATGGTATATAAACCATTCATAGCTTTTTGAGAATAATAAATCTTCTAAATGTTTCCAAAATGATGTTTTCAACTAAAGTTGATGAAAACAAAGATTAATAAGCTTACATTCATACAATGTTTTACATTTGCAAAGTTATTTTATTTTAATAACTTCATTTACACTCTTCTTACAAACAATAATGTAAATGAGAAGTCAAAAATCAATAATGCCCATTTTAAGATGTGAAAACTGAGTATCTACAAAAGTTAAGTAAAAGTTTGGCAAGGCACCTTGGACAAGGTATGGTGAACTGAAACAACAATAATTTTCTGTGTGTGCTAGAAATGAGAATACACCTAGCAAGCTTTAACATACAGGAAGTATAATTGACTAAGAGTCCTTTCTACTGCTCTTTGACCTATCACAACTGCTCCCAACAGTTACTAACACCAATGGGACACAAAAGCAATTGAATTTTAGGAGACCAGTGGTGTATTTTTTGACTGACTTTGGCTTATAGGTCTCCTTTGTTGAAATTTTCATAGACAACATGGTAATATAAGAAAGATAGATGACTTTTTTTTCATTCTCCTTCATAAGGAAAGAATTTGATAGCTGTCTAAAGATGTTCTCATCTTTACTTGGCTCCCAATTTATTTTCTTTCACATAGGCACTATCACTAATGAAACTCTTGCATGTTTAATCCCATATTGGCATTTGCTTCTTGAACAACTTGGTAATAGAAAATAGCACAATGCTGTAGAATGGTATCTTTCAAAATTATTAATGTGCTTATCCTTTGGCACAGCAACTCCACTTCTGGGAGTTTATCCCCTAGATACACCATCACAAATCCAAAATGATCTGTGCATTGCAGCATTTGTATTAGCATAAGATTGGCAACAGCACAAGGTACTGATTAAATGTGATATTGTACATCCACACAATGGAATGCTAAATACATTTTGGAAAAAAAAAAGAAAAGATTGAGACAGGTCTCAGTGTGCTAATATACAAAAAGAACTGCTTTTGTTGTCAAGTGTCATCAAGTCAGTTCGAACTCATAGCAAACATGTATACGGTTTCCAAGAAGTGACAGGTGGGTTTGAACTGCCAACCTTGTGGTTCTCAGTCCAATGCTTACCCTACAGCACCACATCAGGACTAGGGAG
>NW_006408586.1:2691421-2699879 GCF_000296735.1 Chrysochloris asiatica
GGTGCTTATTATAAATTCTTAACTAATACTGATTCCCACCACTCATCTGAAAGTTTGTCACTTGTCATGTTGGTGTGATTCTGGAAGCTATGCCACTGGTATTTTAAATACCAGCAGGGTTAACAATGGTGGACAGATTTCAGAAGAGTTTCCAGATGAAGACAGACTAGGACGAAGAACAGATGGACAACTTCCAAATATATAGTCACTGAAAACCTTATGAATAGCAATGGGATGCTGTCAGATAGCACTAGAATATTGACTATTTAAACATGATGAAAAACACCAGAATATTGTCACATATGGTACCAGAAGATGAGCCACTCAGGTTGTAAGGCACTCAGAATATGACTTGGGAAGAGCTGCCTCCTTATAGTAGAGTTGACCATGAAGGCACAAATGGGGTAAAGCCTTCCAAAAGTTATTTGCTCATGGAATGGAACACAACTCAAAATGAACAGAAACAGCTATAAACATCCACTAATAATGAACACATGGAATCTACAATGTTTGAATTTAATTGGAATTTAATTTAAATAAAATTGGAAATTGTAAAAAATGAAATAGAACACAAAAGCATCAACATCCTAGGCATTAGTGAACTGAAATGGACTGGTATTGATCATTTTGAATCTGATAATCACATGGTTTACCATGCCAAGAATGACCAATTGAAGAGGAATGGCATCGCATTCATCAACAAAAAGAACATGTCAAAATCTGTCTTGACGTACAATGCTGTCTGTTATATAGGATAATACCCATACACCTATAAAGAAGACCAGTTCATATCCATATTATTCAAATTTATGCACCAACCACTAAACCCAGTGATGATGAAATTGAAGAATTCAATCAACTTCTTCACTCTAAAATTGATCAAACATGCAATCAAGGTGTATTGATAATTACTGGTGATTGGGATGTAAAGGTTGGAAACAAAGAGAAAGGACCATAGTTAGAACATTTGGGCTTGGTGATAGAAACAATGCTGGAGACTGCATGATAGAATTTTGCCAGACCAATGAATTCTTCATTGTAAATACATTTTTCAAACAACATAATATGACTGTGCACATCGATCTCACTAGACAGAATACACAGAAATCAAATTGACTATGTCTGTAGAAATAGAAGGGGGGAAAGTTCCATATCATCAGTTAAAACAAGACCAAGGGCACACTGTGGAAAAGACCATCAACTGATCATATGCAAGTTTAGGCTGAAGCTGAAGAATATTAAAACAAATACACAAGAACCAAAATATGGATTGAACATATCCCACCTGAATTGAGACAATCTGAAGTACAGATTTGATGAGTTAGACACTAAAGACTAAGCAAAATAACATTAAGAAGACAAGAAAGAAGGAAAACACCAAAATGGATGTTGGAAGAGACTCTGAAACTTGCTCTCCAGCATAGACATAATAAAGCAAGTCAAATAAATTAAGTCAAAGAGCTGTACATAAAATTTAAAACAGCAGCTTGAAAAGACAAAGACAAATATTATAACAACATATTCACAGACCTGGAGTTAGAAAAACAAAAGGGAGTTAGAAAAACAAAAACATTCTCAGCAGTTCTCACGCTGAAGGAACTGAAGAAAAATTCCAAACTTGACTGACAATATTAAAGTATTTTTTGGGGCAAAATATTGAAAATGGTGCAGAAAGTAACAAAAGAAGATAGAAGGAATATACAGAGTCAGTGTACCAAATAAGAAATGGTTGATGTTCAACCATTTCAAGAGGTAACAAATGATCAAGAGCCAATGATCAGGAAGGAAGAAATCAGTTACATTAAAGGCATTGGTGAAAAACAAGACTCCAGGAACTGATGGAATACAAACTGAAATCTTTTAAAGAACTGATGAAACATTGGAGGCACTCACTCGTCTATGCCAAGAAATTTGAAAGACCAACTGGCTGGAAGAGATCCATATTTGTGTCTGTTGCAAAGAGATGTGACCCAACAGAATATGGAAGTCATTATACAATATCATTAATATCTCATACAAGTAAAATTTTGCTAAAGATATCCGAAAAACTACAGCAAAAACATTGACAAAGAACTGTCAGAAGCTCAAGCTGGATTCAGAAAAGGATGTAGAATGAGATATATCATTCCTGATGTCAAATGGATCTTGGCTGAAAGCAGAGAATACCAGAAATGTTTTTACCTGTTCCTTACTGACTATGAAAAGGCTTTCGATTCTGTGGATCATGACAAGCTATGGATAACACTGTGGAGAATGAGTACTCCAGAACACTTAATAGTGCTCACAGGAACCTCTGTATAGACAAAAAGGCAGATGTTGGAACAGAACATGGGAACACTAAATGGTTTAAAATTAAGAAAGATGTGTGCCAGGGTTGTTTTATTTCACCCTATTTATTCATTATGTGTGTTGAGCATGTAATTCAAGAATCTGGATTATATTAAGAAGAATTTGGCATTGGGATTGGAGGAGGACCCATTAATAACTGCATTATGCAGATGATACAACCTTAGTTTCTGAAAGTGAAGAGAACTTAAAATACATATTGATGAAGATCAGAGACCACAGCCTTTGGCATGAATTGCACCTCAGTGCAAAGAAAACAAAAATCCTCACCACTGGACCAATAAACATTTGTATCAATGGAGAAAAGATTGAAGTTGTCAACTACTTTATTTTGCTTGATCAACCATCAACATTGATGGAAGCATCAGTCAAGAAATTAAACAACATTTTGCATTAGGCAAATCTGCTGCACAAGACCTCTTTAAAGTGTTGAAGAGCAAAGATGTCAGTTTGAAGACTAAGGTGTGCCTGATCCACGTCATGGTATTTTTAATAACCTCATACTCATGCAAAAGTTGAACAGTGAATAAGGAAGATGGTAGAAGAATTTACATATTTGAGTTATGGTTTGGGGGGAGCATATTAAAAGTACCGTGGACTGCCAAAAGAATAAACCAATCTGTGTTGGAGGAGGTACAGCCGGAATTCTCCTTGGAATCTAGGATGGCCAGACTTGGTCTCTCATACTTCAAACATGTTATCAAGAAGGACCTGTCCATAAGAAGGATATTATGTTTGATAAAATGGAGGATCAGAGAAAAAGAGGAAGACCCCCAAAGAGACGGATTGGCATAGTTGCAGCAGTGATAGGCACAGGTGTAGCAACGATTGTGAAGTTGGCAAAGGACCAAGCAGTGTTTCATTCTGATGTGCATAGGGTTTGTTATGAGTCTATACTGATTTGATTGCACCTAACATCAATAACAACAAGATACTGATGCATGATACCTCATGTGTATAGGTTAGAACTACAATGCATAAGTTTTTCAAGATTTTTGACCTTTCTGAAACAGATAACCAGGCTTTGCTTGTGAGGTACTTCTGGGTAAATTTGAACCACCAACCCTTTGGTTACTAGTCCAGTGTTTAACCATTTGCAGAGCACAGAGACTTCTTTCCTGTAATTAAAATAACACTTGTGGATCAGTGGTTAAGAGCTCACCTGATAACTGAAGGGACTGAAGTTAGACCCCACTATGTTTCTTTATAGACTTACAGACTTGAAATCACTATAAATCAATTCTGCTGTTTTATTGGTTTTTTGTGAGTCAGAATTGACTTGACAGCAATGAGTAATAAAAACACGTTTTTTTTTTTTGTTGTTGTTGTTGTTATTGTTTTTTTGCTTGTATTTGCCTAAAAGAAATAAGAAATATAAAAGACTACACAATAAATTGGAAGTCCTCTTAGGTAGTAAAAATCAAAACCCACTCTCATCAAGTTAATTCCAATTCATAACAATTGTATATAGGGTTTCAAAATTGTAAATCCCTTGGAGAAGCTGGTGGGTTAGAACCTCCAAATTTGTGATTAGCACCCCAAAACCAGATCAATAGCACCAACAAGGCTCCTTAAGGAAGTAAAGGTAGAAAATTTTGGCAAAAAATCAAATGGATGCAAGCAAGTTTTCTTAAATTATGCATCTTTCTGAAATTTGAATCTTGTAAGAATGCTGTTGTTGTGTGTCATCAAGACAGTTCTGACTCATAGTGACCCCACATACATCCTATGCCATCTTCACAATATTCCTAAGTTTGAGCCCATTTTTGCAGCCACTGTGTCAAACTATTTCATTGAGTTTCTCCCTCTTTTTCGTTGACTATCTATCATGCATGATGTTCTTCTTCAGAGTCTGGTCCCTCCTGATAGGTTAAAGTACATGAGACAAATTCTCACTATCCTTGCTTTTAAAAAGCATTCTGGCTGTACTTCTTCCAAGACAGATTTGTTTGTTCTTCTCACAATCAATGGTGTATTCAATATTCTTTGCTAATACCATAATTAAAAGGCATAAATTCTTTGGGTTTTCTTATTCATTTTCCACAAACATATAAGACAATTGAAAGTACCACAACTTGGGTCAGACATACTTCAGTCTTCAAAGTGACATATTTGTTTTTTAACATTTTAAAGAGTTATTTTGTGGCATATTTGTCCACTACAATGTTTTGTTTGATTTCTTTGCTGCTGATTCCATGGGTGTTGATTGTGCAAATAATTTCTGTATTCCCATTCATTGGTATGTATACAAATATGGATCTCTTCCAGTCAGTTAGCCAGATCTTTCAAATTTCTTGTCACAAATGAGTGAGCATGTCCAGCATTTATAGCCATTTGTTGAAATGCCTTAATTGTTATGCTGGCAATTCCTGCAGTCTTACTTTTCACCAGTACCTTCAGTGTAGCTTGTGTTTCTTCTTTCAGTACCATTGGTGCTCAAAGATATTATACTTCCTGAAAAGGATGAACATTAATCAACAACTTTTAATATGGGATTCCTTGTATTCCTTCTATCTTCTTCTGTTGCTTTCTTGTTGTTCATAGTTTGCCAATGACTTCTTCAATATTGCAACTTTAGGCTTGACTTTTTCCTTCAGTTCTTTCCATTTGAGAAATCCAGAGCATGTTCTACCATTTGCATTTTTCTAACTCCTGATATTTGCACATTTCATTTTAATACTTTGTCTTCTTGAGCCATCTTTTGAAATCTTCTGTTCAGTTCTTTTACTAAATCATGTATTCTGTTTGTCTTAGTTATCCTATGTTCACGAGGAAATTTTAGAGTCTCTTCTGACACTCATTTTCCTCTTTTCTTTCTTTGCTATCATTTTAATGACTATCTGTTTACTTCATATATAATGTACTTGATGTGATCCCACAACTTGGCTTGCCTTCAGTAATTAGAGCTCAATGAATCAATAGTATTCTTGAAATGGTCTCTAAATACAAGTGGGATATATTCAAGTTTATACCTTGGCTCTCCTTGATTGGTTTTAAATTTCTTAAGCTTCAATTTAAACTTGCAAATGAAAAGTTGATGATCTGTTCTATAGTCAGCTCCTGACCTTGCTTTGACTGATGATATTGACTTTTACTGCCATTTCTTTCCACAGATGTCAATTTTATTCCTATGTATTCCCTCCAGTAGGTTCCATCTGTATAGTCACAATTTATGTTGTTGAAGCAAGGTTTTTGCAATGAATCAATCATCAGTCTTACACAATTCTGTCATGAGATCTCTAGCATCATTTCTATCACCAAGACCATACAAATATTTTCCAACTACTGACCCTTCTTCGTCTATCATATTCCAATCATCGGTGATTATCAAGGCACCTTCAGCACTTTTTAATCAATTTCAGACCACAGAAGTTGGTATAAATCTTCAATTTATTTTAGAGGGGTGGACATTAGTGGTTGGTGTGTAAATTTGAATAGTCATATAAGCTAGTCTTCCTCATAGGCATATCCTATCTCTCATAACTTTGTACTTCAGGGTATAAATTTCAAATTTTCTTTTTAAGGATAAATATAATACCATTCCTTTTCAATTTTTTTTTTTTTATTCCTGGCATAGTAGACCTAATTATTTTCTGATTCAAAATGACCATTTCAGTCTCTAGTGTGTAGCATTTCTAACTTCAAACATTCTGTTTCATTTTTGACAACCTAAAATTTTTCCTTGATTTATACTACATTATATTCAGTTACAGTTGTTTTCTTTAATTTTGTGTCATGGCAAATTGTCAAATGAAGGCCCTCAAAGCTTTACTCTATCGATGTCATTAAGTTCTACTTTATTTTCAGGAGAAGTCCTGGTGGTGGCACTATAGGAAAAGCATTGGACTGCTAGCTGCAAGTTCAGAGCTTCAAACCCACCAGCCACTCATTATAAAGCCTATACAGGATGGGTATGAGTAGGAACCAACTCAACAGCACTTAACAACAATAACTCTTTGAGGAAGCTCTCCCCAGTTGTATTTTGAGTGCCTTCAAAACTAAGGAGCTCATCTTCCAGCAATATATTAGGCAAGGCTCCACTGTTATCCATAAGATTTTTACTGGCCAATTCTTTGGAAGTAGATTCCTAGATTCTTCTTTCTAATGGGCCATATTCTGGAAGTTCTGCTGGAATCTGTTCACTATAGTTGACCATATTGGCATTTGAAATACCAGAAGAATAACTTCCAGTATCACAACAACAAGCAGTCACCACAGTAGTGTAAAATGACAGACAATTGATGACATGAAAGGAATTTACTGAATAGAAAATAAAATGAATTCAACATAAATTAAATGAAGCTTCATGGAACACGTAGTCACTTTGTTGTTGCTGTTGTTAGATGCCATCAAGTCAGTTTCAACTCAGCAACACCATGCAGAATAATACTTAACACTGTTCGGTTGCACACTACCCTCACAATTCTTATTACATTTGAGCCCTTTGCTACTGCCTGCACATCAGGCCATTTCAATGGAGGTCTTCCTCTTCTTTGTTGAAGCTCCTTTTCAATGACTGTTCCCTCCTGTTAACATCTCCGAAGTAGGAGAAATGCAGTCTCACATCCTTGATTCTAAGGAGTATTCCAGTTGCACTTCTTCTAAGATAGATTTATTTGTCCTTCTGGCAGGCCATGGTACTGGTAACATTCTTCTCCAACAGCATAATTCAAATGTATCAGTTATTATAAGGTCTTCCTTAATCGCTGTTTAGTTTTTACATGATTATGAAACAATTGAAAATACCATGGATTGGGTCAAGTGTGCTTCACTTTTCAAACCATAATCTTACACTTTAAAGAGGCATTTTGCAACAAATTTGCCTGAGGCAATATGTCATTTGATTTCTTGACTGCTACTACAATGAGTGTTGATTGTGGATCCTAGTAAAATGAAGTCTTTGGTAATTTCAATATTTTCTCCATTTATCATGAAGTTTATTATTGATCCAATTTTATTTTCTTTACACTGAAGTGCAATCCATACTAAAGGCTGTGTTCTTTGATATTCAACACAATAGATCAAAACACTGCCCAGTCCTTCACCATCCTTACAATCATATTTCATCTCGAGTCCATTGCTGCTACCACTGTCCTAATCCATCTCCTTAGGGATCTTCCTTTTTTTCAGATACCAAGCATGGTATTGTTCTCCTTGGACTGACCTGGCCTCTCCTGATAATATGTCAGAAGTATGAGAGTCAAAGTCTGGCCATCCTGGCTTTAAGGAGTACTCAGGTTATACTTCTTCCAACACATTAGTTTGTTCTTTTTGCAGTCCGTGGTACTTTTAATATTCTCCTCCAATATCATAACTCACATGCTTCAATTCTTCTGTAGCCATCCTTATTCATTGTCCAACTTTCACGTGCATATGTGGTTATTGAAAATACCAAGGCTTGGATCAAATTCACCTTAATCCTCAAACTGACATCTTTGTTCCTGAACATTTCCAAGAGATCTTAGGCAGCCGATTTCCCTAATGCAACTAGTCATTTGATTTCTTGACTGCTGTTGCCATGAGTGTTATTAGTGGATCCAAACAAAACCAAGTTTGATAACTCCCAACTTTTCTCCATTTATCATGATGGTATTTTTTGGTCCAGTGGTGAGGATTTTGTTTTCTTTACATTAGGTAAAACCCATACTGAAGGCTGTAGTTTTTGCTTGGTTGTTTGTTTGTCTTCATCGATATTTTAAGTCCACTTTGCTTTCAGCATGCAAGGTTGTATCACAGGTTGCTAATGAGTCTTCCTCTAGTCATGATGCCACATTTTTCTTCATATAATGCAGCTGTTCATATTTGCTCAGTTTATAGATGGATATGCATGGTAAAAGGATACAACCCTAATGCACACTTATTCTGTTATAAACCATTCAGTATTCCCTTTATCTTTTCAAATGTCTCGTGGTCTATGTACTAGTTCCTTATGAACACAATAAGTATTCTGGAATACCCATTGTTAGCAATGCTATCCATAGTTTCTCATGAGCCATACAGTCCAAAGCCTTTGCATAGTTAATAAAGAAGCAAATAAACATCTTTCTGGTATTCTCTGTTTTCAGCCAGTATCTATCTCACATCAGCAAAGATATCCTTACTTCCAGGTCCA
>NW_006408586.1:2704079-2705162 GCF_000296735.1 Chrysochloris asiatica
ATCAACCAATGACTACTAATTAGGTAATAGAGTAGACCTTGGGATACAATTAACATGTCCCTATTCTCATGGAGTTTATAATTTAATATTAAGAGAGAGAGAGAGAGAAAGTAAAACAGCAATTTATAAATGAAGTGAATTAACTGGAAGAGATACAGATGGGAAAACGTATTAAAAAGTGGGATTTCACCATTGTCTGATAGTCAGATAATGAATTATTTCTTATAGAACAGATAATCTAAAATATTGCTTATGTTGGCATCAGCTATTTAAGAAGTGTAAGGATGGGCAGTGTATTAAAATATATAGATATTGCTAAGAATCTAAGTATTAATGAAGTATATAGGGAAAGTAACCAAATGTCTTAGAAAACTATTTAATCAGATTCAAGCTAGTTATTAGCCACAAATTTTATTTCTTAGACCCAAATTTAAGGAGGCTGGTATTTCCCTTTTTATGATGTAATAAAAATGTATTTTCAGGATTGCAACCATGGCAATGAAACGATATACGATAGGATGAATGTAAAGCTAATTTTCTCCCATGTAAACTATCACATAACTCACAATAAAACATTTAAAAAAAGTATTTTCATAACTTTCATAAATTAGCTTTCAAATAAATAGGAAAATTCACATAGTTATGTGAATATCTAGTATGTCAGCAGCAAATATGAAATTAATATTTTATGTAAGTTAAGTGTTTGTTGTTGTTGTTGTTATGTGCTGTCGAGTCGGTTCCGACCCATAGCGACCCTGCTCTAATTGACATATATATTATTTTAAATGTAATATTTCTCATATACGTATATATGGAGATTTTTCAATTAGGGCACTTAAAATATTTACTTGTAATCACCTAAAATTATTTTATGTTTTCTTATATTTCAAAGTATGTTTACCAAGAAGACTATAAAATACAGATATTCATGAAAAATAAATTATTTTATACAAATTAATCAGTTTAAGAAAAACTACAATCTTTAGTGTCTTTGTTTTGTTCCCAATCCTATTCCTGCTCTTCTGCCTTCAGAGTCAATCCCTGTTCTGAATTTATATGTATTACTCATTTGCTTTAGGAAAA